>NW_027397063.1:38676456-38788192 GCF_003265705.2 Callorhinus ursinus | reverse complement strand
CCTCCCTCTCTCCCTCCCTCCCTCCCTCCCTCCCTCCCTTCCTTCCTTTCTTTCTTTCTTTCCTTTCTTTCTTTTTATTTTTTTAAAAGCCAGGACTGAGAACCACTGTTCTAGACACTTTTGTATTAGCACAAACAGAGTCCTTCAGAGATTAGGGGGATGCAACTGTGGGTGAAACCAAACTATAAAGTTTTAGAATGTGTGGGGCTTTTTTGTTTTAATCTAGTAGGATTAACTGAATGCATTGTTTGGTGAAGTGATGAAGCCCTGGGGATTCTCCCCTTACTGCTGAGCAAGAGACCACAGAAACACATAGATCTTTTAATTGGGACCTTTTGCCTGAGCCTCTGGCAAGCTGTAAAGCAAATGAACCATCAAGTGACAGACTTCTTTGATGTATTTAGCAAAGGGCTAACTGAAAAGGCTTGGCCCTGAGCTCCTCCTTGACCAGCTAACAGATTCAAAACTGACTGAACCACAAACAGAAGTTCCCCATGGCAGACTTAGCTTATACAGTATTGTAAGGGTATACATGTTCTCATATTTATATACCTCCATCCACCCAATTCTAAATAAAATTGGTAATAGATGATAAGGAAAGTCAGGGTCACTGGAATTGTTGATAATCTTCTAAATAATTTTAGGCAGTTGTTGAAATTTCTTTTCATCCATCCATCCATCCACCCACCCATTCATCCATCCAACATACCCCTACCATTGCACACCTACTCTACAATTCCCATTGTGGTACCTGGGATATATATGCCTCCCATTCCAATGGGTGAGAAACACAAGTAATAATCACATTAGAATGTGATATGTGCTATGAGACAGTGTTCCTATTCTTCCTATTATCTCTGTACCTTGCATCCTCTTCTACTATGTAGAGCTTATTTCACTTTCTATAATTTGCTTAAATGTTTTTTCAACTAGAGGTCCTTAAAACACAAGGACTATCTAAGTCTGTATCTTCAATACCAAATACAATTAATGGTATAAAGTAAGCATTCCACAACTGTAAACTGAATCAAATAACAGATACCTATGAGGGATATAGACAGAATGGAAGAAGGCTTATGGGAGTCAGGGAAGGCTTCAAAGAGGAGTGATATCTGGGATGAACCAAAGGATGACCCAAAAATCTGGTAGAGGTTTCCTCTGGGTGTGTGTTTAGACTTTGTCCCAAGGCAGTGGAGAACTACTCTTAAGTTTCTAAGCTGAAGGGAAAGATGGTGTCATAGAATCAGATTTGGGTTTAAGAATCACCCCTCTGGAAGCATTATGGGAAGTGAATGGGAGGGTGGGAAAGCAGCAAGTCTGGGGGCAGGGAAAGTGGATAGGGAGGCTGTGATACTGCATTGCTGGCAAAGATGGATCCAGAGCAATTCAGGATGTTGACTAAACTGACAGGATGTAGCTGGCTGGACTTCATGGCATGTGTTTTGTATGCGCATCTCACTTCTGAGTTCATCTATTTTTCTTGTGTTTATTTCTCTTTTGCCTAGATCCCCTCCTTTACTATCGCTGTGAGAGAAATTGTTCTGTCCTGTCCTTTCATAAATATTGTTAAGATAACTTAAATCTTCTGTGAAACAAGGTGGAGATTACCTATCTATCTATCATCTATCTATCTATCTATCTATCTATCTATCTATCTATCTATCTACCTATCTATACCAATCAATTAGATACAGTAGTCCAGAGAGAGAGAAGTTTGGGCTTCCTACAAAGATGACAGGAGAATGGTGGGGTCATTAGCCAAAGCATGGATTAGTGCAGAAGAGGGCTGGTTTGGGAGAAGAAAATGAGTTTCATTTGGGCATTCAAGAGGAACTGGCCAGAAATCAGTTGGAAATATTGGCTGGAGCTCAGAAAGTGTGAGACACAGGTTTGAGAATTGGCAGCATTTACATAATTACTATAGCCAGTGGTGTGCTATTAAGCTAGCTCTTAGGAAAAAACAAAACCCCCAAAACCCAAACCTCCCTGATTTGCAGCATTTACTGATTTCTGTAGCATAAATACTCCCACCTCAGTCAATTTCAAGCTACCAACATGACGGTCAATGAACAAAGAATTGAGAAGAGATGTGCATAACTGGTCATTAGGAACTGACTTCAACATACCAGTTGCTAAGGCCAAGAATAAACAAAATTATCTGACAAAATAAAGAGCAAAAGAGCTGCGGGGCGCCTAGATGGCTCAGTCGGTTAAGTGTCTGCCTTCGGCTCGGGTCGTGATCCCAGCATCCCAGGATCAAGCCCTGCATCAGGCTCCCTGCTAAGCGGGGAGCCTGCTTCTCCCTCTCCCTCTGCCTGCCTGTCTGCCTACTTGTGATCTCTCTGTCAAATAAATAAATAAAATCTTAAAAAAAAAAGAACAAAAGAGCTGGGAATAAAGCTCTGGGAAGTACGGATATTTAAGAGGTGGACAGAAGATGAGTCAGGAAAGGGGTTTGAGCAAAAGCAGTCATAGAAGCAGAGAGCAAAAGGGGTCATAGAAGGCTAGGAAAGAAATAATTCAAGATTGACAGAGTGATCTATAGTGTTAAATGTTGCTGAAAGGTGAAGATGAATGAAGGGAGAAAGTGTACAATCGGTGTAACTATGAGGATGTTGTTGGTCTTGACTTCTGTGGCTGGAGCCCAAGTGTGGGCTGAAGAATAAATGAGATGTGGACAGGGAGGAGATCCTACTGGAGGAAGGGAAGGACACAGGCTAGAGGACAAACTGGATGTGAGGAGGTGGAGGAAAGTTGAGGGAGCTTTCTCCTTATCCCCGTTCTTGCTTTTTTTTTTTTTAATTAACATATAATGTATTATTTGTTTCGGGGGTACAGGTCTATGATTTATGAGTTTTACACAACACACAGCACTCACCACTACACATACCCTCCCCAATGTCCATCACCCAGTCTCCCCATTCCTCTACCCCCTCCCCTCCAGCAACTCTCAGTTTGTTTTCTGAGATTAAGAGTCTCTTATGGTTTGTCTCCCTCTCCGGTTTCATCTTGTTTCATTTTTCCCTCTCTTCCCCTATGATGCTCTCCCTTGTTTCTTTCATTCCACATACCAGTGAGATCATATAATAATTGTCTTTCTCTGACTGACTTATTTTGCTTAGCACAATACCCTCCAGTTCCATTCACATCGTTGTAAATGGGAAGATTTAATTTTTTAAAAAATTTTATTATGTTATGTTAATCACCATACATTACATTAGTTTTTTAAATTTAATTTTATTATGTTATGTTAATCACCATACATTACATCATTAGTTTTTGATATAGTGTTCCATGATTCATTGTTTGCATAACCCAGTGCTCCATTCAATACGTGCCCTCTTTAATACCCATCACCAGGCTAACCCATCCCCCACCCCCCTCCCCTCTAGAACCCTCAGTTTGTTTCTCAGAGTCCATCGTCTCTCATGGTTCGTCTCCCCCTCCGATTCCCCCCCTTCATATTTCCCTTCCTACTATCTTCTTCTTCTTCTTCTTTTTTTAACATGTAATGTATCATTTGTTTCAGAGCTACAGGCCTGAGTCATCAGTCTTACACAATTCACAGCACTCACCATAGCACATACCCTCCGCAGTGTCTATCACCCAGCCCCCCCATCCCCCTCACCCTCACCACTCTAGTAACCCTCAGTTTGTTTCCTGAGATTAAGAATTTCTCATATCAGTGAGATCATGATACATGTCTTTTTCTGATTGACCTATTTTGCTTAGCATAATACCCTCTAGTTCCATCCACGTTGTTGCAAATGGCAAGATTTCGTGGGGTTTTTTTTTGATGGCTGCATAATATTCCATATATATATATATATATATATATATATATATATATATATATATATACATATATACACCATATCTTCTTTGTCCTTTCATCTCTTGATGGACATCTTGGCTCTTTCCATAGTTTGGCTACTGTGGACATTGGCAAGATTTCATGTTTTGATGGCTGTGTTAATATTCCATTGTATATATATACCACATCTTCTTTATCCATTCATCTGTTAATGGACATCTGGGCTCTTTCCATAGTTTGGCTATTGTGGACATGGCTGCAATAAACATTGGGGTGCAGGTGCCCCTTCGGATCACTACATTTGTATCTTTGGGGTAAATACCCAGTAGTCCAATTGCTGGATGATAGGGTAGCTCTATTTTCAACTTTTTGAGGAACCTCCATACTGTTTTCCAGAGTGGCTGCATCAGCTTGCATTCCCACCAACAGTGTAGGAGGGTTCCCCTTTCTCCGCATCCTCGCCAACATCTGTTGTTTCCTGACTTGTTAATTTTAGCCATTCTGACTGGTATGAAGTGGTATATCATTGTGGTTTTGATTTGGATTTCCCTGATGCCGAGTGATGTTGAGCACTTTTTCATGTGTCTGTTGGCCATTTGGATGTCTTCTTTGCAGAAATGTCTGTTCATGTCTTCTGCCCATTTCTTGATTGGATTATTTGTTCTTTGGCCCATTCTTGTTAAGATGGAAAAGTGAACATGTTAAGATGGAAAAGTGGAAGGAGATGGTAGAGAGAAAAGAGGAGGTTGAAGATGCATAGTAAAGAGGGTCAACTTGAAGGTGTTTGTCCTAGAGTAAATCAGCAGTCATGGAATTAAGAATACAGATTACAGATGAAGCGGAGTCATCTTGGGTAGAAGAAGGAACTCTTCTTTCTCTAGAAATGGGATACTAAGTGCTTATTAGGAAGATTACTAGCTTTGAGTTTCATCTCTCTTTCATTAGCCCAAAGAAATCTCAGTAAGTTATGTGATCAAATGGTTCCTAGGAGATAAGAGGAATATGAGGATGATCAAAGGACTATACAAGCTATAAAAGAACTACGCTCTACAAAAATGTGAATAGGCTGCATTTTTCTTTTAGAAAAGTGGTACCACCCACAAATCCTACTTCCCATGGTAACTGTTTAGTAAATGTCTAATTCCAAAAATGCACATTCTTTGGATATACATATATATCCAAAGATTATATATACATATATATTATATATAATATATATATATATATAATATAGCTTTGGATTTTATATATATATATATATATAGCTCCTCTTTTCTATTCACAAAATGTATTGGTACACATGCATTTAAACACATGCAAAATGTATTAAAACTTATCCAATTTAAAGATGTTTTCAGTAGGCTACCCTGTAATTAGAAAACATCACAAGAAAATACTTTCAGATCCTAAATCTATGAAAGATTTATCCTTTAAAATAGGTATTATTTTATGGAGCTAAGTATAATTTTTTAGATGGTAACAGATCCTGTTTATATTAAATACTCTTGGATGGATCCAAAATGTTATTCCCAAATCTTAAAAGACAGCATGCACTTTTGCAACAGACAGACATGAAAAAATACTCTTTGAGTAATGCAGTAATGATTCTGAGTATTTATAACATTAACTGGTTTCAATTCTATAATCTAGCAAGAGCCTGAAATGACTCTTCTGGAAAATTTTATTCAACCTGATTTTGACTCAACGTGGAAAGCCCGAGCCCACTTTTTCATTATATTTAATTTACATTTTAATAAGGCTTGTGTAATAAGAGTGTGGCTTATGAGTTAGGTTGCGAGATAATGGCATTTATGGGTTATCAAAAATCTGTTACCTCATAGTATTCTTATTTTATCTTTTCATAAATATTCTCTAGTTTCATAGCTGTGTAGAAAGTTTTTTACTATTAACAAATCTATACTTCACTTCAGAAGAGGTAACAGTATGGATTACTGAAATATTCTTCTTTTGGGGAAGCACCTGTGTTATTTCCTTGCTGCCTACACCTCCTTCCCCTTCTTCCCTCTTCCCTCTTCCCTCCACCTGTTGTAAGAACTAACAGTGAGCTGGGCCCTGGCAATTTTGAAAAAGTTTCCTAGGTATTCTGATGTGTAGCTAAGACTGAGAAACATTTGGGTATGAAAAAGAAGAATGGGCTTGGAAGACTTAAACTCAAAACTTGCATTTGTCACTTTAAAGTGATGTGGGTTTCATGTTCTCAATATACTTGTGAGGATTAAATAAGATAACATGTAAAATCACTTTATATATTTTTAATAATGGGAATATTTCTTGGAACAACTATTATATTCCTAAATTTATTCCTAAAAATCTCACTGGGGATATTCAGTGACTGCTCTAAGCCTTTGGAGAGGTGTATGCCCCTGGCATGTAGGTATCACAATTCACCAATAGGTGGATGACCCATGAAGTATGATATGGTCATACTTATTTCTAATGAGAATATCCTTTCCTTAAATAAGAAATAGTCTGCTTATTTGTAAAAGAATGAAAATTTTCTGCTGCAAAACTAGTGAGTATATTAACTGCTTTATTGAATGTTAACATGGGGTGAATGATTTTTTTGGTTTTGCATCAGAAAAGCTCCTGTCTTTGAAGTATCCTTTGCCCTTATGGGAACTCATAGACCAAATTACTTGTGTCTCTTGCCATTTGGAGATATTTCTTGAGCACTCTTTTATTTTCAATTCTCTAGTCTCTCTACCTTTTATTTCTAACCTATTAGAATATAGTCTAATTTCTAAACTATTTCTAATAGTTTAAGCTCCTGGACGGAAGGTGTATGCTTTATACTTTTTCCAACTCCCCTCTACTCTTAAAAGGAGTCAACAAATACTTGTTGGATAAAAATATGAAGGGACAAGTGTTTGCTTCAGGTCCCCTTCTTTATGGAATTCCAGAAAGATAGTATCTTTTACAAACATGGATGCATGTTTGTATTTTTTTTCTTACTTTTTTGTTTTTTTTCTCCCTTTGGGCATCTGGTGGGAAATGGGTTTTCAACTCTGGCTGTATATCAGAATTACACCAGGAAGCTCTGGAAAAATACTGATGCCAGGATATCACTCCCAGAATTCTGATTTAATTGGTTTTAAGGGGAACATAAGCAATGTTATTTTTAAAAAGCCTCACCAATAATTCTAATTGTAGCCAGGACTAAAAATCTGTTGGAGCACATAATAGGTTTTCAATTAAGTATTTGTTGATTTGAATTTGAGAGGAGGTGTGATTGGGATTAGGGGGTTGAACACTTCCTGCTCACTTAAAAAAATTTTTTTTAATATGATTGACACACAATGTTATATCAGTTTCAGGTATACAACACCGTGACTCAACTTTTCTATATGTTATGTTACGCTCACCACAGTGTAGCTATCATCTGTCACCATACGATGCTATTATAATATCATTGACTATATTCCCTATTCTGTGCCTTTTTTAAAAAAATTTTTTTTAGTTTCTGGTAAGATCATGGTATTTCTTTTTTATTATTTTAATTTAATTTTATTATGTTATTCTGTGGACTTTTATTCCCAGACTTATTCATTCCATAACTGGAAGGCTATATCTCCTACTTCCTTTCACCCATTTTGCTCATCCCTTCCCCTGTTTACTTTGTTATCTCTTCAGATCCTAGCAAGCGCCTAAAGGCTCTCATATTAAGTCTGGTGGGATGGTGAGTGGGTGGGTGAATGAATCAATGTTAAATTCTCTGATGTACCATGGTTCAGCTGTGGTTGCTAATTCAAACTCTGATATGGAAATATGATGTCTATATCTGTTTTTGTCTTTCTCTTCTCTCTTGACCACCTTACTCACTTTCCAGTAGAAATGCCATTAGGGCTGGCACTTTCTGTTTCATTCAACGCTGTGTATCTAGTGCTTAAAGCAGTATCTGGTATGTAACAGCTGCTTGGAAAAATATTAGTTCAATATATTTCTTTCTCTCTCACATCCAAACATACAAATGCAAATACAGAATGGCAAAAATAATCATTTTATGAGATTTTAAGACTTAGCCTTCTTAATATTATATCCAGAAGTAAAACACTGGCATTATTGCTCTTGTTGGGTATGATTCACTCTTCCACTAGTAAGCAGGTGGCCAAGTGCTCTAGAACTACTCCAGTTTCTTTATTTACCTGGAATCTTAAGACTATGTATAGTAATGAGTTTTGGTAAAACTAGTCTGAATAAGTAAAAGCTTGTTATTTCCACTTTCTTTTCTATCACATTAATGCCTAACTTTTAATATTAACATATCAATAACATGCTATCATATTAAAACATGTTTACCTTACTCTTTGTACCTTAAGTGTTTTTCTGGAGGAAAAGGAGGAGACTAAATTGATGAATATTTCTTAAAAATCGCTTTGAGTTTAAAAAACTCACTTCCGGGTGCCTGGGTGGCTCAGTTGGTTAAGCAACTGCCTTCGGCTCAGGTCATGATCCTGGAGTCCCGGGATCGAGTCCCGCATTGGGCTCCCTGCTCAGCGGGGAGTCTGCTTCTCCCTCTGACCCTCTTCCCTCTCGTGCTATCTCTCAAATAAATAAAAAAAATCTTAAAAAAAAACACAACTCACTTCCACCATTTAAAGATGTTTCTTTATAAAGACAGAGCAGCTTGCAGGAGCAGTGAAATGCAGGAACAGGAGGATTAAGAGAACTAGGGTCACAGCTTGGACCAAGGAATGGAGTCAAGAGCTGGAGTCAACTGGGGAAACTGGCCAAAATAGGTGTTGTGGTACTGGGGCTCCAGAAAAATGGGGGAGGGGCACAGTAAATGGCTTATTAGGAAGACATAATCTTCCTATTTGGGGGATTTTTCCCCTGTTTCCTCCCTGAGGTCCCCCTCCCACCCCTATGTCTGTTACCCAGAATCCTAGTCACGCGGCCTGAAGTCCCTGAGAACAGAGCAGAATTAGGAAATGGAACACATAAGGCAGGAATCAGAACACCTGGTTGTTAATTTCCAGAGGCTCACTTTGGACTTTGTGAGCTTTGGAGTCATAAATCTCACTTAAATTTATAGTTCATTTATCTCCAAGATAATCATAATACTCCCTTCACACAGTTATTGTGAGGTCCAAATAAGGTAACGTATATGAACGTGTTCTACGAAGTGTGACTCACTAGCTAAATGTTAAGCTAGTTTATCTGATTTTAGACTGAAGAATTTATTGAGAAAAAAAAACAAGCCTAATTTTTCCTTTGTAATACATGAGAAAATGTATCTGCTCTGTATATACACAGTTATACCACACTTCTAACAATTCCATATAGATATTTGGAAACACAGAGAGTTTCCAATTACTTGGTACCCTGAAACAAGTTTTAATAGAAATCAAGACAGAAGTCAGGAGAATGAAGGCTCCGGACAGAATTAGGACCAAGGCACAAATCACAAAATGGAAGAACTGGTCCCAAGAACAACTAACTGGGCAATGGTGGGAGTTAATGTGTTATTATAACAGGTGTTTCTGTAAAAACTATAGAGGCAGTCCAGGTAATTTCACTTTTCCATATTTAGAGGAAGCAAACAGAAAGAATTATTTTTTTCATTTGTACCATGTAGCTGTCAGTCAGAACTGTACTAAAAAAGGTGCAATATGACTTTAGAAATGGCTTTTATTTTATTTCCTTAAAGACTTTATTTATTTATTTATTTATTTATTTGAGAAAGAGGGAGAGAGAGAGCACGTGCACAGGTGGGGGGAGGAGCAGAGGGAGAGGGACAAGCAGATTCTGAGCTGAACGTGGAGCCAGTCACTGGCTCAATCCCACAACCCCAAGATCATGACCTGAGCAGAAACCAAGAGTTGGACGCTTAACCTACTGAGCCAGCCAGGTGCCCCTAGAAATGGCTTTTAAAACAAAGTTTTTCTGGGGCACCTGGGTGGCTCAGTCAGTTAAGCGTCTGCCTTCAGCTCAGGTCATGATTCTGGGGTCCTGGGATCGGTGCCCCACATTGGCTCCCTGCTCAGTGGGGAGCCTGCTTTTCCTTCTCCCTCTGCTGCTTCCCCTGATTGTGCTCTCTCCCTCTCTCTCAAGTAATTAAATCTTTAAAAAAAATAAAACAAAGCTTTTCTTATAAGAAAAATTCAGAAGACTTGAAATTTCAGACTTCTAAAAAAAGTATGGTTTGGATTAAAATGAAAGTTCTCACAATAATTCTTTTAGTTTTTATTCATTTATTGTAGAATAAAAAAGTTGTTGAAATAGAACAGGTAAAAACAAGATTATTATGAAGCATGTATTGACCAACAATGAAATTACAGCTTATCTTTGCATTCTGGTGTACCAGCTCTTTTTTTACTTTGATTCGATTAGCAAAAGATAGCTATTCCTCAGAAACAGAATAATGGCCTGGAAGAATAACAGCCGCAAAATCTTTTAAGAATTCAACAGGATGAAAGATTGGCAGCTCTGTTTTAAAACTATGTGCATTATTGTTTGCCAGATCAAGTTAATGAAATGTTTACTGCTACAGTGTTATTTTTAAGTTAACAAAAGCATTTTTGCTGACTTGCTCATTGGGCATATGCACGCAATTTAAAAGGAATTTCAAAATAGTTTTATTATATGCACCCATGAAGAAAATAACTGAGGTCTTAAGATGGTGCTAAACTAATTCTGACTTTTTTTAAAATATTTTATTTTTAAATAATCTCTACACCCAATGTGGGGCTTCAACTTATAACCCTGAGATCAAGAGTTGCATGCTCTGCTGACTGAGCCAGCCAGGCACCCCAATTCTGACCTTTGATTCATCTTAATAACAGAACCATTGGAATTGTCAGCCATGTGGCTTTCTACTTTAATAAGATTAAGGCTATAAGATTCAAGCTTCTTTAATTTAAATCTCTTGTACCTACATATTTCTTTGTATAGTCCCCAAATACTTCCTTACTCTCTCAACTAGATCATGATTTCTCAACCATAACACTATACACATTTTGATACACATTTTGGACTGGATAATCCTCTATTGTGGGGGGCGTCCTGTGCATTGTAGGATGTTTAGCAGCATCCCTGGCCTCTCTACTCACCAGATGCCACACCCTGTTGTGACAACCAAAACTGTCACCAGAGTTACCAAATGTACTCTGGAGGGCAAAGGTATCCTCCACTGACAACCACTTAACCCAGAGGAAGAACCATTCTCCTCCTTGTTATTAGAGTTCTTGGGCCCATATCCATCTTGGGCATATCCACCCACTTCATTTTATCTCAGTCAATTTCTCTCCCTCTCCACCTGTAATTCCTCTCTTTGACAAACTAACATCTCAATTCTCCCCATTAGAAAAATGAAAACATACTAATCAACCAAACTCAAATTCTGCAACTCATGTAGCTACTATTCTCTGTTTTCTTTCACTAGGAATTTTTAGAAAGACTAACCTTAATGAGCACTTCTCAGATTGTGTTGTTAAAAACAATCAGTGCTGGTGATAGACTTTTTCTTTTCTTTTAAAAGGTACAAAAGCCACCAAGCACCCATATATCATTATTCTCTTTATTTTACTGTGGTATATGTTTATGGCCATGGAATGGGCAGCCATAAATCTAATGTAGTAAGCTTCATGAAAAACCATCTGATAAAGATATATCACAACCAATTTACATACTGATACATGGGCACCATTTGTCAACCATTCTGTTGATGTAAGTTATCTTTACATCTTATAATTTCAATACATTTGGGATATTTGGTTCTTATTAAAATAAAAATGATTTAAATTTTCTACCCTATAGACCTTTATAAAACTTAAAAACACATATGAAAGAAATTCTAATGTCTCATAGCAATCAATTCATCTGTGAACACATTGCTTGCTATTGACTTTGGGCCCATGTGCAAACTGTATCTTATGCGTTCATATGAGAATTAAAGCACTGTGATACAAGTGAGTTCCGTGGTCACAATGGCTTTAGCCTTCACTGTGCTTCATGGGTATATGCAATAGGACTTAGAAATGACCTTTGAAACAAAGCTCTTCTTACGATTATACGAGAAAATTCAGACTTATTTTTTAAAAGTATGGTTTGGCTACCTCACTTTCTCGAGACTGATTATCTTACTAGACAACTGATTCCATTTTTGGACCTCTTTAAATGTTCTAAGACAGTGTTTCTCAATCTTGTTTTGAAACCATGACCTCCCTTGGATGATATCTCATTCAATCCTCTCTTTATTCTAATAACCCAAATCTTACTGAGCTTTACTTTTGGTAGCCTATTTTTTAAAGACATATTTGGGGCATCTGGGTGGCTCAGTTGGTTAAGCATCAGACTCTTGATTTTGGCTCAGGTTATGATCATACTTAGCTTCTCTATCAGGCAGGATTCTGAGTAAAAAACAGGTTTTTCTATTCTTACCACACAACTCGTTCCTTTCTACATGAAGGGATCCCTCTCCTATAGTGGCTTAAGTGGTTGACCTGAGAGGAGGCTTAGTTTATTTGGCTAAGGTGCTCATTCTTTCTAAAAAGCACCCTAAGGGGGAAATTCTTGGCATAGATCCCCTGAGAATAGAAGCCTCTCGGCAGTGGGGAGAAGGACTGGCAGTCACCAGGGATAGAGGACAACTGACCACATCAGAAATTTATCAGAAAGTTAATGCAAGTGATAGAATTTCACAAATCTTTAGAGTTCACAAAAAAGTTATCCAGGGCTCATGAGCTAATGCAGACTAACTGGTGCCTTCTGTTTCTGCTCTGCCATTATCTATCAGTAATAAATGGTTTAATCCTAAAAATATATTATGTGGTTTTCATTCTTGGCTCTAGATTGCTTGTGGAGAAGACAAAATAAAAAATAAAATAAAAACCTTTAATTTGGTTTGACAAACATTCTACATAATAAATAAATGAATTGCTACTAGTAAAATTGTACTCTAAGAGTGCATTTTTGGCTCCCAAACAATCACATTCCAATTTCATTAAAAAAAAATCTGCTTAAGGGGCACCTGGGTGGCTCAGTCAGTTTAGCACTGGACTCTTGGTTTCCGCTCAAGTCATGATCTCAGGATGCTGAGATCGGCCCCACGCTCCATGCTCAGCGTGGGAGTCTGCTTGTCCCTCCCCCTCCCCCTTGGCCCCTCCCCTGGCTCACACATGTGCTCTCTCTCTCAAATACATACATAAATAAATAAAATCTTAAAAAAAAATCTGCTTAAGCCAAGCAGAAATACGGATCAATTATTTCATACCTGAATATACAACTTAGTTTTATTTTACCATGTGCTTTGTACTGAACACACACACATATACAGACACACACATGCTTTTTTCATGCTGATTAACATGTCACAGAGATCAAGAGATTAACTGACAATAAAAGAAAATCTATTAGGTAACTGATTTATATCATGTAGTACAGGCGTTTTTATTGTTGTTGTTTGTTTTGTTTTTGTTTTTTCCCTCTCTTACCTTCCTCCAGCCTGTTTTCAGACCAAATCCATGTTCTCACTTCTTTTGGCAAGTTATTCTACATTCTAAATGTAGAATAATGATTCTAAATCTAATGATTCTAAATTCTAATGATTCCAAAATCATTCCATCAGATGGTCTATTCTCCTTTGCTTTCATCTTCTGATTTCAACTTTTCTCAGGACTACTGTAGAATCACATGGAATATTGGTTTGGACAGTTGGGAATGGAGATTCTAGGTAAACAATGTGATGCTTCAATTTCTCTACATCAGTGCTAGAGACATCTTTCTTGGCTATTCCAATAATTCAGAGAAGTTAGAAAACAATGTCCATGAGAGATTCTTTTCAAAAGGCACTAAAAGCAAGTGACATAATGGCTGTACAAAAGCTCTGAATCCTCCGAAAGAAAGACATTCTTGATATGTTCATTATTGTGTTCATCATTCCTGAAGGGCACAGAACAGTATCTTCCCTCATATTCATAGTGGGTACAAAAGCATAGCTAATGTGGGAGTACTTCAAAACAGTCTGTGCTATACAGTCTCATACAACATTGTGTATAATACTTTGATGTAAAAAACATGCTTAACACAGATGCCTTCAACTACAAGCCCACAATACATGGATTTATTTATTTTTTATTGCTGTATAAATTACCATTTCATAGGGTTGGGCTGTTCAATTGTCATCACAAATTTTATAAGCACATTTTTGAAAAATGAGGAAGGATCATTTTATGAAATACTACATATGGCATTAACAAGAGTCATGCAAATGAACAGTGCTCTGGTTACTTCCGTGATTAAACATGTCAATGATTCAAAAATAGTTTTAAAAATTACCTGAATGAAATTCTGCACTCACTGATAAACATACAGCCTCAGATTAAATTGGTGGATGCAAAATGTAAAACAAGCATGACTGGCATAAGAAAAGACATCATGCTACAGCAAAGAAATGGAAAAATGTGTACTTGCATATAATATTATTAAAGAACATATGCTAAAGTACATGTATCAAAATACTTTTATGAAGTTCTACCCCAAATTTTTATATGTCTTCATAGGAATAGAATCTTTCCAATTATAGAACAAGTATTGCCAAGTAGTACTAAAATAAAACATGGAGAATTATTTGCTCTGAATTCTGATTAAGTATGAAGCATCCTAGACTCCAGAATGAATAAATGACCATAGAACAAAAGGTCTTAACTATGATGCACTTTAGTGCAGGATACTATATGTTCAGATATGAAATATATTTCATATATTCTCAGCCAAACTCTTGAGTTTCAATGTAGTAATTTCCTAATATTAGCAGGTTCAGAAACATATAGGAATAGCCAGGGCCAATGAGTTGTCTTTTCAGTAAAAATGGAAGACATTTGCAGCTCTAAACAACTGTCAAATTCACTAAAAAGTAAAAAGTTTATTAGCTCATATAAATTTACTAAACAAGGGGATGACAAAGTCTAATTAAATAGCCAGAAAAATGTATTCAGAACTCTTCTGTAACATATTCATTCATCTGACAAATTTCTATTGAATGCGCATGTGCTGGGCACTGCTCTAGGTCTTCATGTACATCTTCATGTACATAATGAACAACATGTACAAGAGACAAAACAGATATGTCAATGAACAAAAAAGATAAAATCCCCAACTCTATGGAGCTTATATTCTAGTGGGAGAAACAGACAATAAATCATATAATAAGCAATTAAATGATATTACAGATTAGAAGGTGATAAGTGTTGTAAAAAAAAAAAGGAAGAGTAGTCTAAGAGAAGACTGGAAGTGTGGGGGTGGGCTGGTCAGGTGGACTTCACTGAAAATATCAGCTCTGAGCAAAACTAGGAGTCTAGGGGCGCCTGGGTGGCTCAGTCATTAAGCGTCTGCCTTCGGCTCAGGTCATGATCCCAGGGTCCTGGGATCGAGCCCCGCATCGGGCTCCCTGCTCGGCGGGAAGCCTGCTTCTCCCTCTCCCACTCCCCCTGCTTGTGTTCCCTCTCTCGCTGTCTCTCTCTGTCAAATAAATCAATAAAATCTTAAAAAAAAAAAAAAAAAAAAACTAGGAGTCTAGAATATTAGCTGAGTGGCTCTGGGGGACAGAATTCTAGGCAGAGTGTGAGCAATTGGTCCGGAGGCCTGAAAGTGGAATATGTCTGGCATGTCTGAGTTTTTTTAAGAGGATTATACTAAAATGTATATTGAAGGTAAAAATCTCCTTCTATTTTGTTTGTAAAAATACCATCATATCCCACTTACGTAAATTGCAAACATAGGTCTACAATGCATGAGAAATACCTAGAATGAAGCTCATTAACATCTTATTGGAGGTTATTTCTGTGTAGTGGATTTTGGATGATTTTCACCAACTTCTTTCATCTCTCCATATTGTTTTAGTGTTTTAAGCCAATGATCATTATTAGGTTTACAGAAACAATAAGACTAACAACCATCAAAAAAAGTCAACTTTATTTATACATATTTATAAATGACTGAAAGAGCATATTTTATTTGTCAGAAAAATACAATACAAAAATCACTATGCCTGGACCTTCACTAGTATTTTATTCCCTGTGCATGTGTAAATAAACACCTATACACACTTTTTCTTCCTTTAGAAGGAAGATGAGAAAATAACATGGACTTTGGAATCAGGCAGATCTGGTTTAACTCCCAATTCCAACTAAACTGCACAGTGTTGAACATGCAATTGAAACACTCCGAATTTTCCACTTGTAAAATGGGGATTCGTATATTCATTAAATCTGTATTAAATGCCAACTATGTATCATTGTGGGTGCTGAGAATACTAATGAGGATGAGTAGGGAGACAGAATATACAGATGAGGAGCTACAGCGACCTGTCAATGCTGTGAAAGATACCAATGCCAAAGAAGCCTGAAGAAGGAGGGTTTGACTCTTCCTAATTAATTTAAGGAAGGCTTAAATGAAGAGGTAAAATTCAACTTAGTCCTGAGGATTAAGCTGGAGTTTGCCAGGAGGCTAGAGTTGGGGCAGTGGAGGCAGCATGATTAAATGTAAGGAAGTGTGAAAAAACTAGTGTCAGGTGTCAAAAAGCTACAAGCACCACACCTCAACACAGAGTCCTTGTGAGGCTCATCAGTACAATGCATGGGGCAACGTTTTGACAGTGTGGGGTGTATGTACCCACACAAATGGAAGAGGTCATTTGTTCTTGAATTCTTGGTATCATCTTTGCCTCCTCCCTACCCCTATATCTCATTAGCAAGCCCAGTATCTCTTCCTTCTCACTATTCTACCAAAATTCATTATACCTCATTTGGCTGGAAGGATACACAGTACTTAGCCAGTACTGAATACTTTCTACTACCGGAATGTAATCTAGCATGGCGTTAAGAAAGAAACATTGGCCTGGGCAGTTCCTATCCTGGTCTACTGCTGAATTGCTAGAGACCTTGGACATGACACTTAACTGTCTCATGTCACTTGTACCCAATAATGTAAAAAGAATGACAATGAATACTTACGAAGTGACAGGCATGCAAGCCCTGCACATATACTGTCATGTTTGCTTCTCATAACAATCTTACAAGAATGGTACTACTATAGGCCCCCAAATCCCTTATGTTCAATTCCGAACTCTACTGAAAAAGTAGTGAAATCCAGCAGTTTTAAAAATAAGTTTGTAACAAATTCATTTGGATAAAACCTGAACTGAATGTATATAAGAATATGTTTCATTTTTATTTCACTTATAAATTCTCATGTCACCTGCTGTAGAAATACAAATGTGTTGTTTATGAGGCACTGCCTCAAACCTTGTTGTGGAGGTTATCTAACATATCTAATCACTGTACATTATAATCTTTCTAAAAGCTGAAAAATTCTGTATTTAAAAAAATCTAGGGGCGCCTGGGTGGCTCAGTTATTAAGCGTCTGCCTTCAGTTCAGGTCATGATCCCAGGATTCTGGGATCGAGCCCCGCATCGGGCTCCCTGCTCAGCGGGAAGCTTGCTTCTCCCTCTCCCACTTCCCCTGCTTGTGTTCCCTCTCTCGCTATATCTGTGTCAAATAAATAACTAAAATCTTAAAAAAAAAACCAAAACAAAAAACCTAATGTAAGAGTTTCAGATATCATGGATGAGCAAGCTGAGACAGAGAGGTTAAATAACTTGTTCAAAGGCACACAGTTAAAATTTAGTAGCACCAGGTCTCAAACCCATAAAATTTGGCTCTAGCTCCCAGACTCTTTAACTTAGCTAAACTTGCTCTGAGTGTCCAATAAATGCCAAAGACCTCCAAAGCTCTACAGTACTGTAAGTCTCAATTACCCTTACGGCTTCAACTGAAGTAGGCTTCTCATTATTTCTAAGACACATTCTCTGTTTTCCAACTTTTAAGTAATCTTTGCTCAGAATTTCCTATCCTACAATGCTGTTTTAACAATTCCTACCCATCCTTTCAGGCTCAACTTAAATGCCATTATCATCAAGATAATGTTCCAGATTCTCTTAATCACAAATGAGTTTTTCACCTCACTCTTTATAGTACTTTATATCTCTTTTTTTGGGGGGGTGGGTACTAGACAAATTCAACCTCTTAGTATAGTTATTTGTGAACTTATCTCCCAACTGAACTGTGCCCTCTTGCAGGGCTGGGAAGGACCACATCCCATTCATCTTTATATCTCCACAGCACTAGACTAGTTCTATGAATATTGTCATTGTTCCATAAATGTTGGTTGCAAGAATAAAAAGCTAACAGTATTTGAATGACTTTTGTAGTGATGTGTATAGATGATGTTTAACTCCCAAAGACAGGTTTAATCTTTCCCTTTCAAAACACTACCATTTTCAGAGGAATTTTCATAAAGAAAAGATTTTCTCTTGTTTCTCATGAGATTTAGTTAAAAAAAAACAGGGAAAGAAAAACAAACCGTTTCTATTTATGAACGACTAGACTCTAAGGCTGGCTCACCACCTTGAACTTTAGTTCCCACACAGAAATTATTCAATTAGAAAAGTGAACATGATATAATATCTTTAGAATCTTTCCACTCTGATAAATTTGATTAGCATCTCTTAACTTTGAGCCATATATCAAGAGCTTTTTTAGTGTTGCCTCAAAAGATGGCCATAAAGAGAGACTACAGTGGAATTTTGGGTCATTATTATTTTTTTTGCATCTCAAATAGTTTCTAGGAAATGATAAGATTTGAGAATTTTTATTTTGTTTCCACAAGGGAATTACTGAAGATGACATTTTATATTGCTATACTATTCTGAGTATACAAACTCTAAATACTTTACCATTAAGAATTTATTTCTGGGGCGCCTGGGTGGCTCAGTCGTTAAGTGTCTGCCTTCGGCTCAGGTCATGATCCCGGGGTCCTGGGATCGAGCCCCACATCGGGCTCCCTGCTCGGTGGGAAGCCTGCTTCTCCCTCCTCCACTCCCCCTGCTTGTGTTCCCTCTCTTGTTGTCTATCTCTCTGTCAAATAAATAAATAAAATCTTAAAAAAAAAAGAATTTATTTCTAATATTTTCCAGAGGTAGGTTTAAAAAATGTGTTTTCTTTTTAAATGTCCATTTCTTATTTTTTATAATGAATGACTTTAGATGGAATTATGAGGGACTTCAAAATGAAATATTAATCTTAAAGAGGACCAGCTGACATAATAATTTGCACATGGAAAGTTTGGTCTCTATTTTTCTTGCAGTTTTTTTTTTCTTTTAGGTTAATGATGTATATATGCATATTACGTGCTTTGAACTGGCTTTCTAGTAATGGTTTCCTCTTTATTCCACCCACATTTATAAATGACTGGCTAGGATTAGGCCATCAAACAAAATACGTTAACTGGTCCATAAAGAAACCCACCCAACAGTCCTGATCTCAGCAGTGTCATGCTCCATTCAAAAGCCTACACTATTATTTTTCTGATAAAATGTGGAAGTTAAAAAACTTGGTTAACATATTTTATTATTTTTGCTATACATTTTAGGATCTCAATGCTAAAATCGACAATTTTTTTTTTTTGCTATTGAAATGTATTCCATGGGGACACCAAAGAATTTTATTCCTTTCAAAGGCCCATGAAAACAAATCATTTAGGCATATTTACGATCTTTCTTCACCTCTTATATTCAAACCATTCAACTTCTTTCTGACTCCACTTTCATGGTCTACAGGCCTTCCTCATATCATACTGAACCAAGGCAACACACCTTTAATTTGTTCCCCCTGCCTCAGGTCTCTCCAATTTACCCTCCACTCAGCTGCTGGAAGGACCTTTCAAAAATGTGAAGCCATTCATGTTACTTCCTGGTTCAAATCTCTTCTCTGGTTTTCCATTGTCTCTGGGATGGTCAGTCGCATTGTATGACAGACTTTCTTTCCATGCTATGCTGCCCACCTGCTCCTCTGGCCATATGATCCTTACAATAGAAGGGGGTACAGTTCATGCCAGGTTGCTTCATCCCTCCATAACAGTACCCATGCTCTTCCCTCAAGAAGACAAGAAATAGCAGAAAATCTCAACATTTAACTATCTATCTTGACATTTGTTGGCTGGGGTAAGAGGTGTGGAGCCTCTGGTAAACATTTTTTTTTTTTTTTTTAAGATTTTTTATTTATTTGCGAGAGAGAGAATGAGAGACAGAGAGCATGAGAGGGAGGAGTGTCAGAGGGAGAAGCAGACTCCCTGCCGAGCAGGGAGCCTGATGTGGGACTCGATCCCGGGACTCCAGGATCATGACCTGAGCCAAAGGCAGCCGCCCAACCAACTGAGCCACCCAGGCGCCCTCTGGTAAACATTTAATCTCAACTCGGGAAATCCAGTTTCTGGCTCTCCTGGACTCAGGTCATTATGGCAACTTATACTCATCTCCACTTCATCTGCAAACTCATGAGGATCACTTTCATTAGTGCTCTCAAACCAGACAATTAGAAAATGATTTTTGGAGAAGTTCACCAGAAGTAATAGATCTTATGTATACTGCTCTTACCTCAAACTGACACAGGTTTTAGTATTTAGTGCTAGTAATTCTGAAATGCTCTATAGTAACAAATCACACCATCATGAAAATGTTCACATTTTTCATTCATTTAACAAGGTTGCACAGTGTAGTTAGGTTTCTTATCATTACTTGGAGAAAAAAATTCAACAAAATTTTCCTATGGAAAATAATAGCCAACAAAAAGGTAAAAAATTGTCAAATTATGAATAGAGGAAAGTTTCTTAAGTATGTGTAGAGAATGTCTTCAATTTATGCTATATATACTAGATAATGAGGGCCATCTTTGAAAGAAATATGATTTTTCTAAGCATATATTTATGTTTAATATTACCATCTAGGGGGTGCCTGTCTGGCTCAGTCAGTGGAGCATGGGACTCTTGATCTCAGGGTTGCAAGTTCGAGCCCATGCTGGGTGTAGAGATTACTTAAAAATAAAATCTTTAAAAAAAAATTACCATCTAATCCTTAAGAACTGCAAGCTCACAGATCTAGTCTCCTAAGATGGGAACATTTCAAATGTGTGTGTGTGTGTGTGTGTGTGTGTGTGTGTGTGTGTGTGTGTATGAAATCAGACTTCCACTTTAACATTCTACCAGTACAGTTCATGGTTCATGGTGAGAAACCCACACTCTGGAAACAGACTGCCTAGGTTTGACTCCTTCGTGTGTTGTTTACTAACTCACATATACCACGTGCCTGTTTCCCTTATCTGATTAATGGGGATGATAACAGTACCTACTTCATAGGTTGATATAAGGACTAAATTAAACAACATATATGTAAAATTCTTAGAAAAATATGTGAATTGTTTAAGTTCTGTTTATGTATTTGCCATTCTTCTTCTTCTTTCTACCAAGCCAGTAAAAATTAAATTTATTTGGGGGGGCTAGGGTGAGGGGATGTGTATTTTGGCAGTGAAATTCTTTCTTGAAAACCAAACATTATGCAGAACCTGTTTATTTAAAACAGATAAAGGCAGTTTTCACTTTTTTAAAAAAATTAAAGCTTTTAAAAAAAGCCAATCTAATTAATTGAAAGGCTTGAAACAGATATAGCAAGGCTTCTTTGCCTCCAAGTAGAATTATTATAAATATTTAAAAACTGCTTACATTTACATGTAAATCAAGAAAAGAACAATATGTGCTCATACTATAATGTCATGGTGCAGCATACTAGCCATTCACTTGTTACTGCCTAAGTAACTGGTGTGCTGTGAAGGTAGGTGTTATTGATACTGCCTGACATTTAATTGACTGCTGTTTATTTGTGCTTGCCAATAGTGAGACCGTTGCTTTTGCAATTTTACATGTGTGGATACACATGGGGCTGCATTTGGGTATGCAGAGCCACACCCTATTCAAGTTTATGCTGGTATTCAAGTTTAAAGATAATGTGAAGTGGTGGCAGACTTCATGAGGTCTAAAAAAACCCCAACAAAACAAATTAACAGAACAACAGTTATTTAAGTTGGTAGCTCTCCAATGTGATGACTTCAGTATAGAAGACATTTTAGTGATTTACTAAAATTTAGAGACAGGTAAACTATTTGTAAAATAAAATTTGAACCACATGTTTATAGAACTCCTGAAGCACATCAATAGAACAGTAATTAATTAAAAAGATTTATTTACTTATTTTAGAGAATGCGAGTGGGGGAAGGGGAAGAGGGAGAGAGAGAAAATCTTAAGCAGACTCCCTGCTGAGTGCTGAGCCTGACTTGAGGCTTGATCTCATGACCCTGAGATTATGACCTTAGCCGAAATCAAGAGTTGGATGCTCAACCAACTGAGGACCAAGGCGCCCATCAATAGAACAGTTTAAAAATCACCGGGCTAGAATTCCGATTCCACCTAGCATATAGAAATCTGAAATGAATGCCACACCCTAAAAGGAAGAAAAAGCTGAATAAAACATAAAACATAACATTCCTTGAGGCCAGAGAGCTGAGTTCACAGGGTAAATTGCCTGAAGTTCAAGGATCTTCTAAAGAAATCTGGAACCTGTGGACTGGCTCACCTGTAGCAGAACACAGAGCAAGAGACATCAGCCACTATAAGTAGCTAAGAATTCTGCTAAATATTTAAGATATTGCTAAAGGACAATTATAGGTTAGAGTGAGAATACAGGATTCTTAGAAGCTACAATCAGAAAGGTGTTCAAAGGCACTTCCAGACTCTTCTCCTGGGACTTCCACCAAGTTCTGATGAGAAAGATGGGGGCAGGGTGGGAAACCAAAGAAAACCTCTGAACAGAAGAGAACAAGACAGAAGAAAAGTTTGAAGGAACAATGGTCAAAATTTTTCCAAAAAACAGTTAAAGACATTAGCCACAAGTCCAAGAAACCCAGAGAACCCTGAGTAGGATAAACAACAACAAAATAATATATTCAAACTACTGAAAACTAAAAACAATGAGGAAATATGTAGGCAGTCAGAAAAAGAAAAAGAAAACACATTATATAAGGAGGAACAAAGATAAGAATTGTGGCAAACTTTCTGCCATAAACTCTGCAAGCCAGAAGACAATGAAGTGACATCTTTAAAGTGCTAAAAGAAAACCACTGGGCTGCGACTGCAGTTTTTGGAGTAAAGTCTAGACCCAGCAAACTAGTAATCTAGCTACAGATCCCTTGTGGAGTTACTGTTCCCAAGTTCATGGTGTCAATATATTTGTTTTGGACATGGCTTAATAATTTACCCAAATCATTCAATGACATCATCATATCAATGTCCACTCTACTGTTGTTTAGTTATAAGCAAAAATGTGTAGTACGTGTAGGTCACAGGATCTTTTTTCTCTCTTCAAATAGGACCAATAGTAGCACATATTTATATAGCCTTACTATGCTCTACTTTCTAAGAGCTTTATACCTGTTAAGACACTGTATTACTGTTGGCTTGCTAGCCCAAAGAAAATATGCAATAACACATGCTGTTGATTCTTTAAAACTTTCTTTCTACAACTCATTGTATATTTGACTCCACATCTGAGTAAGAATGTTACTTTTGGTATGATGTGACATGAATATACTGAGGAATGCTGAAATGTCTTTTTCCCTAGACTATTCTATCTAAAATAGAACTCTCTCTTCCTCTGTGTCTCCTGGTACTGGGGTCACCTTCTATCTGCTTATTCTAGTTTTTTTTTTTTCATAGCACTCATTACTACATGAAATACTATGTATTTTTTTATTTATTTGCCTGTCCATTGTCAGTCTCCTGAACTAGAATGTACAACAGCAGAGACTGTCTCTTTTGGTCACTCACTGCTGTATCTCCAGCACTTAGAATAGTTCCTGGATCTAGAAGGAATTCATTATGCATTTGTTGGATAGATGCACAAATGAATGGGTGAAGTAATACATGAACAAATAAGAGAAATTACTTTCACTTAAGGCATCTGGCAAACTTGGGATGGGGAAGAGCAGAAGCAGGTGGAAGCTGAAAGTCTGCTAAGTAAAAAATGCTTCACTGGCTTAATTGAGATCATCTAAGATGTTCAGCATAGCTCCTGAAACATTAGCAGACATTCAATACTATTGATTGTAACTACTTATTGTTCTTATCTCATGGACTTGTCTTAACAAACCGGTGAAGATGCTACTATTTTCTGGTTTTGCACATTCAAAAAGGTTAAAGAACACACTCATGTTTACAGAGTTAGGAAATAGTGGAGCTGAATCCACCCAGGTGTGCCAGACACCTGAGCTCATGCCCAGAGGTTAAAAGAGAACACTGAAATGTTCACTGTCTATCTCCTTGAAGCTTGTTTCGTGCACTCATTATTAGTTCATCTTGCCTTCTGAGGGCTAAGTTATAATCTTCAGTTGAATATAATTGAATGAATTTTAATTATATGTTATAAAGTGATAGGCTCTTTCTTCCTAATTTGGGTTTTTATTCTTGCTTTCTAACTTGTTTAACCTGACAAGTGTTAGCCTTAAAGTCAACAAGGCAAAAACAAACAAACAAATAAATAAAAAAGCTGTACTAAAGTTACAAAGAAATATCCAGCTTTACGAAGCCCACTAAAAACTGCAGGTCCACACCATAATAAAACAACCTGTTCATGAAAGCACAAACTGTATATACTGGCGCCCAATTCAGCTAAGATAAAAATGACAAGTCTTTCAATGATAAATTGTCCTCTCCATATCATCCAATGGAAATATTCACATTGTCCAATACCTACAAGCAATTAGAAGGATTGAGTTTAACTTTCAAATTAAAAGATCATTAAAATGGAGCACAGTTCCCCAATCTGTTTTTGAAATATAGTCAGAGAACCTTCTTGGTCTTAAGCTTGGAAGGAATATAATACATAGTTTCAGATTTCCTTTTATCACAGAACTATTCAGCCAGCTATTTGGAACTGCAGACTACAAGAAACTGGGATAAAATACAGTTGTAAAGTATGTAGAATCTTTTACAAGTTATTTATCAATTATACTTTATTAACCAAGGACAGCTAAACTTTAGAGCAAATCTGTGCGTCCCCCACCGCCACCGCCAGACCCCAAACACCAGGCCTAGGAAAAGAGGTACTAAACATCTGACAGGATGCCTGCATCCAAAATTTCTGCTTTCCTCACTACTACCCAAACTGGGGAAGGATGTGCATGTGAACAGGGATAGTTTAAGTGCAAATGCATTTCTCTCTCATCAAGTGTGTAGTGTGTCTGTTATCCTCCTAACCATGATGGGCGGGGGGTGTTGATTTCATTCTATTACTTACCTACAGTATGTGAGTATGAATTCTGTAAGACTGGAGGCAGAGATGTTGGTAAGTTCCATATAATTAAGCAGACATTAAATGTCTACCAGTAAGATCTGGCAATAGGATTTAAAATGTCAAAATAACACCTGAAACTAACGTAACATTGTGAGTCAACTATACTCAAAAAACAAAAAACAAAAAAACAAAAAAAACTGAACTAAACTAAACTAAAATGGGGGCGCCTAAATGGATCAGTCGGTTAAATGCCTGACACTAGATTTCAGCTCAGGTCATGATCTCAGGGTGTGGAGATCGAGCCCTGCCTCAGGTTCTGTGCTCAGCGTGGAGGAGTCAGCTTATATTTCTCTCCTTCTGCTCCTGCCCCCACTCATGTTCTTGCTTGTGTGCTCCCCCCCTTAAATGAATAAACAAACAAAATCTTAAAAAAAATAAAAATGTGAAAATAAGCAAAAAAAAATTTGCATCTGTATTTAGACCTGTATATTTTAGATTTCTGTTTTATATGAATGTATATATAGTTCAATATTTGGAAAGACTGAATTAATACTCATATTGAAATGGGATTTACAGAATTAAGGTATTAAAAAAAGCCTGTTTTTCAAATGTTTCTTTGCATTTACAAAAAAATCGTTGTTTACTTACTGACCTCTTATTAAAAATGAATTCTCAAACCAGTATTTAAAAGTTTTTAACACATCCATTGATAACTTGTAGAGATCACAGGAAGAGAGAGAGAAACATTTTTATTCATTTTCTTTATGCTGTGTTTACATACTGTCTCTAATTTCTCACAGAATTCACTGAGTTCTAAACAGATCTTGAAATCCAAACTCAGCTTTAAAAAAAAAGATTTTATTTATTTATTTGAGAGAGAGTGAGAGTGAGAGAGCACAAGCAGGGGGAGCAGCAGAGGGAGAGGCAAAGCAGGCTCCCCGCTGAGCAGAGTCTGATGTGATGCGGGGCTTGTCCTAAGACCCTGGGATCACGATCTGAGCGGAAGGCAGATGCTTAACTAACTGAGCCACCCAGGCACCCCCAAACTTCAGCTTTTAATTTTTTTATAGGTAGCCTCATTTTGTCCTTCATCTTTCTTAAAAATTGTCATTCCATCCATTACTGTTGTAGTTCTGCACCTAATTTTGTGACTAGATAAAAAGGAAGCATTTATAGTGGTTTCTGCTCCAAATTCTCTGGCCTGTTTCTGGCTGTTGGCTTTTATTGCCATAGGCGTGAAGATCAAAAGATGCTCTTTGCTGAAGTGTTTACTGCCTGTAACATACCCTCTCACAACAAAGGAGTTCATTATTTACATCTAACATGAAAGAAAAAGTTCTAAAGTAAAAAGCCTGTGTGGACAGATGCAAGTGATATAATTTTCTTGCCCCACACTCATGGAAATTCACATCATTAACACCCAGTCAATCTAAATGTCTTCAAGAGCAAAAAAACATATCTTAGGGAGGGGGTGCAAGTCTGGCTTTCTTATGCAGTTCCCTGGCTTCACTGGTACCTTCAATCTTCTCAAAAAGGGTGGTGACATGGGCTTATTTCACAAGCATAGAAAGATCTCGCGACAGCCTGTGGAAACATGAACCGTTATTTACACTGGAAAGAATGACTGGGAGCAGCTGTGCCCAGCAGTAGACAGGACTAGAGGCAGAAAATGGGACTGTGTCGCCAATCTGTTATTATTGTAATAACTAATGGAAAGGAATAAAATGGATTACTAGTGCTAAATCAAACTGGGAGGTTTCCTATGCTGCTGCAGGACACTGGCTTCTCACAGTTTATGATATCATCAGACTTCTTGATGAATTTACAGTCTGGTAATCCTGCCATGGCATTAGTTTTCCACATGCAAATCCCTGGAATCTAAGTAAGTTCAGCAAATGAAGAGGACTACAGTACTCCATTGGGTCAAGTTTATTTCAACCTAAGGGAAAGCAAAGACTGGATTTCTTCCTATTCCTTATTAAATTAATAAACCCATGAAAATATTTGTTCAAATGACATCTTTTCCCATACTTTGTGTATTCGTCTGTATCTTTTTGTCTCTGCAATATTATCCTTCTCCTGCCAGAACCAGGTCCCTCTCATTAATAATATTTGTACTGATTCACTTACTGTTTAGCCAGATTATACTACTGATATTTAACCACTTTACCCATTTGTTGAATATACTTCCTGTCAGTGTGCTAATTATATGCCTAACCCACATTTTTTCATCTAGGCTATGTATACTTAGGCCAGGAACTAGGTCTATATGATTCTGCTTGTACAAGACCCACCCACAAGATTGTATAGGTGGCTTTTTAGGATAACCTAAATCCAGAGGGCCCAATGTGATTGATCATTCATTCATTCATTCATTTATGCTAGGAAGCTACTCTGCTCCCTTTTGTGGGAATGATATTGCAGGGAGAGGGCTGCTCTCAGCAGCTAGAGAGTCAGTGCGAACCTGAGACTCTACTCCAGACTTTCCCATGACTCCACAGAGTAAGGCCCTGATGAAGGACCTGGCTCAAAGCTATAGCCCACCTAGAACACAGTTCCCACACTCTTGTAGTAACTTGGATTAGGAGTGGCTACAGGACAGATACCGATGGGGGAAGTAGCAATTTTAGAAGTGAGGTTCAGATAAATCAAGCGATGCCCACATATTTTCATCTGCATTTCCTGTGAGACCTGGTTCCTGAATCCAAGACTTATACTTCTACCTGGATTCTACAGACATCTCATATTCAATATATAGAAAAGAGGACTTCTCATCTCTCCTTCCAAATCAGCTTTCTTTTCTTATGTGGTGATCTCAGTTACTAGTTCCAGTAACCCACACTCTCGTAGACCAAAAATCTGCCAATTCCTGCTGTTAAGGATCTTGTGAATACACCCCCTCTTCTTTGGTCACATGGCTAGGACCACTGCTAAGCATTTATTACTTCACATGGATGACTGCAACAGTTTCTTAACTCATCTTTCTTCCTCTAATCTTTTCCCTCTTCAACTGCATCCTTACTGACATTTATCTATAATTTGTTCATGGTCCTTTGCTGCTTAAAATCTTTCAGTGGCTGGGTACAGCAGAGAGGTTAAGTTCTTTACAGCACAGAGGATAATGTTTAAGTTTTTTAAAGTGGTAAAAAGTCCTTCAGGATTCACTCACCCCAGCTTCTGACTTTACTTCTATCACTCTCTCTTACAAACTCTACTTCTTTTACCATTTTGATCCATATCCCACATACAGAATGTCTTGTTTTCTGAATGAACTGTGTTCCTTGTTCTTTTCTAAAATCTTGTAACCTTGTATGTGCAATGTCTAGAATTCCCTTCCCTGCTTGTCCATTAGTAAACTCCTACAAGGAAACCAGGAACACACTAGGTTTCAGTTAGGCAAGGAGGTGGAGAAGGTATTCTGCCATTAGGAGATTTGGGAGTGAAGGGAAATACACAGAGAAAGGGGAAGGGAAGCACAAAGCATATAGGTATGAAACTTCAGGAATAACTAGGGAACTGTGTTCACTTCCTTTATGGACTTTATCTCAGTTTATTATATAAGGAAGAGGAGTGCAGTCTCATACACCTCACACACTACAAGGCTTAAAGGGCAGTGAGGGTAGAGTAGGTATTTCCTACTCAGAGAGAGAGAGACTGCAGCCTCTGGAGTGAGACGACCAAGGTCTAAAACCGGGCTCTACTACTTATTGGAGGACCTTGGGCAAGTTACTTATTATTCCTATGTTTCTGCTTCCTTAGCTGCTAAGTAGTAATCTACTTCAGAAGGTTGTTGTGAGAAAGAATGAGTTAATACGTACAAAGTATGAGGTTGAGCAATATGAAACTGCCATTTTTATAGGTCAAAATGTTCAAATATCAGCAAATTCTTATGGTCCAACCAAACATTTAAAACAATGCCTAACACATAGCAAACACTCAAAAAGTGTTATTTCTCCCTAATGCCTCTAGTGTAACAGCCCTTGTTTGTTGAGGTTTATATCACACTGATGTCCCCTGAGTGAAGAAACGATTTCTCTAAGGAATTACTTACCTATAAATTGTGATTTTTTAATTTATCTGTTTTAAGCGATATTGTGAGAGATATCCGTGTAAATACCAATTTCTCTGTTAAAATACAAACAAATCCAGACAAGTATCTGGGAGAAATTCAGAGCTACAACTTTATTATTTATCTGTCTCAACTCTAAAGGTCTGGAAAATCAATCACGACCTTGAGAGAACATATGTTGTTTCCACAGAAAACGCAATGCTCGAAGGAGCACATGCACCTGAGTGAGCAATACAGATAAACGAAACAGCCTGCACGGGTAAAAACTTACTCCAACCTTTCATTACTGATAAAAAATTATAAAACTCCCACATATATGCAGAACACAAGAAAGAAGGTCATGAACCACTTAGCCTCGAAAGAAAAATACCTGACTAACGTATTTGTTGTTTCACAATTTAGTAAGTTCATATCTTTCATCTCACAGTGGGGACTAGTTTGACATGTCTGTTAGTAGGATTTAAATTTCCTCACAAAACATATTCTCCTGGACCAGAGTAATCTTCCAAGGTAATTTCTAGAAAATACATTCATTTACAAATTTATTCTGTAAATTTATAATTTATCATAATTTATTTATAGATACAGATTTTTGTAAAAATATTAGGTACTCCAATAAATACAATAAAGAGGGTCATGTTTCTTTTTCGTTTGAAGAACAATATTCATACACAAAGTCTTAAGCCAGGGAAGTTATTGTACCTGTGCACTATGGAACTGGTATCCGAGTGATGTAATGTTAACTCAGGGAAGCATTTTCCAATCGTTGCTAGAAATGCAGTGGATGAGTGGTGTATGAAGATATGATCCCCCTGGGCAGCCTGGCAGTACCTGGGCCACTGTTCTTAGGGACTCTGCTTCAGTTGTTCTCTAAAAGCATCCTCTGTTTACCCTAATTTCCTAAACAAACATTACTTTTTTCTCTGTGAGTCGTATCATGGGTTGGGGAGCACTAGCTTAGGGAACACTTCCTTTTGGCTCCTGACACACACACAAGATCACTGCAAGAACCTGATTCAGTGAGCTGCATGGACATGATATGGTACAAAGAGCAGAGGTGGGAATTTGGGTGGGGCTCAGGTCTCCTCACTAAGCTGGCCCAGAATCTTCAGCAGATCACTTATTCCAGTCAGGCCCTCGATTGCCTCAACTGTAACAGAAGTGGATTGGCCTTGTTCTTCTTGAAGTGCTGATCCAAATAGAGACCCCTATGAGCTCTATGAGCACTATATACCTCATACAGAACTAGGTAAAGGAAGGGAAACTTGGAGACAGACACAGACATTGTCCCTATTCTCAAGGAATTTGTAATCTAGCTAGAGACAGGATTATTAATGAAGATAAACAATAATGAGTAAATATAAAATCTGAGTTGTAATGAGTTAGAGGACTGAGAATTATCATTGTGTATAACTCTTTGATGGCACCTCCCACTGGACATGTAAATCTACAATGTAAATTTGCATCACAGAACTAGTCTATGACCTCTGCTTTTATTTAATCATGCAACAGAATAATCACTATGTTCAAATATTCAAACATGGGTTCAAAGATTATAAAATCATGTATAATGAAGAGATCAGCTTCACCTTGGTTTTACCTAGCAGCTGTGCCCTGGCCTATTTAACATTTTCGTTATGACACATTTCATTTAAGTCCTTAACACACTGATGCATATTCAGAGAACACTGACCAAGGAAAGGAGGAGGGCTAACTGTATTCTTTTAAAAAAAAATTCAAATATCCTACTCACTCAGCATTCTTTGCTACCTTTCCAATTTGCTCCCACCTTACTTCTTTCTGGACCCACTGGGACCCCAAACTCCTTTTTTCCTTGGCTAGATCCTTATGCACCAACCCACTCCTACTTTCACTTCTTTTCCTATCTAGCAGCACAGGGTCATCACTCCACAGATCATTACTTCAACCTCTCTCAGTTATCTTAGCCCTTCTGTCCCCAGGAAGTACTTCGCCGCACACACTTAAAACAGAATCGGTCAACCTTAGAAAAAAATCACACGTGCTTGAAGCTGGGGCAACTGTACGTTCACGGTTGCCAGGGTTAAATGGCCTGACCTGGCAACACTGCTAGGCAATTCTGTTTCCCTTGAAGTAAGGGTATTTCAAACCTTGCCTGATTCACTGTTACGCTAACTTTCCTATCCTCTTTAGGCAGGCTAAACTCTCTGTGACAGTGGCAGGAGGCAGGGAGGTCGACTGAAGCTGTAGGCAGCTGCTAGTACAGCCCAGGCCAACCCCTGAGAGCCGCCAGGAGTGTGATCTCCTTAAAACAGCAATGCCTTTGAGTAAGGCGTGAACTGTGTGAATATTTGCTTTTACACTGATCATGACCACACCAGTGAGTATGTGGTTGTGACCATCAACATCAGGCAGGACCATTTCTAAAGATGTCTTTAATTTTGCAGGCTCAGTAAATGTCCTTTATCTATAACCTAAATCTTTCCCCACATGTTCTTAGGGAATACTTAGCTTTCTAGCTTATGGCAAGTTATTTAAACTCTTTGTATCTGGGGACAATATTTACCTCATGTGGGCATTAAATTTGTTAGTATAACAGGGCCAGGTCCACTGTGCTATGGAAGGGTTTACTATCACTGTTACTGCTATTGTTCTATGTATGGAAGTCACCCAAATATTCTCACAGTCATAAAAATGTTAAAACTGTATTATCTCTTTCTTCCTCTTGTTTCTCCAAATATATTGTTGGAGAGATGGTCTTGAGCCACGTCTGTCTAACCCTAATTAAGGACTGAATACATTGTTTCTCTAACAACAAAACATAATATGCAAAATATTTCCAAACCTACATGACCTCATACAGAACCTGCTATGTTTCCCATAGTTATTGTGTAACCAAGAGAACAATAAATACCCTTCCTAATCAGCACTATCATTTTCTACTTTCTTGTAATGTCTGACCTCATCTCCCCACCCCACCACCTGTCAGTCCTGCTTTCTGCTCTAGCACTTCTGCATCTTTATCCCCACTCACCGCCTCCCCATACAATATCTCACCCAGACTGAACCACTCTCACTTCCCTCAACTCCCTACATACTCTCTTACCTTCAGGCTTTCCAAAAGCTTGTCCTTCTACCTAGAATACCTTCCTTCTCTCATTTATCTTGCTTCCTTCCTTGAGAGACTTGCAGTACTCTTCTAGACTTTGATTATATGATGTATCCTCCAGAAAACTTCCCTTGACACCCTCAATCCCCAATCACCAAAGCTGACTCAGTACCACTCTATAGCCCTTATCATTCTGTTATTAATTACACTTAAGTTCCCCAAATGCAGGAATAACAGCCTGTTTTGTCCTCAATGCTTCCCTAGTTTCTAGCTTAGCTGTGTCTAACATAAACAAAGTTTGTACCCTACAAACAGACAAATGAATTAGGACATAAGAAAATAGTTTGACAGATCTAGAGATGTTTGACACCTAAATAGGGGACAAGACAAGATCACTGTCACTGTTTTCAAACATCTTCAAATACCATGGAAGGAGAATATTCATTCTATGTAGCTTTAAAAAGAGGTACCAGGGCCAACGGTGTAGGCTCTGGGGAATCACATTTCCAAAACAGTGTGATGAAGAACTTTCCAAAATGCATAGCATGAGATACCTTGGTTAGTATTCAGCTGCATATAATTGGAGGGGTTCTCACAGGTCCTGGCAAAAATGAATTGAGTGATGCCCAGTCTCCTTGCAAAGTTAAGATTCTGTGACTAATAAAATTCTACTTCTGAACACCTGGGTATTGCATATGTAGGATAAGAGTTGCCCCAGCTATATAAAAGAGAAGATCAAAAGTCATATATTAATGCTACCATACCACACCATGAAGAATTGGGGCAAAAGAATAGTCAGAGGTTTTAAATAAAGTAATCCAACCCCAAACCCAGCATTCCAACACAGGGGACAAGACCAGCAAGAGGCAAATCCAGGTCCCCTGGGGCATTTTCCACACTACCTCCTTCATCCTGAAGGAGGCAATTTAAGTTTACAACTTTCAAGCAACTTCCCATTAAAGTGGTTTCAACTTTAGATTTATTGCATTTTCCAAGGTTACCTCATTCGGGCTGTGCATAATCCAGAGGGACTCAAGGGGCCACACTGTAAACTGTTACAATAAATATTAACGAATATCGTGCCTGATAAAACCTGCAATCTGCACACACACACACATGCACCCTCACAAAAGGGGACTTTTCACCTTATATGGTTACTTAAAAAAAACAACTCTTTTTACATTCCACTTTGTTGGTCTGCCAAACAGGCAGAGTACATCTACTTTGAAAACACCAATTAAAAATATTAACAACACAAAAATATATAAACTGTGGTTCAGAGCCAAGGGCACATAAATTGACATGGACTCAGACAGTAACCAAACATAAAATGAGAAACAGAAACTACTACATCATCCAAAAGGAAGCATGAACAATAGCCCTTAAATGTGAAAGTGATCCTCCCCTCCCCCATCCTAGTTTCCCAACTCCTCCACCTCAGAGGGTAAGCTAATGATTAGGAGGCAGGCAAAATGACTGAAAGAGAGAGAAATAGAGGAAGAAGCCCAAGAATAATTTGGGCAAGACCTGCAGGAGTTAGGGAGGAGTGGGAGGCAATCTCATTTCACACTGTAACTCAGGACAGCCGCAGGGCTTTTATATTACTCACCAGAAATGCTGCATCTACAAGTGTCCAAATATTTCAAATACCTGGGCTGCATAACTGAGGAGCAGCTGTGGAAAGAGGGCTGGGCTGGGAGTTAAAATCTTTGGATTGACATTAGTATTATTATTATCCAGGTCCTGCCACTTAACTTTTCTGAGCCTTCGTCTCCTCATCGGTAAAATGGGGATCCTAAAACCTATCTCATAGCATTCATGAGAGGAATAACTAAAACCAGGTGTGCAAAGGTGATTAATCTAGCTAGAAAAACACACGGAAAATCTCAATGATTTTGTTCGGAGAGAAGAGAACTGCTTGCCTCTGGTACCCAGCAGGTTGAGTTACCACGATTTTTCCGATGTTGAATTTAACCCAGGTCATGGTGGAGCCCATCACTGTAACAGTGGCATGACACTGTGCACACTGTAGACAATTAATGTATGAGGAAAGGAGGGAGGCAGGAAAAAGTGAAAGATAAAAGAAGTAGGCATAATCCCAACATTATTTCTGTAAGAGGCACAGACATGCATGCTCAATGCCATTCATCTGCACCTCCTAAGGGTGGTCTGAATCTTATTCCTACCAAAGTAAATGAGCTTGGGGTCTCAGCCAGGGAACCATGCTCATAATCTTATTGTTGGGTAATTCTAAAAAAAATTATATTAGTACAATCCTTTCCTTTCATTGTTCTCTACACAATTATCCCATACCCTCTGGAAGCTGATTTGATAATTCATTGGAGACTCACTATTGCTCTATCTTTGGAGTCTATTAAAAATAAAGTGTCTTTATTACAACTAATTTTGTTTCTAACTTCTCTAAACCCTCTTCATGGGCTGTAGCCTTTTGGTCTGTGGATTACTAAATCAACTTGTCAGTCTGCACAAGAAAATTTACACCTGGAAAACCAAGATTCAGTAAATCCAGAGATTTGATGCAACCCATAGAATGAATTAGAAGCAGACAAAAATTAAGTGAACCAATTCTTCTTGATCTTTTTTATATTTATACAAAACCTAGAATATTTAAAGTTTGGGGAAAACTCTCCTGTGGTACATAAAGCATGGCACAATTTTTCTAGGTTCACAAACATCTCCTTTCTCTGTAAGTTCTGTGAAAGGTAGGATCAAGTCCTATGTAAGCACTTTTCCTGCTGGGCCTCAATAACACATGACTTCTTCATGGTCAATGTAACAAGCCCTAGTTCTTATCTTTATGGCTCTGCCCAAGTGGGGGCAAGTAAAACAGACACTGGGTAGCTGATTACTTTTCCTTTCTCTTACTATCCTTAAATTCAAATTAAACCTTCTTCATTCTATTTAAAAAAAGAGAGAGAGAGAGAGAGAGAGAGAGAGCCAAACTCATAGAGTATAAGGGTAAATCAGACTAAGGAGGCAGATGGCTTGGTTTTGTAAAAGAAGGACAGTGATAGGTAGACTGACTATAACAGCTTAACTTCCAGTGTGAGGGTGGAACCACTCTGCAGAGGTTCACAGGGGGCCCAGAGGGGGAAAATTCCAATTATATAACCGTATTGAAGAAGTGATTAAAAGCACTGCTTTGTTCCTTTAAAGACTTCTGATATTACCACACACAGAAACATAATGAGGATCTTGTACATGTATGTAAATAAATAATACATAAATTTTGTGTTAACATTAAAAAAAATGTCATAACCATTTGTGAAAAACCAGAACATTCTGACTCTAAGTCTTGATTGGGTTGGCCTAGATACTTTCTGTCAGTGCTTAGAATGTGTGGAAATCAAAATTTTTAAGAATAGGCTGCTGTGCATACACTACATGTGGTTCATTCACTACTTTTACTGCTTTCCATACTTTCTCACTGGCTTGGCCTTTTGCTTGTACCAACATCACACTGCCAAATCAGAATGCCCTGATGAATGTTTTTTCAAATCACTCTGCTGCTTTATGCAGCATCTTTTGTTGTACAGCACGTGAAAAATAAACTTACAAATATAAACACAAGTACTTCTATTCTTACAGAGGGGAGTATGTTAAGGGAGGGGAAGTGGAAAATGGCACGGAGATTTCTAGCCTGGATAGCTGGGAAAAAGATAGCATTATTAAATCCAGCTAGAAGCCTGGGAAGGAACATGAAAACTAAGAAACTCTTCTTAGTTTCCTCACTAGGAAACCACTGGTGAGGGCAGAATCTGGACTACAGGTAGGGGATGGGAAGTTAAGAGACTAACAGCATGAGTTCAGGCAATGTGAAGTAGAGAGAGAAATGGGCAGTTAGAGGGGAGAGTCATGAAAGCAAAGATTTGATTAGAAAATGGGATCTTTGGACATGTTATAAAGTTATAGAAAAAGAATCAGTAGTGAGAAAGAAACTGTAGGTACACAAGGGGAAGGAGGTATTTGATAGGGCAAGATTCCAGAGAAGATGCCTATGATCCAAAGCTCAGATGAGGGGACAGACTTGGAAGCCAAGAGAAACATCTTTTAAGGCAGGAAGAGAAGAAAATGTATGAAGAAGGGGAGAGGTTGGGAAGGAGGGTAGAGGGAGAGGAGGAACAAAGGATAATAATTTGTGAAGGGCAAGAGTGGCTGGGGGAATGGGAATAGTGGAAAAGATTTGGAATCATGGTTTAGGAAGAAGAGCCAACAAAGAATGAATGAAACTACTACTGATAGTAAGGGCCCATCTGAAATTGGAAGCTTAAATATAAGTTCTTTAGATTGGCCAATCAGTTGGTCATTGAACATTGACTGAGCAACTCCAAAGTTCCAGGCACCGTGCAGCCCTAGTCAAGGACTCCAGGGTCTAGTCAGGAAGTCAGGCAAGTAAACAAACCATACAGTAATGTAGCAAGCTCTATGTTAGAGGTGTACATAGGGTACATAGGAGAAGAAAGAAGATGCATTTAGTCCAGGGGAGGTAGGGGGAGTTTCCTGGTGAGGGAGTTGCTTAAGGTATTAACAGTCCTATCTGTAAACTGAGAATGGAGAACGGGCCATTGGGAACTCTATGTCATTGCCCTCCAGGATACACTAATGAGGAAGGTATATATATAATCATGCCCCATATGAGATCAAGTGATTCCACACATTGGCACTGAGAGATTTTGACCATCAGTGCTTGGGGATGTAATTTTAATGATTACCAGTGAGTTAGGTAGGCCAAAACTAACAGAGCTCCAGGGGAATATGACAGAAACAAAACTTTCACAGACTTTCATGAGCAACACATCTAACTGTGGCTGTATATCTTGTTAAGAGTCCTCTAGCATTTCTGGGAACTATTCTGGAGAACTGGTTTCTTGATTCAAATTGGGCCACTAAACTCCAGTTTAATAATTACCTGTATTTTATTATCCCCCAGCACCAAGCACAAAACAAGTATTTTCTTAAATGCCTTTGCTAAAATAATTAATTATCTGGGCTTTGTTTTCCATCTTGAAAATGCTGTAGGTATCTTATCTTTCCATGAGGAACAAATACTACAAAGGCCTCACTGTTTATACTCCTTGTCATTTACAACTATGAAATCAAAGTCTGCACTCAGCTTTGCTAATCGGCTCTGTTCTGTCCTCTGTGTGAACATACCACTTCATTACTGTAGAGAGTATCTGAGTTCTAACTTAAGATTTCTTAATAGAAAAAACAGCTCTCCATCACTAGAATGTACAGTCACAGAATTTGAAGGGACCTTGAAACTACTTGTGTAATAGCTTAAGTGATGAAGGACAAATTACCCAGCACTTGATCTAACTTTCTGTTTTAAGTGAGAGAAGACACCCTTTCATTTACTATTTATATACAGAATCTTTGTAAGAATCAAATAAAATAGTGGAATGGCAGGATTTTTCTATTCAAAGTGATTTTGCTTTTCCTACTAACTACAGCTAACATTTACTGAGGGGTTATTATGTGCCAGGCACTGTGCTAAGCACTCTATAAGGATTATTTCATTTTGTCATTATTTCATTTATTTACAATAATCCTAATACATTGGTGCCATTATTATTCTTATTTTACAATGAGGAAATTGAGGCTTAGAGAAGCTGACAGCCAAGTAGAGTATGAGTTGCTGTACTGATTTTGCCATTAACTGATGTGTGATTATCATCAGTAGGTTATTTAATCTCACATAATCACACATCTATATGTAAACTGCGAACAATTACAATACCTACCTCACAGGGTAGATGGGAGGATTACGTGAGATACTGGCTCAAAGCACATCTGCCATGAAATCTGTTTTTCCTTCTTAGGGGTACTGTAAGGTACTAGAAAGAACCTGGGCTGTGGAATCAGATGATGTGGGCAAAAAGCCCAGTTCTGCTACTTGTTAGTTATGGGACATTGGGCTGTATGTCACCTCTCAATTTCTTCCCCCATAAAATACGAAGAAAAAAAGTATTTATACCTCCCAGAGATAATGAAGGAATAAGTGAGCTGATTCCTCATAAAGAGCTTACTTAGCCTAGGAGGCTACAAACTAAGATGCCATCTCCTATTGTTCTTTGAGGGTCACATGATAATTTTCTTAAGAGTACAACAAAAATATGGAATGTGACTTCTAGGAAGACTGCAGGGGAGGTTTAAGAGGCCTACTATGTGGGAAAGTAGTCCCTGGTTAAGCACAGAGCAGGTCAGTGTGGGAGGTGTGCCTTGTTGCCTTTTGATTCCAGCACAGGCAGATTATTTTGGCGTCAAGGAGAAGACAAGTTCCCACAAAAGGATATAACTGAACAAGGTAGCCAATTGTTCATGTGGATGCTTGAGGCAGTTCTCGATCAATATTAACTGAACTCCTAGGAAGGCCACGACTGTAGTTTCATTATCTACGAAAAACGCCTTCCTGTAGAAATGATGAGTAAGAAGTATTTCAAAGATATTTATAGCATCTTCCTATGAGCAGGACAATGGGGAAAGCCCTTACAAAGATACTAATAAAATCCTCTTAGAAGAGACAGGTTGGATTTATTCTTTTGAATGTAGAGATTTAGGACCCCAGTCAAAGGTAAAATGGTCCACTGTGTCATGAAATAAAGACAGATCAACTACTACCTTTCTGGGACACAATTTTTATACAACTTCAATACAGACAGAAAGAGGTAAAAGCATCTATATCTCAAGTGGCTCTCTCCAAACCTCCACACCAACACCACTTCACACCTTAGAACCTCATTGATAACCTGATTTTTCAGTGCATGATAGATCTAGAAGCAAAAACCAGAAACAGGGTAGGATGTAGAAGCAGGTAAGAAGTAAATAAATATTTGGTTATAATTTGACATAGAGGAAGTAGAAAAGAAAATACAAAAAGATATTATTTAATACCTCAAATGTGTTCATATACACAACACTTGAACTTTAAGCAGGAAGTATGGATTACCTTTAAAAATATTCATTAAAAGTTACTAGAAAAAAAGTTCTGACATAGGAAAAAGAGCAGTTGTTGGGAAATTTACCTGCATCCCTATTTTGGGGATACACTTTTATAGCATTTTCTTTGTCACTACGCAGCAGAAAAACAATTCAAAATGTAAAAATTAACATCCTCAACCACCTCAACTTCTTCAAATTAAATACATGAGAAAGTTTCTTATGTTTCCTCTTGGGAATATTAATGAGAAATTTAGTAAAAGACCTAAGTGTTTCTTTCTTCTTCACTCAAAACTGGTAAATAGAAAAAAAAAAAAGTAGGCATAGACATTATAAGGGAATCTGGGGTGGGAAGAGGAAATCTGTACTTCCTCTATAGTTCTATGTGCGTGTATGTGTTTAAAAGCTGTGTATCTATTTCTTTAAGAACTGTTACACGTCTTTTCTAGCAATGGAAGCTTAATAAACTGAGAATATAAATGATCCATTTCTAGTGGCTTTTGTTCCTGAATGACCAAGCCAACCAGGATCCACACAGATCCTGAATCCTACCCCCATCCCACTGCCCCCCAGATGCTGAATTCTTTAAACAGGTTCTAAGAGTTGGAAATTTCTGGGCTTGGGGGTAAAATCAGCCAGAAAATTCTTTTGTTTCCTGGACTGAACAAAATAACTGCTGAAGAACAGTTGAGGAAAATATTCAAATTCCTCAGTGTAATACCATAACTTGTTCATTATAAAAATAATTTGGACATCTAGCTAAAGCTAAAAATAATTCCACTGAAATTGTCCTAGTTTGATTTAGGACACAAATTCCGTAATCAGAGACAACATCAGATCTCAAATAGGAATTGTTCCTTATTCCCCTTATTAAATCAACGAAGAAATCACATCTACAGGAGACTGTGGTCTATGTAATACCCCAGCTCTCACAGCCTCTGGTGGTGTTTGTGCCACATCTATCTCTTCTATTTAATTTCTATTTAACAGCTTCAGAGCCGAACCTATGTCTTATGCACAATTTACATATCCCTCTGGAATAAATAATGACTTTGTAAACAAATTTCATACAAAGGGGTGGGGAATTACTCTTTCTGATCAACTTATTCATAGGATCGCTCATAAATGTTTCATAACAACATCTAAGGCAGGCGTCGGCAAAATACGGCTATTTTGATTAATAAAGTTTTATTGGAATACAGTCATGGCCACTCATTTGTGCATTGCTGTATGGCTGCTTTCTGGCAAGATAGACTGAGTAGTAGTGACAGAAACTGAAGGGCCCACAAAGCTTAAAAAATGTACTGTCTGGCCCTTTCCAGAAAAAGTTTGCTGGCTTCTGACTTAAGGGTACCTCTTGGACCAATTAGTGACTGAATATCATTATATCCAACATTATATCCAGTATATCCATTGCATGTCTAATATCCAACAGCTTTGTAAACATATGAACTCTGCTAGGTTAAGTCCATGTGAATTTTGCCATAGAGACTAGGCTAAAACAAAATCTGGCCATTTGATGATGAGACAAACTCAATGAATGACTGATTCATTCATTCAATCAAAAGAATACTCACTATGTGCAAAGGACCAGAAATATAACAGTGAGCAAAGAGAGTATGTACTGCACTCATGGAATTAACAGTCCAGTGGAGGAGGCTGAAATTCTTTAGATAATACAGATGTATGTAAAATTGCTGCTGTAAGTGGTATTAAGAAGGAGGTCATGGTGCCACTAGAGTGTATAATGAATGGCATTATGGCTTAGTCAAAAAGGTCAGGGAAGACTTCTCAAAGGAAGTGTCTCTAGAGCTGAAGGTTGAGGGCTGAGCAGGAGGAGTTAGCCAAATAAAGAGCAGAGGAAAGAGGTGCAGGCAAAGAACACAACATGAGCAAAGGTCAGGGATAGGAGGGATAATGGCAGGTATATGCTACTAAAAGCAGGCCAGCATATTTAAAGCAGAAAGAGGGAAGAAGGGAGGGGTTTGAGGTGAAATTGTAAGCCAGACCAAGAGGGGCCTTCAAAGTTCTATTAACAAGTTTTTAGTTATTCTAAGGTTAAAGTTAAACCTAGTAATCCCTGGGTGACAGTCTTTTCCCTCAGGCCACTATTATCTTCATGATCAGTTTTTTCTTTGTTTCCTTTTAAAATCCTGAGCCAAAAAAGGCTTTATTCTGAATATTCACTTAAGCCTTCATCATTCTATTCAATAAGGAAAAAAAAAAAGAAAAAGAAAAAGAAAGGAAAACAAGATAATAAAGAATTTACTTGTACATCTTAAACTAATATAATAAGTCAATTATATCTCAAAAAAAAAAAAAACCTTGGGAGAAATAATAAAAAACCAAAACCAAAAAGAATTTACTAAGTACCTTTATGCGAATGAATTAAATACGTATAAAGAGAATTATGTGGGCTGCTTCCATCCCTCCTTCCGTCTGGAGAGGTGGATATCAGGGATCTTGTTGGATAGGGATATTCACACAGCCATGGGCTGTTTCCTGCTGGGAACAGTGAATTTTTCAGCTTTAATTATACTATGTGATGAATAGCATTTTATAGCTGAAAGGCAAGGGAAGGTACCAGGGGAGACTAGTGAAAACAGGAGGTAATAAAGAGAAGTCAAAAAATCCGAAGAACAAGACAGGTAAACCATGGCTCAGCCACTTAACTGTGTGACCTTGGGCAAGTTACTTAATTTTTTTGAGTTCTAGTTTTCCCATTTGTAAAAATGAGAATAATCAGATGTCTACCAAAGAGTTGTCAAGAGAATTCAGTAAGATGATGTCAAAGCTTCTAAAATTTAGTAAGAACTCTGATACTGTTTTCTTCCTTTCCAATAATATAGTCTATTTCTGATGTACATTATGAAACAGGGAAGCCAGGGTAATCAGCAATAGAAGATATAGATAAGGAAGTAAAGGTAGAAAAAGTCTTATCTGCAATTATAGTAGGTGCCCCCTTGTTGGCTTTTAGTGCTTTGTAAACTTCACCGACTTTTGTTCTCTAGCCTAATGACTCAATGACTAATACCTTAAAATGACCTTAACCCCAATCTTCCAAAGCAGGTAATAAAAATACGTAAGTCAAAGGTAGAGACATACCTTTGATTATGGAATAAAAAGTTATTCCAGATAATATTTAGTTTTAGTGACACATTCAAGAACATTTATAAATTAAAACAACAACAACAACAACAGAAGTCAGCCTGACATCTCCCTCTCTTCCCAAGATGTGGGTGTATGGCGCAAACCCAGCTGCTAAGTATGTCATTGGTAATCACTGTAATTGGTTTGGATGGTGAGATTAGCAATACCAAAAGAAGCAATTATTTCTACAGATGAAATCAGTCTCACTCTGATACTCAGAACTCAGAAGAATTAAAAAGTAAAAATTATACTTTAGCTATAGAATGGCTTAAAGAACCACTACAAATGCATTGTGTAACTCTAATCATCTTTTAAATGTGTTATTATACCTTTTGATTAGGAAATACTAACTTAAGCACCATGTACTTCTTTGTACCTTTTAGTAAAACATATAGCTATGTTAGTGCTCCCAGAAAGAGCCCAAGGTTGCTATTGTTTATTTTTCCTTCTTTCAACGGATTAAAGGCACTGAGAGTGAAGTGGCCTATTTAAGGTAGTATTAGAGGTAAAAATATAAAGTCATGGATTCCTAGCTTCCCCAAATGAAGAACCAAACCATGCTCTACAACTAAGCATTTAGAAAAAATTGAAGGATAAAAATCTAAAGGATATATAAATAACTAAGCAAGAAGCCAGTAACCAATTATGGAAGGTCTTATTTAAAGTTATCTTATTAAAAACAAACAGAATAGTACTAATACATCAAAATAGAGTTTGGGGAAACAAACAGCTTAAGGTTTCTTCGTAGGCCTAGCCTTAGCAGTTGTAGAACCAGGAGCTTACAATAGGAAAATTTTGTTTAGTTGTACCCTTAATGATAAATCACTCTGGTCATTTACTCAGTTTGGTGGAGACAGGTGTGTGTGGGGGGTTCTTCGCTTCATATTTAGGAAATGTTCCTCCTAAGTCTTTGAAATTTACTCACCCTAATTTATATTATCAGATGGCATTCACCTCATAACAGCATGCTGGGAAATAAAATGGCAAAAGAATTCGGGACACATCTTGAAAGAACTGGCCAAGTTAAGACCATACAGTTATGAAAAATGAGCACTCATAGAGCAGATGTGTGCTTGTCAGGGAGGTTGTACAGAGAAGGGGCCCCTCCCCAGTACCTGCTGGGAAGAGCCAGGCAAACTCATTTCCACGCTTCTCCAACTCTGAAAATGTTTTATGATTCTGAGACAGTTTTCTAGGCCAATTTGGTCCTTCTCTGCACATCCTAAGCCATGTAACAATATAACTTTTTGTACATTGCTTGGTAGCCATGTTTTACAGACAAAGTACTGTCTCTTGATAACAAAGGAATATTAACATGATTACATAGTCACTCTAGAGACTGGAAACAGAATGCTGTTGCCTTAAAAGGAAAAAATATTTCTCTTCTTACCACCACCAATGTCTATACAGCTTTGCTTTTACTTTTGTCTGAAATATATTCCCCAAGTCCGATTCTCACATTTTGAATTAAAGTCTACACAATGAAGTAATCTGTAAATGTAATAGCAGTCTCTTCCATGAAGAGAAAAACATTTGTGAAAATAAATGTCCTTAAATTGTTAAAGATGAATTACTTGGATACATATTCCAATTTCAATTTCATTCCCAAATTCTCAACTTTCAGGGCTTGAAGAGATGGTACAATGGTCTACTCTAACAGCCTCTTATGATTTCTTTCTTTTTCTTTTTTAAAGATTTATTTCTTTGAGAGAGAGAGGCAGGGGGGCGGGCAGAGGGAGAGGGTGAGAGAAAGAATCTCGAGCAGATTCCTGGCTGAGTGTGGAGCCCAACTCGGGGCTTGATCTCAGGACCCCGAGATCATGACCTGAGCCGAAACTGAGAGTTGGATGCTTAACTGACTGAGCCACCCCTCTTAGGATTTCCGTATTTATATTTTTTTACTTTCTTTTTTTCCCAGTGTTATTGAGAAATAATTGACATACATGACAATATAAGTTTAAGGCATACAGCATGATGGCTTGATTTACATATATTGTGAAAATTTTTACTTTTTAAACAGTGTTCAAACATATTTTTCATATTTTTAATTTGGTAAAGGGGAAAGAATTTAGAGAAGAGATAGAATAGCAATTTTGAACTGTGATTAAATCCTGCAGAGGCCAAAATCATGACTTTAAAACAACAAACCGATATTTTTCTGAGCCAAGGACAGTTCTCAGGGATTCTAGCCAGTTAAAGTCGAGGTAAGTGGTCAAAGTTCCTTGCTAGCTCTGGATCCCTTCTAGATCCATGGGGCTTTAAGGTGAAAGTGAGGGGAGAAGGGAAGGAAGGACCTAGAAGATGATGATTAAATATTCAGTAATAGGAGAATGATTACATGAATAATAGCACCATCATACAATGAAGTACTATGCAGCTATTAGAAATTGTGGCATGGAAGAATAATGACAATGGATAATGTTCCCAAAACAGCATGCACATTATAAAAGACACACAGAAAAGAAGAAAGCCTACAAGAAGCTATAGAAAAAGATGAAAAGTAGAAATCTCAGCATGGTTGGATCAAGGATAAACTTTTTTATTCTTTATGCTTGCTTCCCTATTTTCAGGGCTTCACACATATGACATATTACTTAAAATTTTTTTTTATTTAAAAAAGGGAAATGTTGACAGGCAAGGGAGAAGAAAACAACAATAAAGCACTCATAGCAGAAGACAGGCAAGTGTTAGCACCTGTGCAATGAATGTGCTGTACTCCTCTGATGCAGAAAGTGCCTGCACTTGGCAATTTGGTGCTTTATATCATAGAGCCAGCAAACTTCTATTTAAAAACTACAGCCAATGTGCTGGAAGCAGCAGTCTCTACTGAAGGTTAAAAAAAAAATACTCTGGATGCAGGCCTCAGCATCTAGCCACCACTAAGGCAAACTATAATTGTTTCTCACCTGAAAGTAACTATGGTATGTATGGTAACTTGTACCAAAGAGAGTAGGGTGGATACATGAAGTTTCTATGACACTAATTAAAAAAAAATGCACCCTTTAATTTTTAAGATCTACAGTCTGTAAGGCCAAATGTCTTCAGCCCACTCCTTAGCTGCAACTGCAACTAACAGGGAATTCTGATCCAGACACGAAACCATGTGGATCAGGGAAATCATAGCATTGAAAGGCTCAATAACAAAAAAACAGGAGCCTCACATTTAGCTGCTATAACGAAGACCTTTGAACACTGTTTATCCATCCTTTCCAGGATGAGAATTCCTTTTCCATAACAAAAAGTTTCCTAATTCCCCATTCAGAGTACTTTGTAGCTTTTCCTACTGACAGGCTGAAAAAAGATATAACCAAGAAAGCCTACAACAAATTCAGAAAATATTTAAATGACCTTTATGCCATCAATCACAATAGTATCCATAGGTATTCTGGGAACACATTAATACAGATGTTTTTGGAATACAGATTGGAAGAACCCTTTGACAATTCTGAAAGCTCCCAGGGGTTCCAGGTTTACAGGTTGAGAACCATTACTGCAAAGCATATAATATATAATGAACCGAGACCATAATCTCAAGAACTTTATCTTTCTAAGGTTATCATTCGAAATACAACAATCACACACTTATAAAAGAAATACACAGTTTCATGGTGAAGTGCTAAGCAGAAGAAATGAAAGCAGCTATGAATGAGTTACACGCTGTGGGCACTGAAGTGTGTGTGGTACTTCTGAGCCTAGGGGTTTCTTCTGTTGGCTCTGTGACAGAGGTTTAGCATAGCATAGAAGGTAGGGACATAAGAACCCTGATATAGAGGGGAGGGGGTTCTTTTCTAAAAAGTGTGGGATAAAGTTGCCTTCTCTTTCCTTCTAAAGCCTTCCTGTGTCAACAGGCTGCCCGCCCCCAACCCCAGAGAAAACCGGGGTGGCCCCTAAATGCCAAAAGAATAATTGTCTGGGCTTTGCATGCTGAAATTGACTTGGCAAGCTCTCCACCTTGCAAAGAACACAAAGAGCTTAGTTTATTCTGTGTGTAAATGCTTCACCATCATTACCAAAACATAAAGCAACATGCTCAAGGGAGGGTAATGAAGCTTTGTTTCTCCCCCTCAGTTGTAAGCTTCTGACATCCACTTATTTACTTATAACTCCTAGCAGCAGCCAACCTCCTTGGTCAACACGTACTCTTGGCTGCCTTTGGCACTTTCTAACAAAGGGCTATATGGAACCACACATGGCGGGTAAAATCCCCAAGCTCAATCTATCCCAGTCCCATGGACTCTGGAGCATCTGAAGTCCAGATCTATTCAACAGAGCTGGAAAGGAGGCTCTGTACTAAATAAAGAGCACCTAAAAGCACTCCTTCATACAGCTAATGGGCCTAGAGGCTTCAGAAAGGGCTTGGTTGACCCTTTTGGCAGAAGACATGAGGACAGCCCTGATGTCAGTTTGAAGAATCCTGAAAGCAGTTTGACCCAAACTTACAGGGTCTAGCAAAAGCCATACTACCCAGGGCAAGTATGGCTGCATGTGGTTTTCTTGATGCTTTCTGATGCTCCTTCATGCTTCTTGACTTAAGCAGACCTCCAGCCTCATTAACAACTTCTTTTCTACCACCTAGAATAAGTTGAGTAATGGAAAGCAGCAAAGGAGCATGACCTTAATCCACACTGTGCCCTCGTATCAGACCAAGTCCCTCCTTTTGTCCTTTCTCCCTGTGTTATGTTCTCCTCCCCTATGTCATGATGCAGGTCTTTGGTGAAAGAGCACTGACCTTTTTGATTTTGCTGATGTAGTCAAAACTGTACCATGAATGCCGAGGAGATGTGTCTCCCATCTTTAAACAGCATTATTGCAAATGAGAAAGAATTCAGGCAATAGAATGTAGGCCTGCAAAGACTGGGTGGGCTCTGAAGCCAACTGGAATTCCTACTGTGTCACCAGTTCTGTGGTCCGAAGTGGACTGACTTAACCTCTTTAAACTCTCCCATAAAGCACAGATTAATAGTATCTGCCTGGTAGTGCTTGCAAAAAAGGGAATAATGAGTATAAAGTGCCTTAGCACAGTGCCTGGCCAGCAAGATAGTAAGTTTTGTGTTGCTGCTGTGTAATGCTGTGTTAAGAAACGATTTTAAAAGTCATGGTGGGTGGAAGAGGCATGCTGATGAGAACATGGGTAAGCATACCTTTTTGAATCAGTGCTCTTCATCATCTTGTGTGGAACAGTTACGGCCAGTTAGGACCAAGAAGCCAGACACTTTTATGTTAAGCCTCTCCAAACTGCCAACTTTGTAATTCCCTATGGCCTCTCAACTAAATAACAGGCACCAGTTCCTGGCCAAATCCAATTTCTTTAGCTTGCCACTCTCCATCTTGGCAAGGCACAAAATTACTCACTCTCTGAGAATACCAGTTTAGCACAGACTAAAAGAACTACCCCTGTTCAGCAAGGTAAGGCTGAGTAATATACTCTCCTCATGATGCTAAAATCCATTATTTATTTCTTATCTCATCACAAGGGGGAAGGCATGTCTAATGAACCAAGAGATAAAACTGTATCATTATATCTCCACCAGGATGAGTTTTAAATTCCTGTCATATGCTAGGCACTGGGCATAGTACTTCACACACACGATCTTGAATCTTCCCAACAACGCTGCAAGACAGAGTCCTAAAGAAATGAAGTAACTTGCATCGAACTGGACAGCATGTGGTAATGGACGCAGTGCTTTAACTGAGCCTGGCTGGCCCCAAAGACTGTGCTCCTTCTCCTGCCATACACCATACTATTTCCTACTTCTTTGCTTATATTGGGATTCTGAAAAACAACCAGAAGTTCTAGGACACCAAAGATTTGATATGCAACTAGAGTAGATGGAATACTAAAAACAAAACAAAAGTCCTAAGTTATAAATTCAAACATGTCATTTTGTCAAAGGTTTTCCTTTATAAAGTTTATTCTGAAAGAGTATCATGGCTGACATAGTCTGGAAATGCCTTCAAAACCCTTTCAAAGGTCACATACAAAAGCCAACCCCATTATTTTAAGGTCACAATTGGTTCTTTGAACAAAAACAGTATTAGGTGACCCTAATTGATTCACTAGATTTGGTTTCAAAAATTTTTCCCCATTGTCAGAAGTCAAATTCAGTTATACGGACCAGAATTTGCCATGGCTGAGGGATATTCCAAAATAAAAAAATACAAAAGTGAAGTTCCAAAACTGTTCTGACCCTTGTCAATGCCATTAAAATGAGGTCACAGCAACTTTCTCCTCTTTGAAATAATTTTTGCTTGGCTCCTGGGATATAGCTCACTCTTCGGCTTCTCTGTTTCTGCCTGACACACAATCCTTGATGTCTTCTTTCTTTCTCCAACCTTGCACTCTTTTTTTTTTCTTTCTAAAAAGGACCATTTCTTAAAATGTTTATGCATCCAATACTCTGTGTCCCTGGTGCTTTCTTTTTAAATCTTTTATTATGAACATTTCCAAATATACAAAAAGTAGGAAGAAGAATATAATAAAGCCCATGTACCCATCCCCCATCTTCAACAATCTATAATCAACAATTACACCTTGTCATATTTACTTTTATTTTTCCTGGAGTACTTAGAAGTAAAGCCCAGGATATCATGTCATTTCACACTTAAGATACTTCATTAGGTATCTGGAAAAATAAAAAAGACATTCTCTCATATAAACACAATGCCATCAATACATGTAATAAAATCGACAATAACTTCTTAACACCATCTCTTAACATCATCTAATACATAGTCCACATTCAAATGTCCTTGGTTTTCTTTTCTCATACCCCAGGGATAATCACATCAACTATTATTAAGGTAACCTTCTATTGCCTTGTTAATGACTTTCAAGGTTCGTCTCACTCATCCTTGTCTCTCTTCTGAAAAAAGGTTTCAAAATGTGAAAGCAGTGTGACCGGATAAATTAGTTTCTTCTTCCAAAAAAATTTTTTTACCTTATCATACATTGAAAATATTTCCCCATATTATTAAATACTCTTTGAAAACTTGACTTTTGCTGGCACCTAAATGGCCAGTACTGTATATCCCATGGATTTATTTAATTATTCTCTATTATTTGTTGGATATTTGGTTGTTTCATCTTCACTATTATGAACAGCCTTGTGGTAAACAGCCTTACATGTGTCCATGGTTCACCTTTCTATCCTCACCTTTCACAAAGAACACCTCCTTGGCTTCAGCCATAAGGATGATTTGATTCACCACATACTGTGTTTTTCATCTATCTTCAATCTGTACATATGACTTGGACACTCTTATCCTCCAAGGCCCAACTTCTCTCTGAGGTGCTTTCACTGAATCCCTTTGGCACAGTAGTCATTTCCTCTCAAATGCTCCCCAAACACTTTGTCCACTGGACATGATTTATAGTATTTATTGGTATTTTGTATTTAATCTTGAACGTATATTTTTACCACACTAAGTTGTGAGCTTCTCAAAACTTCAGTTTTTTAATCTGTAAAACAATGAGAATAATACTAACTCCATGTGTCTGAATTTTTTAAAAAGAGATAAAGAACAGAAAGTATGAATCATATCATTTGGCAGAGAACTGGAGTTTTACAAAAGTCAGTTTCCTTCTCTTCCTCTAGTAAGAGAAATTATAAATGTGTCAGACTACACTTATATGCCTGGGAGGCAAGGAGTTAAACTTTCCCCCAATTATAAGAAGATAAACTGAGCACAGGGAAATGCTGGGAAAGGGGAAGTAAAATCACTACAAGGTTGAGTGCAGCCCAGGGACTTTACCAGTTGCAACAGTTTCTCTAGAACAATCTCTTTATTCTAGTCACAGGTCCTTATAAAAAAGAATAGAAAGGAAAGAAGTCATGTTAAAATCTGTAGATGTGAACTCTTGATTTCTGAACCTCCTGTCCACCTCTGAGCTCTTTATTATGCTGGGTTGGTCTAGCCAAGAGAAGGCCTAAAGGCATTCTCAGGCCTATAGTCACCTAGTGGGTAAGGAAGAGGTTGAGAAAAATAAAATTTGTGGGAGACTCCGGGTACTCTCGAAGATGCATATATATCTTTTAGGATTCATATCTTCCGAGAGCTGGAAGAAATAGGAGTTGGCTTCCAAAATGCACTGTTGCTGCAGAAACATCAACAGAGCTATAGGCAAGATCTGGATTCTGGTGCGGGCTCTAGGCATGACCATGGGCACATCAGTTCACCTCCCTGGGCTTCAACTGCAGAATAAAGGGATCTGACAAAACTGGTTCCAAGAGCCAAAGGGACAAAAATTCAGGGAATAGAAAGGTTAAATGACTGGCTCATTATCACTGTGCTTCTAAGAAAAACCAGAGAGCAGAGTTGGAAAAAATATGAAAAGTGATGTAGTTTGAAAACTGTTAAAAGAATCATATGATTTTCAAGAGCTCTGACCTAGTGCTGTGAGTGTGGAATTTAGAAATGTATTTAAAGCTAATTTGGACTATATTTAAATAATTTTCTTTTTCTGTTCTATTCTACCAAGATCTGGAAAACATTCCCAGCCCTGTGTCAACCTTAAATGAGAAAAGAATCTTTAAAGAGCCACTGATTTGTAATGGAAAATTTGGATAAATCAACTATTTATACTCTGAGATTTTTATATTCTTTTTCTCCTTTCTTCAGAACACACAGCTAAGAAAAGCCATGATGTAAGTCTGCTCTATTAGACCTCATTGGCAGGCTGTTTGTTCTGTATCTACAGTGTAGCAGCTTCTCTGACTACAGCACTTAGTGAACAAGCAACCAAAGAACATGATTACAACAACAACAAAAAGTGTGAGCTCTGATTAATCTAGCATGAGCCTGGACAGAAAGTGTCAGAACACCTAAGTTTTCATCATCTTTGGTCCAAGGTTTATTAGCCAAAGTTATTTAAGCTTTCTGAATCTCATATTCCTTATACTGCAAAACAGGACAATTACCTATCTACTGATGTATCAAGCAATGTAATCATGAAAGTATTATTATAAGCACTCACCTGATAAGCTAAACTGGAATAAGTCTTTATTAAATGTCTACTATCAAATTTCTGGATCTACACTTAAAATTCAAATTGAAATCCAACATCAGAAGAACTACTGAGATCTTCCCTAAATATATACTCACCAATTCACTGCTTTAGTTGTGTTTAATATCTGGGAAATTATGCCCAACTACTCCATGTATTTCTTTAAGAAACAACCTGACCTAATGAAGAGTAGGTAGGTCTAATGGGGTATAATCAAAATGTGCCTGTGAGACCATGTGTTGGGTGACAGAGACTAGATAACTTAGTGTGAGAAGTCATTGAAGAAGCTGAGAATGTTTCATTTGGAAAAAATAGAGCCCTTCCCACTGAAGGACTAATGGTGTGGCACAAGGAATAGCCTTGTTTGATTTAGCTCTGGAGGCAGAAGCAAGATAAATGCATGAAGTTCCTGGGAATTGGATTTCAGCTCACAAAGGAAGTACTTTCTGACACTCAGAGCCGCATAACAACTGAGCGGGTGATAACAGAAAACACTGATTGCTGGGTACTGTGCGGGATGGATGAGATGACTAACTACATTGCCTTCTAAACCTTCTATTTGATTCTTTTCCTTCTTTGATTTTGACTTTTTATGAGGACACAGAATTGTTGGGAATATGGGCCTGAATCATCCCCCCCACCAACTTCCATTCCCCTCTCTGAAGCCTTGTCCATGCTTTCTCTACAAGAAAAAATACCATTAAGGAAATGTTTCAATGATTTTTACTGAAAATAGAAGAAAAAAAAAATAAAGGGGCCAATGCTAAATTAGGTTATCTGGTTTTCAATGTGTCTTTTTTTAGCCATCAGATAGCTTTACTGCAGTTGGCTGAATTTAGTGTCTTCAAATGTGGGTGGCTAGGGCAATAAAAGGAAAGAAATTTTTTATTTTTTATTTTAAGAGAAACCAAATAAAATACTCAACAAGATTTTTTTCCCTAATGTGGCCATGCTAGCACAACCTGGCTGTTTTGCAACTGGGCACTATTAACATCTATTTATAGCCAGTATTTTCATAGATGAATCACATTTACCGTGAGGCAGTTAATATTAAGGGCTCAACCAGCTCTGCTGAGAACCCCATAATCTTACTACATCTCTTTCCATTCTCCTTTGAGGGCACTAAGTTATAGCTGAATAGTTCCATGTAGAAAGATGGGAAAATCCAAGTGGAAATGTAAAACTAGCAGACAGCATATTCCCTAAATTCAGCAAAGTATGGGATGTTAAACATTTAAATTTTAGGCCTTGGATCCCTGCCAGCTCTGTCCCTTGGAGGTGAGCATGCAACAATTAGCACAGACTCGCTCTGCATTGTGTAGCCATCTTGTCATCAGAATAATTCTCCCCCCAAATTTCCTACTGAACTGAATTTAAATGACACTGCTTTATATAAAATGTCACATACACAAAATCAGAACTAACTGTTAAATGTGCTGTCAAATAAAAAGAAGGCATATAGTGGATCCTCAGTTCATTTTATGTGTGTATGTGGGGAGGTGGGGGTAAGGAAGCCTAAGGTCAGGGTATATATAATCAAACATTTTCCAAATTCAGTGACATTAACTGGAGATTTCTGGTAAGTCTAGATCTGGGGATCTAGAGTCACTTCTCCACACAGTATGTGCACATACACACACACACTCTCTGAACTTTGTATAGGCACCAGCACTACCTTGATACTGATAGTCATTTGTCTTTGATATTTATGACAGTCTCCATCCTTAATTTACCTTTACCAAGCCTTTTCTTTCCTTTTTTTTTTTTTTTAAAGATTTTATTTATTTATTTGACAGAGAGACACAGCAAACACAAGCAGGGGGAGTAGGAGAGGGAGAAGCAGGCTTCCCGCTAAGCAGGGAGCCAGACGTGGGGTTCAATCCCAGGGCTCTGGGATCATGACCTGAGCCGAAGGCAGATGCTTAATGACTGAGCCACCCAGGCCCCCTTATCAAGCCTTTTCTTAACAGCATTTACTTCAGGTTAAAACTCTTTAAGATTAAATAAGATAATACAAAGCTCTTAGAACAGCACTTGGCCTGTGGTAAGAGGTCTATACATATAAGCTACTTCTTATTAGTTTCTCAGTACAGGCATACCTCAGAGATATTGTAGGTTCAGTTCCAGGCCACCTCAATAAAGAGAATATTGCAATAAAGTGAGTCAAATAAAGTTTTTGGTGTTCCAGTTTATATAAGATTAGGTTTACATTATACTGTAGTCTATTGTGTAGTAGCATTATGTCTAAAAAAAAGTATATACCTTAATTAAAAATATTTTATTTATTGCTAAAAAAGGCTAACCATCATCTGAGCTTTCAGCGAGTTATAATATTTTTGCTGGTGGAAAATCTTGCCTCAATGTTGATGGCTGCTGACTGACCAGGGTGGTGGTTTCTGAAGGCTGGGATTACTGTGGCAATTTCTTAAAATAAGACAACAATGAAGTTTGCCACATCAGTGGATTTTTCCTTTTATGAAGGATTTCTCTCTAGCAAGTGATGTTGTTTGACAGCATTTACCCACAGAATTTCTTTCAAAATTGGAGTCAATCCTCTCAAACCCTGCCACTGCTTTATCAACTAAGTTTATGAAATATTCTAAACCCTTTGTTGTCATTTCATCAATCTTCACAGAATCTTCACCAGGAGTAGATTTTATCTCTAGAAACCACTATCCATAAGAAGCAACTCGTCAGCAGTTAAAGTTTTATCATGAGCTTGCAGCAATTCAGTCACATCTTCAGGCTCCACTTCTAATTCTACTTGGTTTTTCCACCATATCTGCAGTTGCTTCCTCTACCAAAGTCTCAAACCTCTCAAAGTCATAAGGGTTGTAATCGATGTCTTCCAAACTCTTATTAATGTTGATACCTTTTTCTCATCAATCACAAATGTTCTTGATGGTGTCTAATACGGTGAATCCTTTCCAGAAAGTTTTCAATGTACTTTGCCCATACTCATCAGTGGAATCACTAAATAGGGCAGCTATAGCCTTATAAAATCTCTCTCTTAAATAATAAGACTTGAAAGTCAAAATTACTCCTTGATGAGGGGCACCTGGATGGCTCAGTTGGTTAAGCGTCTGACTCTTGATTTTGGCCCAGGCCATGAACTTAGGGTCCTGGGATAGAGCCCCACACTGGGCTCCCCGCTCAGCAGGGAGTCTGCTTCTCTCCCTTTCCCTCTGTCCCTCCCCTGCTCATAGTTTCTCTAAAATAAATAAATCTTAAAAAAAAAATTACTCCTTGATCCACGGGATGCAGAATGGATGCTGTGTTGGCAGGCATGAAAACAACAATCATCTCATTGCACACCTCCATCAGAGCTCTTGGGTGACCAGGTGCAGTGTCAATGAACAGTCATATTCTGAAAGGAATCTCTTTTTACAAGCAGTAGGTCTCAACAGTGGGCTTAAAATATTCAGTAAACCATGTTGTCAACAGATGTGCTATCATCCGGGCTTTCTTATTCCATTTATAGCATAATTCTTAAGGGCCCTAGGAATTTTTGGAATGGTAAATAAGCATTGGTTTCAACTTAACGTCACCAGCTGCAGTAGCCCTTAACAAGAGAGTTGGCTTGTCCTTTGAAGTTTTAAAGCCGGGCATCGATTTCTCCTCCCTAGCTATGAAGGTCCTAGATGGCACCTTCTTCCAATAGAAGGCTGTTTCATCTCCACTGAAAATCTGTTGTTTAGTGTAGCCATTAGTGATCTGAGCTAGATCTTCTGGACAACTTGCTGCTTCACCTGGTACTTTTATGTTACGGAGATGACTTCTTTCCTTAACCCTCATGAACCTACATCTGCTAGCTTCCAACTTTTCTTCTGCAGCTTCCTTAATCTCTCTCAGTCTTTATAGAATTAAAACAAGTTAGGGCCTTGTTCTGGATTAGGTTTTGACTCACGAGAAGGTTGTGGCTGGCGTGATCTTCTATCTAGACCACTAAAACTTCCTCCATATCAGCAATATGGCTGTTTGGCTTTCTTATCAATTCATGTGTTCACTGGAGTGGCACTTTCTTTTCTTTTGTATTCACAACTTGACTAACTGGCACAGTGGTCTAGTTTTCAGCCTTTCAGCTTGCAACATGCCTTCCTCACTAAGCTTAATCATTCTACAGAGATACATGCAACACTTCATTTCACTTGAACACTTAAGAGGCCATTACAGGGTTACTAATTGGATTAATTTCAATATTGTGCCTCAGAGAATAGGGAGACCTGAGGACAGGGAGACAGAGAAAAGTCACAGCACACACAACATACACTGATTGAGTTAATAATCTTAAATGGGTGTGATTAGTGCTGCCCCCAAATAATTACAATACTAACATCAACAATCACTGACCACAGATCACCATAATAATATAATAGTAATGAAAAGGCCTGAAATATTGCAAGAATTACCAAAATGTGACCATGAGACATAAAGGGAGTAAATGCTGTTGGAAAGAAAAATGGTGCCAATAGACTTTCTCGACAAAGGTGCCACAAACCTTCAACTTGTAAAAAGTGCATCATCTGTGAAGCACAATAAATGAAGTGCAATAAAACGAGGTACACCTGATACTGTTTTTCTAACTTTCTAGCCAGATGAATCATCTTTACAATGAAGCAGTTCCTACTCAGATCCAACCAGCTCTGCTGAGGATTGCATGATTCAATCATTCAGTGAATCCCTGCTGATGTCCCAATCTGTTGGGCACTAGGGATACAGACATGAACAGGGGGCCTCTGCTCGCAAAGCATGAATAATAAATCTCTTATACCAGATACCATTATTTCCATTTTATATTTGAAGGCTCAGGGAGGTTTAGTAACCACGTGTGGTCTAAGGCCACAGAGCTAACATACTGGAGCTGTGATTTAAGCCCAGATCTATGTAATTCCACAAACTCATATTCCTTCTATTATGCTATGCCTATGCCACACCCAGGTATAAAAATAAGCTAGAAAAAATTACCTAGCGCAATACCTATATAGTAGGTACTTCATAAATGTTTGTGAATAGCTTGATGTTGAACTAGGATTTTTCCTTTACTAAGTATGTCTTCTTAATAAGATCCTAAATAGAGCATAGTAATTTGCTGGACAGTTTGGATCCAGTCTGCCCAAGTTCAGATGTGCTACTTTCTAGCAGTATGAGCTTCAGCAAATTACTTAACAGCTACAAGCCTCAGTCTTCTCCTCTGCAAAATGAGGATGAATAACAGTTTTGTGAAGACTAAATAAGTTAATCAAAGGAAAGCATTTAGAACAGGCCTATATTTGCTAAGTACTGAATACATGTAAGCTACTGCTATTACTATTATTTTCCTCCTTAAGTTGGAGTTTTGATCAGCTAATTCAGTATCACAGTAAGTGATCAAGACCAAAACTAATTTCTTTTATTGAGGCTTTTTCAGGTTCGTTTATACAAGTAAAATATCCTCTTTTCCAACATTCAAACAAGAAAATAAACAGGTACATGGAGACTAAATTATGTCTAAACAGCACCCAATTATGTATAGTAAGCAATTTTTGATATATAAAATTAGTAAAGAATGATTAAAAAATTTAACTTTTATAATAAGGAGTTGGCTAGAAGTTTGTGTGTACTGGAGGCTGAATAGGCCACTATTTACATTTGGCTGTTTCCTTAAGTAAATAGCTGCAAATTCTTTACTTGTCCTTCTCCTGCATGGACACATCCTTACCAAAGATCCACCACGATTTCAACCAGCTTAAACCCAAGAAAAACTGACCGAGGTCACCACATAGGAAAACAAAACAGAATCTGCTTCTCAGGGCCAAGTGAACTCTGTTTGTATCCATAGATACAAGACAACAGAGAATCACAGAATTCTAAAGTGGGAAGCCCCAGGACCTCAGAGATCATCTAGTCTCAAGCCTGAATCCTGCTGTCTGGGAATCTGTTAGGGGATGAGGAACATGATAGAAGTCAAAGAACCCCTGGTCCTTGTTCCATCCTGAATGACCTCTTAGGGCCAACCTAGCCCAATATCCTCATAATGACAACCCAGAGCCTGGCTAATTAAAAGCAGAGCTGAGATCAGAAGCCAGGTTTCCTGAATTCCCTTCTATCACTCTCTTATACTCCTGAGGGCTGCCATTCTATGGCTATCATAATCACAGATAATGCATTGGGCTATGTTAAACTGACAACTAAGCAGGATTTCTCTTTACAAAACCATCAGACGTTATGTTACTGCTAGCACTGTATGAAAAGAGCAGGGGATCATTATTTGGTATAAACAAAAGCAACTTTCCAATCCTTTTTTTGGGGGGGATAACCTGAAAATCCCAAACCATGGTTGCTATTACAAAACTTTTCTTTTCCTCAGTACACACCTCTGGGCCAAGCACAGATGCATTAAAAATTTGCCAAGAGAAACAATGAAGTCACTGATAATACAAAGCATGAAGTATCATGAAATTCATGTCTTTGTTTTCTTCCTCTCCATACTTAATTACTTCTCATTACTGATCATTTTGTGGTTGTTGGCACAAGGGCAAGGAAACTCCACCATTGTAAACATGCGGAGACATATAACACCTCAGTAGACCAGAAGTCTGCACACGATGGATCTGTTCACAAATCCAATGTGCATGCCATTAAGAATGTTGATGCTACCAACCCCAGCCCCCAAAAAGGATTAGCAGTCTTCGAAAAACTCTAATCACTTTAAAAAAGAATAAACAAAGTATCAAAATATTTTAGGTCATTCCTTTTTATCACTTATAAATATCATCACTGCCAAAGCACTTGTGGTTTCCTGGAAGATTTCACCTTAAAAGTGAGGCAAGGGAAGCTGGGATGTATACAGAGTTTCATTCACGTTTTCTGCAGCAGCTCAGGCTGCCTTTAACTCAAAGGTACTTATGAGAAATGCTTATTAAACTACTCTCCTAAATAGAAGCTTACATTATCTTGGAATTCTGGAAGGCACACCTTGGATAAAATTAATCCAGAGGAATCCTTATTGATCAGCAGCAGATTACAAGTTGATTCTTATCAACAGGCTACTGGTGGGGCACCTGGGTGGCTCAGTAGGTTAAATGTCTGACTTTGGCTCAGGGCACGATCTCAGGGTCCTGGGATTAAGCCCTGGGCTCCCTGCTCAGCGGGGAGTCTGCTTGTTCTTCTCCGTGTGCACCCCCCCACCCTGCTCATGCTCGCTTTCTCTCTTAAATAAAATTTTAAAGAAAAGGGCTATTTTTCCACATGCGAATATGTGGGTAAGAGAAAGCACAGGAATACATCATAGAAATCATTAACTCCGCCCCCCACAAAACCTTGTGCATCCAAGAAACTAAAGGAGTAAAGAACCAAATATATTTTACCCCTTTTAAACTAGACATTTAGGAGCACTTGAGTAGCTCAGGGGGTTAAGCGTCTGACTCTTGATCTCAGCTCAGGTCTTGATCTCAGGGTTGTGAGTTCAAGCCCTGTGTTGAGCTCCATGCTGGGTGTGGAGCCTACTTAAAAACAACAACAACAATGAAACAAAAAACTGGACATTTATTCAATTTTCACAAAAATCTGAATCTATAAGTGTTGTAGACCTACAGTTTTTAAAAGAATGGCTGTAGTTAACTCTTCCCAACTCTTTCTATTCCTCTGCAATGTGACCTTGCAGCTCCAACCATCACTGACTCCACTTCTTGAACTGGGGTTGGCCTTGTGATATTCTCTTGACAATAAAAATGAGGCCTTAAAATTTCAGCTCTCGTACTCTTGGAATGCTGCCCTGAGATCACCATGTGGGGAAGCCTTGTCTAGCCTACCAGAGGTTGAGAGCCCATGTGGAGCAGAGATAAGATGATCCAGCTGAGGTCTACTGGCCCAACTAGCTGACAGAAATGTGAATAAGCCCATCTTAGACCATCTAGGCCCAGCTGAACTGCAAGATGACATAAGCTGCAGAATGAACCACAGAATTTTGAACTGTTACTGCTTAGCCACTACCTAAGTTTTGGGGTAGGCCACAAAGTAGAAGAAAAAACCAGTCACCTTGTTGAATAACCATTATGTATGAAGCATCGGGTCAGATACCCCATGGGAGACCTAAATGGAGATTAATAATATTGGACAGAAGACATGGGTGGTCCTGTCCTTCATGTGTGAATATGTCTATAAATAAAGTGGCACTTAATATTTATCTGTTTTATCAATTTTTTTAGTATATGTGCTGTTGAAGCTAGCACAATAGTTATCAGTTTTAAATATATCTAGTCTATGTTAATAACCTGCCATTATTCGTACAGGCCAGAGCAAGGCTCTTCCTGAAATGTTCAAGACAATCCACTGGGGTAGGAAAAAATAACTAGATATATTATTTTTAATTAATATTTTTCATTTCCATTTTTGAATGTTTTCATATCATATATCATATACATGTTTTCACAAGGTACACAAGTGTATATTAATATGCTAGTATATAAATATTATTTATATATACATAAATATACATATAATGGGGTTTTCCACAGTCGTATCTCCCACAGATCCTCAACCTTCCATCCCTACACAAAAAGTAACTTCTCTATGCTTTGCTTTTCTCAAATAAATGAATTCTTCCTCAGCTATCTAGGGAAGAATCTGTGATAACTACTATCACAGATCATTGTTTATCTGTACTGTAATTACTTAGTAAGCATGTTTATAAGCATGTTTCAGATAGGGTGTCTATATTCATTCCAGAGAAGGTGTCTGTAACTGTTTGTCTTTGGCAGTACAGCCTAATGGCATTATGGCATGATTTTTAGAGTACAGGTTCTGGAGCCAGGTTGCCTGGATTCAAATCCCAGTTCTGCCAGTTATTAGCTGTGCAAACTTAAAAAAACAATTCTCAGTTGAAAATTATTGGGATTATTTCCTTAAGAATTGTCTTTTAACTATAATCTCTTTCTTGGTGGAAATCATCAGACCTGGTTTACTGCATATCCACATGAAGCATTTAGATATCTGTGGATTTCTATAAGATGAAGATCCACAAATCCATCTCTTTTAAATATACTATTGATAGCCTATGCTAGAAGAAAGGCACACTGGCAAGAATTATTATATACCATAGGGGAAAGGGGTCACAGAGATCACCTCCCTATCTCCCTCACTTCACAACTAGGGACACTGGGCTCACAGAGGGTCAATGTTTTAACAAAGTCCCACAGCTGATTTGTGACTGAATTCTTTTCATTTGACTTCTGTCTACTTCAGTGCACTTCTCATAACCCCAGTTTTAGGAACTATTTCTATAAACCTTTCGAGTAAAAGTGTACCATTTGTATTAAGGGAAGTAAGGAAGCCACACCATAAATAACCAACTTAGTACATGACACATAGTGGACTTGCAATAAATGCTTGTTGAAGTATGGGTGGAGGGATGAACAAAGCCTAGCTGGCTGGCTCAGAAGTCCTCAAGGTTTCTAAACTATTCTGACACTCGGGGCTCTCAAGTGGTGCCAGCAAACTGGGGCTGTTGAGAATCACTTCTCTCTCTCTCTCTCTCTTTTAAAGATTTATTTATCTGAGAGAGAAAGTGAGCGCTTGAGTTGGGGGAGGAGCAGTGGGCGAGGGAGAGAGTGAATCCTCAAACAGATTCCCCACTGAGCATGGAGCCCGACATGGGGCTTGATCCCACTACCCTCACGGCCTGAGTTGAAATCAAGAGTTGGATGCCTAACTGACTGAGCCACCCAGGTGCCCCTAGTGAGAATCACTTCTTAAACAGAGTACTCAGCAAAGACACAAAGCTATTCTTTCAATCCTTTCTTTTCCCCTTCTCTATTCATACCTCACATCTCATTAGACAAAAAAGATAATCAAATATACTTGCTAATTTTTTCCCTAACTATAAACATAATATAGACTCATTGTACAATTTCTGGGAATAAAAATAAAGTTAATAATAGTATTAATAAGACAATGTTTATTTAGAGTGCTAATTTTATACCAGGCGTGTTGCAAACACTTGACATGTGTTGACATGTAATCCTCACAGCAACTTTAGGTTACAAATATTCTATTACTATCACCCCCATTTTACAGATGAGAAAAAAGGTATTAAGTAACCTGCCCAAAGTTTTACAGCCAATAAATAATGGAGTATGGATTTGAACTTAGGCAGTATGGTCCTGGAGTCCATGGTCTTCACACTCTTTTACACTGCCACTGATAAGTTTTGGTTTCTAATGCAAATTATAAGAAAAGAAAAACTAATTTAAAAAGTGATAAATTTGACTAAATTAAAATTTAAAATTCTATACCATAAAATACAATAAATAAAGTGAAAATACAAGCTACACACCAGAAAAGACAATAGCAAAACATATAACCAACAAAATGGTAATTGTATACAATATGTAATGAATTTCTACAAATCTGTAAGAGAGAGACAACCAATACAAAAGAAAAATGAGCAAAGATCATGAACAAGCAATTTATGAAAAAACCCAAATGGCCTTTCAACACAAAAAAGGATGCCCATCTCACTAAAAATTATAGGATGCAAATTGAAAAGACAGATACCATTTCATTTATTAAAATGGGAAAAACTATAAATTCAATAATAGAAGTGTTGATGAAGATATGGAGCAATGCAAACTCTAATACTCTGCTGTAAATTGGTATTCCACTTAGAGGAGCAATAATCCCTAGTAATGTTGAGAGAACACATACTCTGCAGCCCTAAAATCCCACTCCTATGTCCTAAAGAATATTCCCAGAGAAATGCATGTACCCAGGAAAAAAATGTGATGTTCACTGCAGCATTTCTTCTAATACTGAAAAAAATATAAACTATTTAAACATCCACTGATAGTAAAACGGAACAAGGAAGAATCTATCTAGAAAATACAGAATGAAAAAGCATGTTTCAGCAATATACATTCAATGTGCTATTTACACAAGGTTTGAAAATATGCAGAGCAATACTATGTATTGTTTAGTAATATATATATATACACACATTCAGAAAAAGTATAAAACATGTATGGGAATATACATACCAAATTTAAAATGGTTACTTTTGGGGTGGGAAGCGTAGAGAATAGGTTAAGGAAGAGAGAAATACGGAGCGTCAGCTGTACCTATAATACTTTACATTAAAAAATTATTTTCTAATGTATATAGGAAATTAAGATTTTATGAATTTGTGTGGTAGCATGTAGTGATTCATTATACTTCCCACACTTTTCTGTATGCCTTAGTTTTACAGACCTTTAAAGAAATACTATTTTTCAATATATATATATTTATTTATTTTTAAGTAATCTCTATACCCAGTGTGGGGCTTGAACTCACAACCCCAAGATCAAGAGTCACATATTCCACTGACTGAGCCAGCCAAGTGCCCCAGAAATATTATTTTTTAAAAGAAATATTATTATAGAATGTATGGGGAAAAAAGAAATATTATTATAACCTAAAAGCAGGGCACTAAGATGATAAAAGTTTCAAGATTTTAGAAGTAAAATTAATAATCTGTACGTCATTGAAGTAGACTATAAACTCAACTGATACTTGTCTTTTCATTAAAAATCTCAAAAGTGGGACAATTTTTCTTACTATTATAAATTAATTTGGATAATTATATAATCAGATGTGAGCTAATGTGTACCTCAAATATGAATTTATTTTAATTGTTTCCATAATGGCCAACTACTATAGGCAGAACTGTCCCTCTTTTGGAGATGAGTGTCCTAACTATAAATCCTTGACATGTCCAAGGATAGATTTGGAATTTTAGCAGAATGTCAGGGATACAGCCAGGAACCCAGCCTTCATTCCTTTAATATTAGACTTTGTTGTCAAAACTAAGTAACCCAAGGTATTTTCTAGCAGTAATTCTGATGCTTCTATTTTAAAGCACCAAAAACTAAGAAATTTCCAAAAAAATTTTTAAACTTCCAAAGGAAATACTATAATGTGAATCTGCAGAAAGTTAGAACAATTAGCAAATTTACCATTTTACAATTATGTTAAGTACATCTTAACTCAAGTAAACACTTAGGCTGTGGTCAGAGGTATGACCTGGATCCCTGACATGAAATACTTGGTGGATGAAGTTCAAATATAGTCTGTTTACCCATGGATATAAGTGACCTTAATCAAAGCAGAACACCTTTTTAAAAATGTTGATTTTAAAAACAGAAGTGTAAATAAAACTGTGATTTATGAATCTACTAGTGGTGTTCTCTGCTGTAGACTTCAGAAAGATTGAGTCTTTGGCTGCAGCAAATACAGCAAGAGTGCAGACCTGTTAAAGCAGTAATAGGTGCCCTTATTAAAACTCCATTTCCATTAAGAGGTACAAATTGTTTTCCTTCTTTCCAGGCTTTAAAGAATGCGTTCCAGAAGCAGTGACACAGAGGGCTCAGCCCAAAAGCAATTTCCAAGACACTGTAAAGACCATGGTTTCCAAGGGCCTGAAGACATGAAACAGAGACAGCAAGACAAAGACCCCACTAGTGAGTCAGATGCAATTCTTCCCTGTCCTAAGTCACACAGTGGTATCAGTCACCATGGAGAAGACCTCTCAAGAGACGACCTATTATTTCTTCTGAGCATTCTGGAAGGAGAACTGCAGGTCAGCTGGGTTAGAATTATCCCCATGTTCAAAGAGAAGGCTGCTTGTGAATTTGGTGTGTATGCTGCCATGGAAATAGATTATCTATGGTTCATACCTGTATGTACATGAAAGAAAGTACACATATACAGAATTCTCTTCTGCCAACTGAAAGGGCAATTAATCATATCTGAAAGGGCTGTCATTATGACATTCAATTGGCATGCACCATGTGAAAGATCACATCCTCTGCCCAGGCTGCTCATGAGCTTCAGTGCCCAGGCATGTATGAGTAACAATGACTTCTAGATTGGCTTAAATAATAAGAGACACTTTTATATCCCATGTAAATTGGCTCCTAGACTTGCCTTAGCATTATTAACCTACATAAAAACCTAAAAACAGCTACTACACATATAGGAGAGTCTTATTTCCTACCTCCCAAAATGCAGATGTCAGTCCATTTAAGGGTATCATGTTATCTACTTGTCAAACAATAAAAAATGGTGGGTCCCCCCAATGTTGTATAGTGATAACGTTTAAAACATTAATTACGTTTAAAACATTAATAATGTGTAATTAGACTATAAGAAGGATGAAGGGACATAATTTTACTGCCTTTTGTAAAAGGTGCTATAAAGAAATAGGATCTGTTTATATTTGAAATAGAAAGAAAAAATCACTCAACTCTCAAGAAATCAGTTTCAGAGACTGCTGGTAGATAAAGCAAGCTTTCTGAAATGGCTTTTGTTCCTACAGGCTAGAGATGAAGTCATAGGCATTTTAAAAGCTGAAAAAATGGACTTGGCTTTGCTGGAAGCTCAGTATGGTTTTGTCACTCCAAAAAAGGTGTTAGAGGCTCTCCAGCGAGATGCTTTTCAAGCAAAATCTGCCCCTTGGCAGGAGGACATCTATGAAAAACCAATGAATGAGGTATGTATCACATCAGGGGTGCGCACCTGGAAGGTGGAAAAGTTCACTAGCCAGCCAAGCACTAGGCCTGGAAGGTGAGCATGACATATCACTTTTTTTTTTTTTATTCACAGTTTTATATTCTCACACATTTAAAATCTACCCAAGGTAGATAAATACTACATGTTCTATAGGAAAGAAGAGAAGAACAAATCACAAGTGGGATGTTTCCACGAGGTTTGTTTCTTGACATCAGACTGAAAGCTGACAAATACAAGAGATTTTCTTTCTCTCTCTCTCTCACATATACACAGAGACACAGACACCCAGACACACACACGTGGTACGCGCACACACACACATACGCACATAAGGGATAGCACATATGGGGACTTGAAGGCTATACAGGCTATAATAAAAAACAAAGCTCAAGCATAGAGGTTAATTTCTTTGAACACACTGAGGTATTACGTCATAGAAATTTTGAGCATGAATGGAAATGATCTGAAGAATTGTCCAAGAAATGGAGTTTTAAGAGGCATATATTTTAGATGAGTGCTATCCTCTTTTTCCTTCAAAAGTTTAATGCCAGCCAAGATCTTTCCCCCATCAAGTGTGCCTAGCAATGACAATAGCAAAGATGCAAAGTCTCAACATGGCCACCATTGCACAAAGATGCCGTACTGCTTGCTCTTTTACTTGCTGACATTTCTAAAACTCTTTGGCATCCTTATTTTATTCTTCTATTTTCCTCTGAGACCTCAATGGAAAATTTCATAATTTCTCATTTTTATAAAAAGGAAACAACTAGGAGCATGAGTTAAAACTGGAGAGAGTGAAAGCCAGTTTTGGACAAATTTTCCCCACATGAGCGCTGGCAACCTACCTCAGGCCTGACCTCTAATGTCCTTGCTATTCTTGTCTTGGGTGTCTCATCAGAGAAGACTACTGTCTTGCCAAACTGTGAAGGAGTTTGGTCATATGGATCTGCTTCTCTGAGGGGTAAGGATGAGACCATCCAAAGTCTGTTGACTTGCACTTTAATCCAAATTTTAGAAAGAGGAGCTGAAGCTGCATTCAAGTCAATAGTGTTAAAACAGTATCCTGGCTCCCAACATAGTGACTGTGAAACAGCATTAGGCACAAATTCCCCAACTCATATAAGTGCAAATGCAAACTGATGATCACTGAATATATCCTGACAAAACTCCACAAATGGCACAACCCCTCAACACCTCAGTGTGAAATGAACAGAATGATTCCAAACTTAAGCTAAAATCACTAGGAAAGTTTTAGTTTCACAATAATTCTATTGCACACATGCAAAATTGGAAATACCCTGACTCTCTACAAATGTTTGTCCCTGAAAGTTACCCATAATTTAGCCCTTTATAAATTCAACCTTATTTGATTACTCTCACAACACATACAGGTACATACTCCCTTACACATACACACTTCTCACGTTCCCACTTCCATAATGTGTCCACTTGATTATTCTCTTGCCTTTTACTTCTGCCTTATAGATTCCTCTCTCCTCAGCTATGAGTATCCATTCCTTGAAGCCCACATAACTCTACTTACCCAACAATCCAGTTGTCTACCCTCTTCTCTATCTAGGAAGTAATGGGGGAAAGGGAAGTACCCAGAGAATAAACAATAAGGGAGAATTTTAAATAGGATTCCCTAGACAGTTTTCCCACTGAGACCATCCATGGCTGTACCAGAGTTATAGCAGAAAAAGGATCTGCATGCTAAATAATTATTCTTTTGCTTTTTCCCATCCAGGGTGTTAATATCCCCTGAATTTTTATTTTATTCACAATGTTCCTTTCGAAAAATGTAAAAATCTCTGCCATTTCTATGGTAAACTAAAGGGGACTTAGCTATTCTTAAGGCAAAATAGCTTAGAAGACCTAACTGCTCTCAGTTACATCACATGGTAGGAATAATGACTTAAGATGAAAGACTGGTAGAGGCTTGTGAGCTAGAACAAAGGATAGGAATGGGAAGAGGGGGTAACTGGGTTGTCAAGAGAAAGGGAAGATGTAAGAACTCAGAGTCTACAACAGTTTTAACCTCCTATTCCTTTCCAACCTAGGGTTCTATATTAGAAGTTACCTTAAGAAAAGATACTGAGTTAATTGCCTAAGATATTCTTAGTTCTTCCAAAAAATACAGCAAGGAAAATATAACATTTTGGATTTTGCAAGGTACTACAATAAAAGAATCTGCACACCCTATTAGCATCACCTAACGGCAATTCTTAAAGTACTTATTTTAAGTAACTGTATAATTTAGCTTTTAAATTTCATTTTATTCTTTTACTTAATATTTACTGAAGAGCTGATGAATAAAAATAGTTGTGCCTAATGTACTGGGTGTGTTTAATGTCTAAGAGAGTGACAGACAACAAATGATCACACAAACAAGAATATAATTACACACAGTATTGATTTCTATGGTGAAAAACACAAAGCACTACAGGAGTATAATGAAAGATCAAATTTAGATAGAAGAATCAGGAAACCTAACGTCCAGAGGACAAGTATCGGCTAGTCAGGTAGACTATAAAGGAATTCCATTTCAGTAACATTGTGGACTACATATCCAGTGAAATTATATCACTAAAAAGTACATAAAAATGTTAAACTATCTAACATACTCTTTAATAACATGGATGAGCTAACACGGAAGTAATGAGTTTACACAGAAGTAGAAATTCTGAAGCAAGGAACTAAAAAGAAAATTTTCATTGACTAGCTTCTGGCTTCATATATTTTGAAACTTTCTTCTGTCAATCCACAAACTTCCAGTGCTGGGAACCAAAGGACATATTCATTTTGGGATATAATCTCTGGCCTTTCACCTTTATTTGACAATAACTGGGTAAGCTGGCATTTCCTACACTAAGACGGCTAGCAATAGCTAGACTATACATAAAAGTGACTGTGAAACCAAATGAATTTCCTGTTATCAAGACCCTCAAAATATCCATAGCCTCTCCAAAATTATCTGACATGAAAGGAAGTATGATGGAGGGTAAGTAAAAATGAAAAAAAGACAAAGGTCTTTAAAAAACAATTTTTTTATTTGAGTATAGTTGCCACACAATGTTATATTAGTTTCAGGTATACAACAGAGTGATTCAACATCTCCATGTGTTATACTATGCTCACCACAAGTGTAGCTACTATCTGTTACCGTACAACACGATTACAATATCATTGACTATATTCCCTATGCTATGCCTTTTATTCCCATGACTTACTCATTTCTTTTTTTTCTTTAAAGATTTTATTTATTTATTTGACAGAGAGAGACACAGCAAGAGAGGTAACACAAGCAGGGGGAGTAGAAGAGGGAGAAGCAGGCTTCCCGCGGAGCAGGGAGCCCGATGCGGGGCTCGATCCCAGGACCCTGGGATCATGACCTGAGCCGAAGGCAGACGCTTAATGACTGAGCCACCCAGGCGCTCCAACTTACTCATTTCTTAACTGGAAGCCTATATCTCCCATTCCTCCTGGCCCATATATTTGCCCATCCCCTAGCATCCTTCCCTCTGGCCACCATCAGTTCATTTTCTGTATTTATAGGTTTGATTCTGCTTTTTGTTTACTCATTTGCTTTGTTTTTTAGATTTCATATATGAATGAAATCATATGGTATTTGTCTCAGTCTGACTTATTTCCCTTAGCAAAATATCCTCTAGGTCTATCCGTGTTGTTGCAAATGACAAAACAAACAAACAAACAAAAAAACAAAAAAACCTGTATCCCTTTTTATGGCTGCATAATATTCCATTGTAGATATATATATATATATATATATATATATATATATACACCACATATTTTTTCTTTATCCATTCATCTATCAATGGATACTTAGGCTGCTTTCATATCTTGGTATAAATAATAGTAAATAATGCTGCAATAATCCTTTTGAACTAGTGCATATATCCTTTTGAACTAGTATTTTTGTTTTCCCAGTAGTGGAATTATTGGATTATATGCTATTTCTATTTATGATTTCTTGAGGAACCTCCATGCTGTTTTCCACAGTGTCTGTACCAATTTACATTCCCACCAGCAGTGCATGAGGGTTCCTTTTTCTCTACATCCTTGACAACACTTGCTATTCTTGTCTTTTTGATTTTAGCCATTCTGACAGGTATAATGTGATATCTCACTGTGGTTCTGATTTGCATTTCCCTGTCAATTAGTGATGTTGAGCATATTTTCATGTGTCTGTTGGCCATTTCAATGACTATTTAGGAAAAATTTCTATTCAGGTTCTCTGCCCATTTTTCAATGTGATTGCCCCCTACCTTTTTTTTTGGTGGGGGGGTTGAGTTGTATAAGTTCTTTATATATTTTGAATATACACCCCTTATCAAATATATCATTTGTAAATATCTTCTCCCATACAGCAGGTTGCCTTTTTGCTTTGTTGATGGTTTCTTTCCCTGTGCAAAAGCTTTTTTTTTTATTATGTTATGTTAATTACCATACATTATATCATTAGTTTTTGATGTAGTGTTCCATGATTCATTGTTTGTGTATAACACCCAGTGCTCCATGCAGGACGTGCCCTCTTTAATACCCTTTTTATTTTGATGTAGTCCCAACAGTTTATTTTTGCTTTTGTTTCCCTTGCCTTAAAAGACATATCTAGAAAAATGTTGCTACAGCTGATGTCAAATAAATTGCTGCCTGTGTTTTCTTCTGGGGATTTTATGGTTTCAGATCTCACCCATGGGTCTTCAACCCATTTTGAGGTTTCGTGTGAGTGTGAGTGTGTGTGTGTGTGTGTGTGTGTGTGTGTGGTGTTAGAAAGTGGTTTAGTTTCATTCTTTTGCATATAATTCTCCAGTTTTCTCACCATCATTTGTTGAAAAGACTGTCTTTTCCCCATTGTATATTTTTGCCTTCTTTGTCATAGATTTATTGACCCTATAAGCATGGATTTATTTCTGTGCTCATCAAGACAAGTGCACATCTAATCCCCTTCACCTATTTCACCATTCCCCACCCCCAAATTCCCCTCCAGTAACTCCTGTTTGTTCTCTGTCATTAAGAGTCTGCTTTTTGGTTTGTCCCCCTTTTCCCCCCCTTTGTTTTGTTTCTTAAGTTCCACATATGAGTGAAATCATATGGTATTTATCTTTCTCTGACTGGCTTATGTTGCTTAGCCTTATACTCTCTACATCCATGCATGTTGTTGCAAATGGCAAGATTTCATTGTTTTTTATGTAGATGCTAAGAATTTTTAAAAATTCAATGTAGGCCTTGCCTTCAGGGAGTTCACAGTCTCGTAAGGAAGACAAACACATAACTCAGGCACAGGGTGATCATTTTAAATAGAGATATAAGTAGGCCACAGAAACCAGAAAGGACTTGGTGTTGACATTTGTTCACATTAATACTACACAGCCAACAAAGAACTGATTAATAAGAATTTTAAAAATATGCAAACACCTTGATGCATAATATGATGAAAAACAGACCATGGGATCCAACAGGCCTACTATACGGAGGGCTGGGGCAGGACAGCAGTTAGGTTGCCTCAGAATCAAACATTATGCAAGGATTCCTTTTCTTTATGTCATTCCTCTGTCAAGGTTGTTCTGGAGAGAGGAGAAAGTGTCAGAAAAGGGATATGGGGAAATTATTCTCATATCTACAGAGGCAATTATTCTCTCTGGGAAAAAAAAAAACAATGACAATAAAAAGATTACATTTGTGTTGAAATGCATCAAAAAGTATCAATTAACAAGGGTAATGATAAAAAAACAAATAGATCAGAAACCCACTGCTAAATTAGTCAAAACATGACTACAGTATAGGGTGTAATTGCAGGATGAGAAAAGGAAAAGCTAGCCGCAAGCAGATGGATTTGTTATACTGTTGGCAAGAAGGGGCAAATGACATTTCTAAAACAGTGAATGAAGGGTTCATTGAAGGGTTTGCAGTAAACACACTATAAATGTATTTTCTTTTGTAGTTGGACAAAGTCATGGAAAAACATAAAGAATCTCATAGACGAATCCTGGAACAGCTTTTAATGGCAGAAAAATCTCATAGGCAAACCATATTGGAGTTGGAGGAAGAAAAGAGAAAACATAAAGAATACATGGAGAAGAGTGATGAATTCATAAGCTTACTAGAACAGGAATGCGAAAGGTAAGGTTATTCTGGACAAGACAATGATCCATTCTGCAAACTTTTTTTTTTTTAAAGATATTATTTATATTTGACAGAGAAAGACACAGTGAGAGAGGGAACACAAGCAGGGGGAGTGGGAGAGGGAGAAGCAGGCTTCCCGCTGAGCAGGGAGCCCGATGTGGGGCTCGATCCCAGGACCCTGGGATCATGACCTGAGCCGAAGGCAGACGCTTAATGACTGAGCCACCCAGGCGCCCCCTATTCTGCAAACTCTTTACTAACCTTTCACTATGGGTTTAACATTGTACCAGGGATACAAGGATGAGTATGACATAGCTTCTGCTCTTAAAGATCTCATGGTCCAGAGGGAGGAAGAGATTATGTTTAAAGATAATTTGAATATAATGCATGAATAACCACGTATGATAAAAACTATGGAAACATAAATGCTGGGCACCTAATTCTGAAGGGAGTGCCCTGTGAAAGCTGCACAGAGTAGGTAACAGGGGTCTAGTCCCTATGCAAACAAGAATGGAAACTATCTACAAGGCAGGGGCAGAAATAAAGTGTCACAGCATAGAGGTAAGAAAATAGTATGGGTAGTGAGAGAACTCAACATGACTACAGTATAGGGTGTAATTGCAGGATGAGAAAAGGAAAGGCTAGCCGCAAGCAGATGGATTTGTTATACTGTTGGCAAGAAGGGGCAAATGACAAATTGTGAGAAGAGGAATGAGTTGATCAGGTATGCTTTCTTGAAGAACCATTAGGGCAACATGGAGTAAAGACAGGAGCTTTAGACTGGGGGACAGTATATGTTCCAATGGCTATGAGGGTAGAGAGAAGAGGGTGTGAACAAGAAAATATTTATGATGTACACTCATACTAATGAGTGACTAATGAGACTGGAGAGCAGAGGAAGAAATACAGGGAATTTTGAGAAGCACTCCTGGCTATTCACCAAGGTACAAAATATAGAAATGGTGCACAGCTTTTTGGTGGTAAAGGAGATAGTTCAAAAGTGGGGGCAGGTCCTGTTTTAGACATATTGAGTATAAGGTACCTGGTGTACTCTGATGTCTAGCGGGGAGAATGATGTATCTAATTAAACAACATACAGTTGGAAATACAGGTCTGGTAAACATTGGGCTTGTGGTATGGATTTGCAGCTGGTAATAGCTGAAGCCATGGGTTCTGGTATGGTGAGGAGAAAGAATTCTGAGAAGGGAACTCTAGAAAAAATCAATGGCTGGCTGTTTTCTGGAGGAAAAGGGGTCAAGAAAGGAAGATGAGAAAGAATGGTAGAGTGTTAGAAGAACCAGAAGAGAAAGAAAGCAAAGACACCAAATAAGGAAAGACTTTCAAGTAATACAGAAAAGAAGAAAATGTCCCAGGATTTAGCAACAAGAAAGACACTGGGAAACTTAATGAACCCTTTCAATAAAATAGTGAGGGCAGTAGCCAAATCACAATGCTTTGAAGAATAAATAAGAAAGGAGAATGTGAACTATTATTCTGAGAAGTTTGGCTGCAAAAAAGGAGAGACTGATTGGTAAACATTTTATAACCATATGAAGGACACAGATTATTTTGCTCCATTTTGCCCCCCTGTTCTGAATCACCTTAGAAAGTATGAACTTCCATTTGAAATGGAAAGGACAATTAAGGCTCTATATTGATAATACAAAGATAGGAAATAACCAATCTTTGCAATATCAAATTTTATTGAATTGTCATTTCACTTTTGTTATTCCATGTGTACTTCTTTTATGAGTTACAGAGCTAATGGTGCTGCCATTAGCTGTGATTTCTGAGAATCACAGAAAAATGCAGAAAAAAAATTACTTGTGACTTCCCTTTTCTAAAATATTAGTAGTCTTAGTGCTTTTTCTAACTACTTATATAAATTCGTATTTTAGCTAGGTAACTGAGGTTACACAATAGCTAGGTTAATGGCAAACTTTCTTTTCAGTTTACTTCATGGTAGACACTTGGTCATATTCCCAGAGAATCCATGGCCCTCACATCCAGTTACTTTTTTCCACATTCATCAGGAGGTTTGTTTTCTGCTCACTACATGGGGGGGGGGGTTGGCGGGAAGGAGGTCTTGTTACCTTGAGCCTCATGAACTTGAAATATCTTGAGGGGAAGATTAAAGGAGTACGAGAAGTCTGGCACCAAGGGAAGATTTGACTCAGACATTACAATGTAAGATTTGTTATTCAATGAGACAATGTTATATTAAATATTATTTCGAACCCCTGTGGTTTGGCACTTGTGGCCTCATTTGGCCTCCACACTTATTTGGCTCTAACTTGAACACAGACACTTCCTTTCATCTTTCATTATTATGAACATTTATTGACCATGGTTAGAGTGCTGCCTGCCATAGAACAAAGAGGTACTGGTTGTCCCTGCCCAGGGGGCTTACCACATTAACAAAGAAGGCAAGATGATACAGATTTAGGGTAGGAATGTGGAGGGCTGTCTGAGGTACAGTTTTAATATTCACAGTTGTACCTCAACTATCTTCTTCTGGTGGAAGGCTTAGGAGGACTATCCAAAAGTAATACCATAATGCTGGGAGGCAGATGATGAAGATTATTTAAACCAAGAGAGAGCAAAGAGTAAAACACTGAGAAATGGGAACAAAAATTCAGTGGGAATAAAGGCCATGTGCCAGTGGAAAAGGAAAACAGTGAGATGAAAGTAAAATTGCATCCCATGGAATCAATATATTAAGAATGGCATTTCTATATGTATCGAAGGGGTTTAACAGGAAGAATTTAAAAGATCATGTTTTTTTAGCCTTTGGACACAAAGTTTCTTTGTCTTAAAGAATAATGAAAGTGAACATTCCATTACCAAAAACAGGAAAAAGTGGCTGGAGTGACTCTCATTCCTGTGTAGCAGCCATTCTAGAAGATATGAGAATATTCACCTATTTCTGTTTGCCAAAGAACAGCTTCCAAACAGAACTCTTTGGATATGAGAATATTAAACCTATTCTCAACCCACATGATACACAGACAATTCTTGCCCTACTCTGCCCGTACAACATCACAACTCCCATTATCTTGGCACTCTTGTCACATTGGTCCTTCCTGCTCCCCTGCCTTCAACAGGGAGACTGTGGTCATCAGGACGTCCACGTGCGTTAGGGCCATTTGCATCAGAATATTACATGAAACCCACCTAGCAAAACAGAAAGTGGGGAAAACTCTAATAATTTCAGGTAAATATATGCAGAGGAGGTGCTTACATGAGAGTGAAATACCATTCATTTGTTTCATTCTCTGACAAGTGACAAAACATGTGCACCATCACGGAGTCCTTCTAACTTTAGTGAGAATACTTCCTCTTGAGCACATAGCCACTCTTCATAAAAGCAAGATGAACTTGTCTTAAGGGGTCAAAGAATAATGTTTACTTCCTTCCTCAAACAAAGTGATGGAAGCCACTCCCAAATCAGTGATCCTAAGTATAGAGAAACAAAGAAGGATATCATAACCCCCATAAAAAGGGAGTTGGGTGAGGATAACTATAAAGAACTATCTGACTGAAACTCTGAAAAAACACTGTGAATGTTTTGTGGTTGTTAAGTGTTGGATAATATCTACTTGGAAATAAAATAAAAATTAAGAAATACATGATTGAGATAAGTTAAAGAAACCTTAGAGGGTGTAATAATGGATTTCAAATTTAGGCTCAATTTCTGTGTTTTCTTTGGAGAATCTGTTTTATGTGGAAAACCCTAAAGGAGACTGATGTCACAGATTGAGTTTAGGCCAAAATGTTTGCCAAGTGATGTCGTTGTCGTAATCAGTAAACAATTGGTTTTCCCGTTGAGGGAGGATGGGGGCAGGGATCAGCTCAGGAAACTGTTCCCAAGCACGTTAATGCAAAGTTTCCTTTGCTGTAATCTGTGCAGTTTGGTCTGTCCATAAGGTAATATTGTCCACACTTCATGACCACTTTCTGTTCACTGACCAGCTCCAATGTGTGGATATGTGTGTCACCGATGACCTGAATTATGTACTTGGCTGAATTACAAGTGGAGTCTATGTGAAATGTTTTATACAAAAGCAATGCCAGTAATTTTTGACCTTTCTGGATGGCTTCACAGGAAAGCCAAAACAAAAATCACTTTTAGTCAGTACAATTTTGCAAAATTTTCCCATAAGTGAAATGCCAAATTTGTCTGTACTTTCAAAAAAGCTTGCATAATTTCTTTTTCCTTTTTCAGTTTCAGTGGAGGAAAAGGCTGTGAAGAAAAAAGTTTCCTTTTTTTTTTGAAACCATGCATTCTTTTTTAGAATACAAAAACAAAACCATGTATATTAACCATACATATTACTGCGCTTCGGGCCTTGAAGAAACCACTAGAGTGGGAAACAAATATTATGGCAACTCTGTATAAAAACGTGGCTTCAACCATGAATTTTTTTTTTAAGCCTTAAATTACTTTTCATAATATCTTGGCCAAATAGGTTAGCATTGATACTCTGACTTTATAAAGCTGGAGTTCAAATGCTGGCTTCTCAAAAGCCACATAGTGAAGAAGGAGTCACAGGTAGAATTAATTTCTTGTTCCTGTCCTGACCAAGTGTTACTAGATAGAACAGTGGCTCAGGGGGGCAGAAGGGTCTTTTGAGGAAAGTCACCAGGGACCCAGCTTCAAGGACTGCTGCCTTGACCACACCTTGGGCTAAGTCTTTTGTTGTTCAGGTTTTAGTAAAGAACAAAGCACTTCTACCTCTACTTTGGCTGAGGGAACTTTATAAAGAAAGATTTCTATCATCAACCCTTCTCTATTATGACAGGCCTATTTTGCAGATTGGCATCAGACAAGGTGACTGAAAAACTGAGCCATATTGACCTTCCTGTTAACTGAGGGTATTTGAGTACTTTTTTTTTAAGTTTATTTATTTAAGTAATTTCTACACGCAACTTGGGGCTCAAATTCACGACCTCAGGATTAAGAGTCATATGCTCCTCCAACTGAGCCAGGCATCCCTATATGTGAGTACTTTTAAAGGCTTTTGTTAAAAACATCAAATCTTCTTTTTCGAGGCTTTGGATACCTCTCTCATATATATGTAAATGAATGAGTATATTAATTTATCTAATTTTTTAGTTAGTTTAATTAGTTAGCTAGTTTGTTTGTGCTGCATGCCATTCATTCATTTCATCACTCAAAAAAAACCAAACCCAGAAAACAAACCCCGCCCCCCCCAGCAACAACAATTAATTAAATGACTGCTACATGCCAGGTCCTGTGGAAGACACTAGGTGAAGGAGGTAGATGTGGTCTCCACCTATATAAAACCCTGACTCATTTGTGCATATGTAAAACAGAGACGCCATTGCAGACTTTAAGACTTGATGCTGATGCTTCTAAGGTACTATGAGATCATGATGGATAGGGAAAAAAAAGGCACCATTATGGTAAAATGACATAATAACATGAAATGCTCATGGAAATAGAACATCCAGGAGAAATCAACAAACACATTAAACTAGAGTACTTTACTGGAGAATTCAGTATCTTGCAACCATTGCCATTAGAATTTTTAGCTTCTTTGGTCTTAAATCTCAGCTTTTAAGACTATCCCATAAAGTATGATACAATGGGTATAATGTTTTAGAAAATAAATAAACTAAGTCTACTTTTAAAAAATCATATTTAGAAAGCCAGCAGTTTTAAGTTTCATGCACACTAAACTATTGTTGTAGAATACATTGTACTCAAATGCAATCATTTCCTTTCAGTTTTCTGGCAAGGAGTTATATGTATTACATATTCTTGAGACTATGTCTTGCAAGTAGTGAAATAGATGCCAGATCTCCATTTGACCTTTGTCACTGGTATCCAGTTCTTTATCAGAACAAAATGGAGACCCACCATAAACATTTACTTCAGTTTCATAACTCTATAGAGTACTACAAGTGTTTATACACCCCAGACATAACATAGGACCTGGGCAGGGATGCAGAGAAGTTAATTACCTCATAAAGGTACTGAACACAATTTAGGATTGTACACCATAACTTAGCTTTCAACAGATGTCACAAAATCGTACCTTGTAACTACACAATTCAGTGCTTTTCATATAGCACCATTTAATTATAGAGGTCAAAATTCAGATACAGTAACGACACCGTGTTTTAATTGCTTTTCTCCCCCCGGAAAGCTGAGCCAAATTTTACAAATAATGTTGGGTGTGTATTTGGATGAAGAATGATTAGTGAATTTATTACTCACAAAAGAATTACACACATTACAAAGCAGTCAAAGAGGAAAACTAACAAACACAGTGAGGGATGAAGCAGGAGCTTGGAGATAGGGGACTCTGGACTACAGACTAGATCTGTAGCTAGTGTGTAACTTGGGGCAAATTCCATTTCTCCAGTGGAATTTCTCCAATCTTGTGTATAAAACAAATGGGATAGACCATATGATGTGTATTTCTCTTTCAGATCTAAATATCTGTGGTAATGTGATTGTTATAAATAAGTACCTTTTACTTTAAGCCTATGATTCTAACTCATACTATCAAAAGAGGCCAGTGAGAATGACAGTACTTCTACCAACTTCAAATCCAAGTCTGTATTTCCATTCTTAAAGGATATCTAGATCTAGGTACACCGTACTACTTCCCAAATGTCATATATTCAAAACTGAACCTAGTATCATCTTTGCAAATCCAGGTCAGTTTATGACATTTCTATTCCCGTTAATGCCACTACAAAGAACTGATCACTCAAATAACTACCAAAAAATTACAGAAGTCTCTGAATCCCGAATTTAAACTAGAAAAGACCTGACAATCTAGACCAATCTTCTGATTTTTGAATTGAGAAAAGTGAGGCCCATCAAGTCCTAGGTAAGAAATCACAGTATCTTGCTGCTAAATAGTAGTAGAGTCAGACCAGAAGCTAGCTCTCCTGATAACATATTTGGCGCTATTCTCCCTAGAATCATTACTATGTGCTTGAGTTTCGTGCCTGGTGTTGTGGGGGTTCCAGAAGAATTTTAAGACATAATAATAATAATACAGTTGAAAAGACAAAATACTCACAAATAATAGGTAGATGATTCAAAGAAGATTCAAGCGTTCATTCTGTGGTACTGACACTACTGTTGCAATATTATGGAAAATCAGGCAAAAAGGATATCCAGGACTGTAATTATTCAACAGTCAACTTAGCCTTAGGAGAATGGAGGGCATACAGTAAGCACTGGATAAACACATCCAACCGGCTCACAGCTATTAGTTTAAAAGTCCTACAGAACAGGAAGCCAAAGACTGAATGTGGAAAGGCAACCTCAAACTTCTGTTCCACCGACTATAAAATACAGAGAAAGAAGGGTCATTACATCATGTCAAGATGGAAATTTTTGCCTGCATTTGCAACTTGCAGGTAAATTTTCCTGGCAAGTGTATTATTCCCTCATGAGAAGATAAAGCCAAACAGCTCGGGCCAGCTATGAGGATGGAGATGCCTGGCATAAATGATGAGTAAATGAGGACTAAAGATCCCTGCACAAAAAAGCATTTTCTTGGAAGGGTGTAGGCTATTGGAGTTAAAAAGTATAGACTCCGGAGTTAGAATAACAAAAGTCTAAGCCATGATCCCATCCTCTCACTAGCTATTTGACCTTGAACAAAGTATTTAACCTATTTAATCTCAGTTTCGTTTCACTATTTATTAAAAAAATGATATGGATCTCATAGGTTCTTGGAATTACTAAATTATAAAATGCATGGAAAGTGCTAAGTATGGTGTCTAACACACAGGAAGCACTCAGTAAGCACTAGCATCTTTCTTCAAATTCGCCTTTCTTTAAGGTAGTTTATTTATAAACTTGGTGCCATACTGGGCATTTTCTGGATTTCTAGGAAGGCATTTAATTAGACCCTATACTGACTGGGTGGCAAGGACGTGATGATGAATAGGAGCTTTCAAGTGGGTATACCCTTCAGTATAGGAGAGACAGACATAAAAACAGTGCAATGTTGTGTTACAGATACAATGACAACAGAGAGCACAGAGGCTGCACAAAGGAGGGATCATTCTCTAGGGCTGCTTATACCTTCTTCCATTCAGAGTAGAGGTGTTACTAAATGGCCTAATGATCTAACATTGTAACACTGAGCAGAGCAATACCATGCTCAAAGAAAATTTTTTTCTTTTAAAAGCATGGAGACTTATTTCCCCCTTTTGGAAATCATTTTACTTAGTAAAAACAGAAAGGTTAAGGCAATGATATTACGAAGAGCACAAGCTAGCATATATGCGAAATTAAGACTCATGCAATATGGCAGTTTTTAAGTGCCTCACAAAATTCCACTGCTCCTCTGGCCTGCCAATGTCACAAGATCCCCACACAATCACATCCTCTGGCCTAAAATGACTGTGAAGAATCAAATATTCCCACTATCAGGTAAGGGGCCTACATTTGATTTGTTCTGTTCACAGTTTCTCCTGCAGGATCAAGAGTATTGAGAAGTACAATAAATATTTGTTGAATAAGCGACTGAAATGTAAGAAAAGTTGTTAATCTATTTTTTTACATTAATATCTTATCATAAATTAGCTTCTGGATTAATTCTCTTCACTTAGTCCAGCTTTGGAGAATAGTATATATACATATATATAAAAAAGTCAATTTTGATAGGTGAAAAAGAATGAGCTTGAGAGCTTTGGGATTGTCCCAGAGAGAGCGGATATAAAAGAAGGCAGGTCCTTTATCAGGGCACTGGAGGAAAGAAAGATCCCAAGAGGGGATTTTAAAGTTGAAAATTAGTAGAAACATTAACCACAAAAAAGCTAAAAACAACTCTTCAATTCATACTTTTCACAGTTTTTGTACCCTATTTCTATTCATTAACAAAAACATCATGCACATCCTCCTAAAATCACTGACTACTCCTCTACACCATTAAGTTTTAAGAGTACTTCTGCTGTATCATACAGGTGTAATTTATTTAACAAATTCCCGATTGTGGGCATTTAGATACCTTCCACTTTTTCACTTTTATAAGGAACACTATGACTAACAGCCTCATACTTCAATTACTTTTTATACCTTCTTAAATATTGCCTTAGAATAATAAATCCTTAGATGTGGGTCAAAAGTTATGAACCTTTTAAGGATTTTGAAAACTGTAGCTAATTTGTCCTCTATAAATAAATAGACTGTTTACATTATTACTAGCAATGAAGGAGTGTACCCATTTCTTACTTTATAACTTTGCCTGGGACTAATCTTGAATCTGACCTCATTTTAAACATGATTTGATGTTAAAAAGTATGTAAAGTGGATGTTAGTAACATGAATCAGACTTTCCCACTGACTTGGGCTTTTGATTTTAGAGATGTGTTACTTCTGAAGAAAAAAATTCTAACATATCATCAAAAACACAAACCTAACATTTTCTTGAAAGAGTATTTTGCTGTTGTCAATATAATTTCAGTATATTTCCTCTTCCCTATCAAATTCAGGTTTGGATGGCCTAGCATCACTAGTCTTCCAAAGACTGTTTCTGTTTGCTTCTCTAAAAGGTCTGAACCCTCCTCTCTCCATACAATCCCATGCCAAGCTTTAGAGTCCAAATCTAGGATCCTGGCTCACCTTTCCCACCACATGACAGATTCAACAATAGTTTATAACACTTATAGTAGTGGCCTTCCATGGTCCTGACAAGTTTGATTTGTTTAGCATTGTGGAATCCAAAATTCACTTTGTCAAATTCCGCCTCTAAAAATCCAGTTGATTTGAAGTGTGTGAGAATTTCATTCCAATTTCTCTTACTTAACTCAATTTCTACTTGCAAATTCTTGCTTTCTCACATTTCCTATTTATCATGCACATATACTTATGTCCACAGCATTTTCTCATTTATTTCAACGAATTTCCCAGTAACAGCTTGAAATATTTGAGATGCCTGGAGAACAGGTAATTTATTTCTTTAGAAGATGTTTCAGAAGCAGTGCCTGGGTGGCTCAGTTGCTTAAGTGTCCGACTCTTGATTTGGGCTCAGGTCATGATCTCAGGGTCATGGGACTGAGCCCCACATCTGACTCCTCACTGGGCTTCGTACTCAGTGCAGAGTCTGCTTGGGGTTCTTTCTCTCCCTCTCCCTCTGCCCCTCCCCCTGCTCATGTGCTCTCTCTTTCAATGTATAAAATCTTAAAAAAAAAAAAAAGGAAAAAAGACGTTTCAGAAGAAACACATTAGCAGAATTTATGAGGCTGAGTATGTGTTTTCTTAAAAATAAGTAATTTCTAACTTGCAGTTTTGTCACTTTATATCATGCATTTAAAAAAATGCAGAGAGAGAGAATCTTAAGCAGGCTCCACGCCCAGCCTGGAGCCTGAAGCAGGGCTTAATCTCACAACCCTGAGATCATGACCTGAGCTGAAATCAAGAGTCAGATACTTAACCAACTGAGTCACCCAGGCACCCCTATATCATGCATTTTTGTTGTTGTTGTTGAGTGAATGTGACATTCAAGGCTTGTCATGCCATAACAAACATTGGAATATATACAGTAAAGGAACAATATAGAAAAAAGAGAATGTGGCTGCCACAACATGTGGCTGCCACAACACTGTTTAGTGAATATATCGTTCAAAGATATCAGAGATCTCAAAATCGAATACTTACCAGTAGTGTCAATAGTGAGGATCCAATATAAATGACAATTAAAAAGAAAAAAAAGCACATTTCCCTGTGGAGCACATCTGTCATTTGCTTTATGTCAAATTACTTCTTTTCTAAACAGATTTGCTGACTAATCAAAACTCCAGCTAATAATCTATTCGAGAACATGCCAGTTGTTCTATGGCCATACTTTCAAACATGATAGTTTAGACCGTTAGGACAGCACTTTGATTAAATGAATGGTCTTTTTATGTGTTTATTTGTGGAGACCCAGAGGGAGAACTCCTATGGCCTCTTCATGTAGAAGAATTCAGTGGCTTATTCTCACCATTCCTTTGAGGGCTAAGATTTTTATCAATAAACAAAGTAAGAGGCACAGAATAACAAAAATGTTGGAAGGAAAAAAAATCACTCCTTAATTTTCATCTGTGTTGAATTCTAAGTGAGTCACGCCTCAATAATAACAAAGCAGAGCAAATCAGATAGAACTTCATCACAAAAAACTTCTGGATGGCAGGAACTGAATTCTAAGCTGGAAGAGTTTAATCTTGAAACATGCTTCCCTGTCTCCTCTAAATAGGACATTATTTTTTCAGACTGATTTTATTTTGTTTGTTAGGGAAACATGAGGGGCAGTCACATAGTTCCCACTTTCAGTTCCAGAAAGAAATCTCAGGAATCTGAGGAGATTTGTGGTTTCAGAACAAACTTTTCTTGCACCATGGCTGAGCATTCATACCCACCAAACTGTACAAAGGACACCCTAAAAGTTCGTTAGTTTCTTTGTATTTCAGATATATATAACAAATATGGGGATGTGGGGGCAGTATGGACATACAAACATAGACGATTCAGATGAATCCATCTTGTAAAATGTTTCAGAAACAATATTCAAATTCTGCTTTTATTAAATTGAAGATAGCCCATTCAAATTTCCTCACAGATGCTACATTCATTAATGATTACTTTCATTTAAAATATATCCAAAACATAAAAGGGCAAGGGGGCGGGCATTGTCCTCAACCTCAAAAAGCCTTCAGTGGCCAGCAGGATAAGGTAAATGAGAGGAACAAGCTGGATGTACACAATAGGGAATGGTGGAGACCTTGAAAACCTGCAAAGCTCAAGTCCATCTAGTCAGCTTTCTGAATAATCACTTCAATATCACCAATAAATAAGAAACAGGCCCTAGAACATGGTTGATCCAGAAATGGAGAAGCCAGACTTGGGAAGTCCAGCTTTGCAGAATAGGATATATGTGATGAGGAAAGAGGACAAATATTCTTTGGACCCGATAACAGCAGATGTATACTGAATCAGAATGAAAAGCACTGGGCACAGTACAGATGAGATGAAGAAGCCTGTTTATCATGGCTTCTTGTCTGTCTCCCCACGTACACACTGTGTGTAAGCTCCAGGAGAGCAGAGACATCTTGTTTTGTTTATCTCTGTAGCTTTAGCGCCTCACAGAGAGTGCCCAATTGGTATTTACAGAATAAATAAATGTATTATTCTCAACAAACATACTCACTAACATGAACACTGTAATTGGTAGCAGTAGCTATAGGGACTTCAAAGGAGCTGTTGTTTTTAGTGGAGACCTCTCCCAAAGATCCCCTGCTCTTTGGTGGCAAGAAGAAAAATGTGTTATTCTTCTTCATGCTTCTAAATGTTTTTATATTGACCCATAGATGGGAACTTCCTTCCACCTTTTCTACACTGCTGAATGAAGACAGAAACATTAAATTTCTTCAAAATCAAATACATATATGTAAATATATTAAAAAAAAACCCAAAACAATAAAATGAAAACAGAGGGGTACAACCAGCAAAATCAATATTGTGAGAATTCTGTGTAAAAAACAGCCTGGTTCCATTTAACAAATGATGTAAATAATGTGCAATGGGAAAATACCAAAGGAAATTTATAAGTGAAAAGAAATTTAGACATTTCCATAAACTGTAATGGACGATTTTATCTGAATCTTTATTTGAAGACACTATAGCAGGGGGGTGGAGAGAATCAGGAAAATTTGAACCCTGGAATATTTCAGAATATGAAATAATTACTTCTAATGTTAGATGTGTTAATGGTGTTGTGATGTATATTTCAAAAAAAAAAATCATTATCGTTCAGGGATGTAGTCTGAAAATATTTTAAAATGAAATGACAGAATGTTTGGGATTTGCTTCAAAATAATTTAGAGTGGGGAACATAGTGTAGGGGAGGAAAAATAATTTCCTCTCTATCCTTCTGAGTTCTTGGCTGAAATCCCCCTGTAATAAAAGACAGGTTAACAAGAGAAAAAACAAACTGAAGTTTATTAACATGTATACCTCAAGTATATACATGGGAAATAACCAGGGAAAATGAGTAACTCTACAAGATGACTTAAGCTGGAACCTTAAACACCATCTTCAGCTAAAAGCAAAAGACAGGTGGGTTGGGGGGAGGGGCAGCTTGTTCAGGGAAGTTACCAGAAAAAGCAAGGGTAAGGTCTATTATGCAGATTTGAGTTGGTGCCTTCTCCACTGGTAAGACTGTCTTGTGATTTAGTCACCCTTCTCTTCCCGGTACTGAGAGGGAGATACTCTGACAAATAGAGAGTTCCTCCATAAGTGTAAATTTCTCTTACAAAAGGTTAACTCTACTCTTGTTTTCAGAACTTCTGCATCTGCTGTTTCTCAAAATAATCAATTCAAAATAATCCTTATACCAAAGAGGCATACTTTGGAATGGCATATGCTGCTACCCTTCAGTATGGTGGTACAGAAGAAACAAGACTGGCCAGGAGTTGATAGTTATTGAAGCTGTATGAGCAACACATGGGGGTTCATTATGCTATTATCTCTAATTTTATATGTGTTTGAAATAACGAAAAAAACAAATAAGTGAGCAAATAACATATGAAAATAGAAAATTTAAATGAACAGGAGAGTATAAAATGAAAATTAAAACCTTCCTTTCATTTCACTTCCTACTCCCCAAGTAATCCATAGTTAACAGTTTCCTATGCATTTTTCTAAAAAATTATTGTAAGCCTGTATCAGCAATTCATGAAGGAGATCATACTATATTCTTCCTACCTTTTTTTTTAAGTGGTTGCATATCATTTCATTTTATAGATGCAGTTCATTTAGCCAGGCCCCATATATGGGCTTTAGATTATATTCCCTTTTTTTGGACTATTAAACATTATTCACTGAATTGACTCTCAATGACTTCAGATATCTCTTAATTCCAATTTTCTTTCAGAAATAAGTGACTCATTGGTAACTTTGTGTTTTTGCTTTTATTCAAAAAGCATATAAGGAACTAAAACCCACAAGAAAAGAAGCCTTTATGCAGGACCCTGAAGACATCACAGAAGACTGTAGTGGCGGTGGGAGGAGGGGGCAGCACCGAGACACTTCTAGAGTCAGGTTTACAGATCCCACTCAAGTACGTGTTAGCACCTTCCCCAGAGGCCTTCGGATCTCCTAGCAGAGGAAGGCTGTAAAAGCAAAAGAAGCAGGGATCTGATCCAAGAGCAGCAGCTCCTGCAGTTCAAATAAAATTTATACTTATCTGCAGGAGTTGCCTGATGAAGTGAACAAAATGAGCCCTGAAGAATCAAAGCAGCAAAAGATGACGTACACTTTCTTTATGCTTTCTCAAATACAAGGGATGATGCGTATTTGGACAGGGTACTGCCTCTGAGGTGAAGGACATGATCCATGAACTCCAAACTGTCCCTAGATATTTTCTGGAGAATCAGAAATAAAGCAAAATAAAAGGTAAAACTATATGAACCTGCCAGTCATTGTCCATCTATGGCCACTTTCTTCTTTCAGAGAAAATCATATACATAACTTTTTTCTTTTCTGAACTACTCCAAATTTTACAGTAAGACTATACACCTTAACAGATAATAGTTTTAATATGCTAACACAGTTGATAGATGAAATAAAGTCTGTCTTCAAAATATCAAATTAAGATAGAAAACATAAACATATAAAGTAGCACATAAAATCATCAAAAAGGGGTGCCTGGCTGGCTTAGTCAGTACAGTGTGCGACTCTTGATCTTGGGGTGGTAAGTTCGAATCCCATGTTGGGTGTAGGGATTACTTAAAAATACAATCTTTAAAAAAATCATCATAAAAACTTAGATCTAGGCATGGATAAAAAAGCTAACATACCATCCTACAAAATGAAACAAATGATTTGCCTTTTAGGAAAGATGAACAATCTCTGAACATCTTTTGCTTTGGGAAATTAAACTAATACAATGATAATACTAATGATAATAATTAGATCCTAAGAAATCCACTAAGAAATCTACTAGAACTAATAAATGAGCTTAGCAAAGTTGCAGTATACAAGATTGATATACAAAAATCATTTGTATTTCCGTACAGTAGCAACAAGCAAACTAAAAATTAAATTAAGAAACAATTCCATTTACAATAGCAGCAAAAAAGAAAAAAAACACTTGGGAAGACTTGAACTCGTAAACCACAAAACCATGTTGATAGAAATTAAAGAAGACCGAATAAATGGCAAGACATCCCGTATTCATGGATCAAAGCACTTCATGCTGTAAAGATAGTAATACTCCCCAGATTGATCTAGAGATTCAACACAATCCCCATCAGTCAAGTTATATCCTTTCAGTTTTGTTCAGCCATAAAAAGGATTAACCTGTTAATGATAATGGATATTTCTCATGAGATATAGGTTAGCTGTTTTCTTAAAACTTTATAAAGGAAGGTCCTTTAATGGCAAATCATACTCAGGAACCAAAGGATAGGGACTTGGAAATAGGCTACTGGGGGTATCCCAAAGGGAAATGACCAAATGATTATTTTTTGTGGGGGAAAAAAAAAGGAGAAAGAACATTTTGTTCCATATGAGAAAAAGGGGAAAAGGGGATATCTGTCATCCATTCATTCATTCATTGACATTCATTTAATCTAACATTATATATGAAACTAAGAACTGGGGACAAAAATAAAGAGTAAGATATAGATCCTGTCTTTGAGGCCCCAGCAGAAACATAAGTAGTATGAGGTAGTTAAATGTGGGCTGCAACTGAAGCGTATACAGAGTACTCAGGGAGCCCATCTGAGGCATGGATTAGCTCTTCGTGGAGGGAATGGGAAGGCATCCCATCAAGGAGCAATTAACTTGATGTCTGAGCAGACTCATCAGGCAGAGAAGAGGGGAAAGGATAGTTCAGGCAGAAAATTGCACCCACAAGTACAAAGGAATGAAAAAGACAAGGTTTTGGAATTAAGTCTCTGTTGAGGATGAGTAGGTGAGGGCTGGGTTGTGCAGACCATGTGCCACTACCCCAAGTTCCCTCTTTATCCTGAAACCAAGAGAAATGTGTTGTGCAGAAAAATCTCAACCCACCATTGGGAATTTGTCAGAGCACCCACAGCATACACAAAGCATTATGTTAGGTGTGTCCAGAGTCAAATTTGGAAAGAGCATAACAATAATACTATTAACAGCAACCAGAAAACTACATTTATAAGCAAAACACCAAGGGGGATAAGGCCTTCAGAAATGGATTCCATGTTTTCTCTTACTGTACGATTTCCTGATAAAGACTTACTTCATAGCAAAATGGGATTGGAGAAGTATGTGTCCATTTGGCTAAAGTAAATGGAAAAACTCATTCCACCCTAAATCCCAGAAAAAAAGGTGTGGGTGTGCAATATGCTACCTAATCTCTTTTGGCTGGCCTAAAATTGGTTAATTACAGCAACATATGAACAAATGGCAATGAGATATAACTACCTGGAAAAGAGAAAGGAACAGGAGCATTTATTTATTTATTTATTTATTTATTTAATTTATTTATTTTATTCATTTATTTGACAGAGAGACAGAGCGAGAGAGGGAACACAAGTAGGGGGAGAGGAAGTGGGAGAAGCAGGCTTCCTGCCAAACAGGGAGCCCAACGCAGGGCTTGATCCCAGCATCCTGGGATCATGATCTGAGCCGAAGGCAGACGCTTAGCGACTGAGCCACCCAGGCGCCCCGCATCTATTTATTTTGACTGTACCCTGAACTCTGCCAAGAAGACATTCCAATCTCCATCCCTTCATCCTTGAAAAGAACTACTCAGCAAAGCTTACATAGAGAATATAACCATCTTAGAGAATACCACTCTTTGGCCATCTTGGGAGCTGCCCCCAAATTTGCTGAACAAACTTGATAAAAAAAAAAAAACAAAACTTGAGTTCTGTACAGATGTTTTAATCTTCAAAATGGGCAGAAATATTCTTACTATCTACCTTCCTTGCACAAGGGATAACTGAAAAGAATGTGAATAACTATTTGGGCAAAGAATTTGTGATCTAACGATTAAAAGTGAAATACAAACCCAGTAAAATGTTCATTTACATATGGGGATAATATCTAGAATTCTAGAGCACTGCTTTTTATTAATTGAAGGGCAAACTACTAATATTACCCAGATTACCTTTAAAAATGATTTCCTTTAAGAGTGGGAAGAAGGTGCCATGTGACAAGTGAAATAAATCAGAGAGAGAAAGACAAATACCACAAGAGTTCACTTACATGTGTAATCTAAAACACAAAACAAACAAACCAAACCAAACCAAACCCAGTCATAGATACAGAGAACAGATTGGTGGTTGGGGGTTGGGGGACAAAATGGGTGAAGGGGATTAAGAAGTATAAACTTCCAGTTATAAAATAAGTAAGTCACAGAGATGCAATATACAGCATGAAGGAATACAGCCAATAATATTGTATTAACTTTGTACAGTGATGGGTGGTAACTAGACTTTAAAGTTATCATCTTACAATGTATACAAAAGTTAAATCACTATATTGTACACCTGAAACTAATATGACATTGTATGTTCATTATACTTCAATTAAAAAAAAAGTAAATAGACAAATTAGGGTAGAAGACCAAAGTTCAAAGTAAAATAACTAACAGTGGCACAGGGTATTGGATACAGCAGTATGCCTATGCCACCTCACCCAGCACCTAACAACTGTGAAGACACCTGTTTGTTTCTTTTGAAAGCTCTTAGTGATAGGAAGATTTATTGGAGAAATGAAACACTTCACCTCTAAAAGCTCACAGAACTCTGTTTGGGTTGCATTAGTCTCACCAGGAGAATTGTGAATGTGTTTGCATTCTATCAGTCGACAGTGTGAGTCAGCCTGTCCCAAACCGGTTCTCTAACCAGAAAACTGAGAAGTTTGATGACACATTTAGGTAAACATGCTCACTGGATGAAGTTATTTAAAATTTTATAGCTTTTTAATCCTCTCTAAGCCTCTGAAATCCATACAGGTTTTTAGAGAAGATTTAAATTCATATGAGTCAAAGAGGAGAAATTATATGTAAACCAACTCTATTATTCCATGAGTTCTGAAGAACTAAGAATGTCTAATACTTGAAAGAGCAAGTAATCTGACCCCAAAATGAGACCCTTAACTGTTAACTAATCAACCTTATTTCTAATTGAAATTTCAGCTCTAAATACTCTTGTTGCCCCAACAACTGAAATTTCTCATCCATTCCGGTCGGATGACGACAGCTCTTCATTGACAATGATAAATGAACTCTGACTGTGAATGGTTCACTAAAGTGTAAGACTTGTAGACCATGACTCTCATCACCTACTCTCCAGGCTATTTGAGAATTCAATGGACAGTGGAATGCAAACGTAATAAAAAAATAAGTCAAAGTTACTTAAATTAACTAGAACTGATAGCAGCTATAAGAGTTAACTAAAAATTACAGAATTATGGATTTTTAATCCATGCAGATGAAAAGCATACAAACACATGGACCCAAAGATTATTTATTCCTTTTTTGACTCCCTATTCTTAGCAATAGTATTACTTCTTTATGCAAAGAAGACTCTTCAGATGAATCCACCCATTCTCTTGCCCTGGTGAATTTCTGCTTTACTTAAAAGAAATCTTGCCCCTGCCATGAAAGAGTATTTCTGCTCCAAAGTTTAACTTTTCATTATTTACTGTTACCTTTGGGAGTGAATTCATAACAAATAACTATGGTACAAGGGAGTGGCTCTAAAACCTTTGGATACCATGACTCTCCCCACTCCCGGTTCCTCCCTCCTGCCCCAAGCATTCCACATCATTCGTCCTTGAATATATGAAACACAACACACATCAAAACTCAGTTTATTTTGTAGGAAGCACAGCCAAACCCTAGCTCAGATTGGCTGTTCCATTTTCAGATGTTGAAGCAGATAGAGAATTTTACAAGGAGAGACCAGAACTTAAAAGGTGGCTCTCTGCATTTGCTTTATCCACAGTCTCAATTCTAGCCCCTAAATTATGACATGTTAACTACCTAATTGTTTGAGAAATGCTGCAATAGAACATTCAGTTCTTAAATTTTCCAGGTAAGCATCTTTTGGTAATATTCACACCACACATACACACACACATGCATGCGCATGTGCATGGGTATGCATGTAGAAAGAAGAATAGTCCCTCAATGATTAAAAAAAGCATAGAATGGCTACTTGGTGAATTGTTAAGGAAGAGGAACTGGGATCAGAGTAAACCCATATAGAACTTCAAACACCTAAACCTGAGAACTCATTAAGAGAAAGACCACACACCCACACAACACATGAATCCTTTCTTTGTAGAGACAGTAGATTCTATTTTGTATGCTCTATACAAAAACAATACAAAGAAAGATCCCTTATTTTTTGTTAAATATTTATTTATTTATTTGAGGTGGGGAGGGGCAGAGGGAGAGGGAGAGGGAGAGAATCTCAAGCAGACTCCCCGCTGAGTGTGGAGCCAGACGCAGGGCTCGCATCCATGACCCATGAGATCATGACCCCAGCCAAAACCAAGAGTTGGACACCAAACCGAGTCACCCAGGTGCCCCAAGAAAGATCCCGTATGAAGAACTTCATAATTAGTGATAATAATATGAGTAATGATAGTTACATTTCACTGAATGTTTACTGTCAAACACTGTGCTAAGCATATTAGATGGATTATCTCATTTAATCCTCATAACATTGTTTGAAAGGAGGTACTGTTATTGTCCACATAATATTCAGATAATCAAACTGAACCTTAAAGACACTACATAACTTTCTCAAAGTTACACTGCTGGTAAGTATAGAAAATAATTAGGATTCAGGTCTTTCTGACTCTTGAATCTGAGCTCTTAGCCCTTCTCCTCCACTGGTTCCCAAAATTAAGTAAGTTATCATTACAGTTGCCAGGGGAACTATTTAAAAGTACAGATTTCTGGGCCCAACCTCAAACATACTGAATTAGAATCTCCAACCATTGTATTTGAAGGTAGGAACATAACGGCATCTTAAATATGGTTCAAATGTTTTTTAAAGATGCCAAGAGAATCTGAGTGAAGCCAGTTGTCACATAGTTGTCTAAGTCAAATCATTTGCTTCAAATAGAAAACAGCATCTCTTTTTCCATGTGAGCTTTTTCTCATTGTATAGCAGTCAGAAAGGGCTGGTGTGATAAAAGGTCAAATGAGGTCATGGTCATACTGTGTCAGTAAATTAGTACCAAGATACCCAGGTACATAAGCTGTGTTATGGAAGATGAAAGTGATACAGCACAGCCAATTTGCTGATTAAGAACTGCTGAATCAGAACCTCACTGCAGAGAAGGTGCAGAACCAATGTAGAGAGAACTTCTCAGGTTACACTCACTGCATGACCAGAGCAACATTTCTTAATATTAAATATATAGTTTTAGCTTCTGAAAAATTCACTTGTCTAGTTTATTTATTCATTTATTTCAAAATGCTTACCAAGCACCTACCACATGCAAAGCAGTAGACTAAAGAAATGTTCCCTGTCCTCAGGAGCAGAAAAACATTCAGGTGGGGGGAGGTGAATATTAATTAGGGGGTCAGGAATGGCTTGAAGGAAAAGGTAGCATCTGAGCTACCTTTATTATTTAAATAATTTTTAAGTATTATTTTAATAAACTTAAATGAGTTCTGTTCTACAGGATCATTCAGAGTACTGTCTTCATCTACATGATCAGAGCTGAAATTCTATTATGTCTATGTTACAGTACATGGTGGGGGTGCACAGGGTAGCGGGAAGGGTAAAATACATGAAAGATATCTTGTTTTCAAGTTGGAGATGACCATCTCTTCTACTTATATTCTACTGATCTAATCCAAACTCACATAGCCACTTCCCAATACAGGGCAAGCCAGAAATGACAGGATGGACAGCCATAGATGCCCCGAACGAAAGAGCCAATTGATGTTTTAAAGACAACTAACAGCCTTCCACAATCTTAGCACAAACCACTTAACCTCTCTGAGCCTCAGTTTATTTTCACAATTTTGAAGAAGGTAAAGATTTCTTGAAAAGGATAGAAAAAGCAACAATCATAAAAGAGTAATAAACTGTACCTTATTAAAATTAATAACTTCCGTTAATCAAAATGCAACAATAATCAGATGAAAGGGCAAGCCACAGATTAGGAGAAGATATGTGCATATGTATAACCAACAAAGCCCAACATTCAGAATATATAAAGTATATATGTATATACTTTTATATTTTATATATACTATATAAAAAAGACTGACAACCCAATATAAAAAAGAAAAACACTTAAGAGACATTTCATGATTGGGGTGCCTGGGTGGCTCAGATGGTTAGGCGTCTGCCCTTTGGCTCAGGTCGTGATCCCAGGGTCCTAGAATTGAGCCTCACGTCAGACTCCCTGCTCAATGGGAAGCCTGCTTCTCCCTCTCCTCCCTGCTTGCTCGTGAACTCTGTTGCTATCTCTGTCTCTCTCTCTCTCAAATAAATAAAATCTTTTTTTTTAAAAAAAGACATTTCATGATAAAGGATATCCAAATAAGCATCTGAAAAGTTCAATGTTGTTAACTATCACACAAATGCAAATTAAAACTATAATGAGATACCACTATAGCCCTATCAGAAAGGCTAAAACTAAAAGGATAACATCAAGCGATGAGGAAGTGGAGCAAGTAGAATTTGTATGTATTTCTGGTGGCAAGATAAAATTCCATTTATATGAAATTGAATTTCCATCAATATGAGAATCCATTTACATGAAGTTCAAAACAGACAAAATTAATCTATGGTAACAGAGGTCAAAATGGTGGTTGCCTCCTGGGAAGAAAGTGGGTATCAACAGGAAGGTGGCACAAAGGAGGCCTGCTAGGAAGCTGGACATATTCTATATTTTGGTCTAGATAGAGTTTACACAGGTATATACATATGTAAAAACTTAAACTGTAGACTTAATATTTGTGCACATTACTAAATATAAATTATACCTCAATGAAAGAGAAAAATGGAAAAATAATGCTTATAAGTTATAACACGAAGTTATGTTACACAATCTGAAGATGCAAGAGGTAGAAATAACCAGACTCAGTGACTCTTACGAGCCTTGGTGACAAGAAGATTGGTCCTAATAACAGCAATTGAAAGGCTGGGATAGGCAGCTTTGGAATGCTGTGCTTGAGAAACTGTTGAGACATCTAGGAGTAACTGCAAGATGGGGCTAGACAGAAGTCAGGCAAGCAGTGGCTAATGATAAAGATGTGGGAGTTTTAGTGTAGAGAGGAAAGTTGAAACAGTAGGAATAGATTAGAATACCAAGGAGGAAGTAGTTTAGAAAGCAAAGGGATGGATTGTCCTGGCAAATACCAACATTTAGAGTACAAGAAAAGGAGGATAAGCTATCATGGAAGTTAGAAAAGAAGCAGTCTATGATATAGAAAAAGAATTTGGGAGAGCAGTGTCTTGGAAGCCAAACGGAGAATTTCAAGGAGTGGGTAAGCAGTAAACTGTGTTAACTGGCATAGGAAAGTAAAAGAGGGTGAAGCCAGAGGATGAAGTAGCAGAGGATACAGCCTGTTGGATCCGATCAAGTCACCAATGACCTCAAGAGAACAATTCCATCAGAATGGCAGGTGCTGAAACCAGATTTCAAGGATTGAGAGTAAGGATGCTGGAATAACAGAGGACAAGTACTGCAGAGTTCCAAAGAGGACAAGTGGGTATGGGAGGCAAGGAGGAGGTAGTCACTACAGGCAGTGATGGGAGTTAAAATAAGCCTGAATTTCAGGTTGACTGAGAAGCAATGAGCAGCCATAAAAAAAAAGGGGGCAGGGTGGGAATGCAAAAGAAAAGAAAATCTTTAGGCCTCCAAAGTTTGGAACAGAAAGATGTCAAATGAACAAAAATTAATGTTTGGAAGGCTCTTTGGCCTCATTTTAATGGAATATTCCATTTTAAAGGAGCATGTTAAACCTATTTTTTTAAGGTCCTATTTTAATTTGGTCATTGAAAAAACAGTGCCAAAAAAACTGCCCTGATAGAAACTGAATAAATTTTTACCAGGCAGGTTCTACTACTTAAAGTAGTTATAAATACTTGATTGGAAAGCAGTTTTTCTCTCTTCTCCTGAAAGATCTACTCCAAGATTAGAAACAAAATACTAGCAAATGATGGAAATAACAAAATAAGCCATCATAATGGTGAAAGAATCTGGTCTATACTCTTTACAGACATTTGTTTATAGTGAGAATAAAAACCACACACTTACCATTAAGAGTAACAATAACGAAAACATTCATCACACTCATTGCTGCCAGAAATGTAGAGTGGTTGTCGGAAAACTGGGCAACTCAAACCAGGTAAATGAATTAAGACCCACTCAGATTCTGAAGTAGGAGTATTTGCTTGGAAAAACAAGATGCATATCTCAATAGTTACTTTTCCTGGCCAAAGATCTTGCTTAACTCAATTAGCTTGGGTTTGTTTCTATTACTTGAAGCCATACTTTTCTATTACCAAATGAAGAGTTTTTCAGTTAGGACAAATTAGTACAAGTGAACAAAGCAGCAGGGGACTATAGTTTTATCCTTATTTCATTACTTCAGCCTAGAAAATAAGAAAGAAGCATTGCATAGTTTTCTGTGTGAAGCATCTTAGTAAAAACAGAAACAAATACTTTTTTGGGTCAGGTCACTGATGCAACCAAACCAGGGTCCCTGTCTCTGAGAGTGGCAACCAAGGAAGCCATGTAAGGGGCCTGTGAAGATGCAACCTTAAACGATAAATTACTCTTAATAGCCAATTTTGGATTTCTTCCATAGGTCTATCAAATTCTTCTAAACCTGGCATTTTGCTGACTTATTAACCCTTCTGGTGGTTCAGTGTCTCCTGGTAACAACTGACTGTAATCCAAGGTTTCTTCCGTGGATCGAAACTATAGTTTTCAAATGCAACTTGCTGATAATTAGATACTTACTCATCAGGATAACTTCCTTAGGGATGATATCTATCACCATGCTATAGAATCACCCTGAAGTCATTTAATTTTCATTACCTTTTCCATGTCCTTTCTTGGAACTACATCTGAAGAAACTGATTCTTTTTTCTTTTGGGGGAGAGAAAGTGCGCACAAGCGAGTGGGGGGGTGAGGGGCAGAGGAAGAGGGAGAGAGAGAATCTTAAGCAGGCTTCATGCCCAGCATTGAGCCTGATATGGGTCTCAATCTCACGACCCTGCAATCATGACCTGAGCAGAAATCAAGAGTCAGACACTTAACCGACTGAGTCAGCCAGGTGCCCCATGAAGAAATGGATTCTTATAGCATAAGAGATGAGTATGAGTAGAACATCTGTTCAATTCAACAAATATCTATTGAGCACCTACTCTTTCCTAGGTGTGCTGAATGTGATATAAATGGTCATGAGTGGCCCCATACTTTTGTCAGGAGACCATGGCCCCAACTGCCTACTCAAAAAGTGCCACACGGTACTATGAATATCTTGGTTACTAATATTAAGAGTCAATTATACTGATAGAAGTTTTTTTTTTTAAGTTTAAAGTTTTTTTCAATTGTTTTTCAGTTGAATTGTGTCCAATGCAGGACTTGAACTCATGACCCTGAGATTGAGACCTGAGCTGAAATCAAGAGTTGGGACACCTAACTGGCTGAGCCACCCAGGTGCTCCAATAAAAGTCTTTCTTACAAATATCCAATCTAAAAAAAAATATCTAATCTAACATTGTAAATATCTTCATTACTTAGGAGGTCAGTGAAAGCAAGCCAGTCATGTAAATATTTTGCTCCTGAAAAATAAAATGTAGTTAGCTTAACACTGATTTTTAGAAAGCCTCATATAGTACCAGCCGACAGACCACAGGAAATTAAAAGCCACTCTTTATGTTTTTATTGGTATCATTATTAACAATAACACATATATTTTGTGTATCTGCTACATGCAAAACACTATACTGAGCTCTACTAGGGACAAGATATATGGTACTATTTACAAGGAAACAAATATAAAAATATGGTACTATTTACAGGAAAATGAATACATAAGTATAAATACATATATATAATAACTATTCTTTAGCCTGTTGGAATCTCTGTCAACAAGATAATGCAGACAAAATATCTTACCCATTATGTATATCCCAACCACTTTCCAAAGAAAAAAAATCACTTGGCAGAGAGTAGAGTTAACGCAAATTGGTTATCAAAAGACTGAGCTTTGTCTGACTATTTAACTTTAGAATACACACCGCTGGTACTGAAGCAGCATAAACTATGCAATATCATTGTCAGCACAAATCACAGCTCTTGATGTGCAGTGAGTTTTCCCAAAGAACTCTGGCTAATAGCCAAGCAAAAGTACATAATTTAAAACACTCAATCAGTTTCATTCTCAGGCATTTTGTTTAGTGTTTAATAGCTTCCCCAGAGACAGGCAAATTACAAAAGCGCATTGTTTTGACATGAGCTCAAATGAGTCATCGCTCGTCACTACATATTTGAGGATTTGGCATTAATCTTGTGAGATGATAAACCATAAACATTTGAAATAAATATCAATTTTCCTAAACAGTTTAGTAAAGCCAGGCTACTCTTCTCATTGGAGCAATAAGCTCATAACCCTAAAAGAAAGCACGATCCCAGTCCCACTTGTAGCCATTTTGTTTTTCCAAATAAGTTTCCTTAGAATTTTCAATGGCCATTTAAGGTCCAAAACTAAAGCAATGCTAAAACGTACTTGATTTTTTTTTTTAAACAAATTAAAAGAATACTATATACAACTTAATCCCTGGGTAAATTCTGAATCCACTGTCAGCTGGTATTTCTAACCAGTATTCTTTGCAAAGGAAGCAATTCTCAACAAGAAACAATGCAAACTGGCTTGAGTTTCAACTCCTGGATACTCGAGGGTCCAGATCCTACTACCTTCATGCTGTGACTCCTCAGGAGTGCTCTAGGGCCCACACCAATTTAATTTTCCTTTAGACTAGTGGACTAAAACTGTGCTAAATATTAGAATCACCAGGAGCGTTTTTAAAAATTCTGATACTCAGTGTGCATCAGTGAAGTCAGAATCTCTAAGACATAGGCATCAGAAGTACTGAAGGCCCCCCAGGTAACTCCAATCTGCAGCACAGTTTGAGTATCAGTGCTTTAGACTTGTGTGGGAGAGCAAAAAGAGGCAGGGCTAGACTTAGCACTTTTGGTACTATATGGTTGTTCTGACGAGCATTAAGTAGGGAAAAAAAGATTGGACTAAATAACTATTATGAAATTATAGCTTGTTTATAATAAAGACTTAAGAGCATGGATTCTGGAGCCAAACTTCCTGGGTTTGAATCCTGGTTATTTATAAACTCTCAGACTCAGTTTCTTAATCTATTCAATGGGGATAATAGTAGTATCTACCTTACAGATTGTTGTAAAGATTAAATGAATTAATCTATGTACATATAAAGTGTTTAGAATAGTATTTTACTCAGAGTAAATGCCAGGTATATATTAATATCCTCCTCATCACCATTTTTGTTATTCACACCTCATTAACATAGATGAAAGTTAAATGATCTCTCCTAAATCTAAGAACTGAATGGCTTTGATTCCAGAATTTAGTCATGAATTTTAAGAATGACATCACCATTATATGTGTATAGTATTTTTAATTTTTTAATTCATTAATTCTCTAAATATTTACTGGGTACCTACTATGTGCCAATACTGTTCTAGATGGGCGTTACATTCTAAATTTTCAAAAAGCTTTCATGCACATTTACATTTAGTTCATCCTAAAATACCGCCAATTTGGTTCTGACTTTGAATTAAGAGGGTTTCGAAGATCAAGTACAACCAGGACACCATAGATGGTATCTCAGGAATGTATAATGAGAGCTAAGTAATTGAATTCTTAACATGTGTAGGTACTTCTTTAAATACTTATAGGCCATAACTCTAATACAACAACTGAATGAGGAAGGTACTCCCATTATCCCCATTTTACAGATGAGAAACAGAGGCACAGAGAAGTTACATGACTGGTAAATGAAGAACTAAAGACCAAATCCAGGGAGTTTGACTCTATAGAGCCTTGCTTACCATCCCTGGGGATGTTAATGTGCATTAACAAAAGATGCCCTGAAGGTGGACCATAGTGGAGTCACATTCGAGATGGAGATGGGAGTCCAAAATGTCCATCATAACAATTTCAGGAATTTCAGGTGCAGGGACAGTGCACCTTTACCGTTATTCCTCACACTTTATCTTAGAAATATTTTGTTGAGGAATGCAATAGGGGCTAGGAAACTGCTAGAAAAACGCAACAGCAGTTATCGTAACAGCTGCCTACTGCACAGATTTCACAAATACCTAAAACCTTTATATACAATAACTTCTAATTATTTTAATTATACAGCCAATATAATTCACGGACAACTTCTTTGTATAGAGAATTAGGTGGAATATTTCCTATATGGTCTTAAAATATGTGATTTCCATTTTTAACTCCAGTGCATTAGTAATGCTCATTAAGGCTAAAAGGATGTAACATGGCAAAAATGTCCTTAACATCTGCAAAATATAATAATATGGTACTGAAAGCCAGCAATCTGCTTTTGAAAACTATAATCAAATGTTACGTTCAAAATAAAACTGAACAGGGGCACTTGGATGGCTCCGCTGGTTAAGTGTCCGACTCTAGGTTTCAGCTCAGGTCGTGCTCTCAGCGCCCTGGGACTGAGCCCAGTTTTGAACTCCGTACGCAGCGGGGAGCCTTCTTGAGATTCTCTCTCTCGCTCCCTCTCCCTTTGCCCTCTCCTCCGCTTGTGTGTGCTTGTGCTTTCTCTAAAATAAATAAATCTTTAAAGCAAAGTAAAATAAAATTGAACAGACTTTTTATATGCTGCAAAATAAAGATCAACGAACACCAGAAACTACTTTCTCTTAAAATACTATTTTTAGATGGAAAAAAACCCGAGTTCCTCTAAATAAATTCACACATAAAATCTATCTGACAGAATCAAAATATATCTATTGTAGTTGTCTCTCAGACCTTAAATAAAAGGAGTGATTACATTTTTTCTCTGTGTGTGTTCAGCCCTTCTCAGGTGGTTTGAAATACCAACAGAAATCTGATTCATTTTAATATTAATACTCATCTTACAATAGAGTAGCTTGAAATATACCTAAACTTCTATGAGAGTTTCAGACTCAAAGACTCAGACAAAGTGTTCATGGAATATTTCTCATTTAATTACACCTTTTTCTGATATTCTTGTGTGACAGACCAAGACACATTAAAACAAACAAAAAACTACTAGCATGATGTGAAAAATGTATACACATTTTTATGTATAAGTGTATGTATGTCAAAAGTCCACCTGTTAGAAATTTATCACTACAAAAGAAAAATTTTGTTAGCTGACCTTTCTAGGTTTCTATTTTTAGAAGAAGAGATTTTGGAAAAGATGAGATTAGACATAAAGAATCAGAGCAAACATAGCCCCCTTGGCATTGTGTAATTCCATGTGGAACAATTTATTTGAAATATTTTTCATTCCATATACACACAACACACCCCTAAAAATAATGCTATCTACAATAAAGAAATACAGCTACTTTTTCTTAACAATCTTTTTAAACTGTCCAAATATGCAACAAAAATAATAATGCATCACATCTAAACTCTCAAATAAGCAACATTTAAACCAAGACCTCTTTCTGTTTTGAGAGTCTGATAAATTAGACTAAGTCTATTTAAAATACATTTTAAAAACAAACCCAGAATATTAAATCTTCTGTTAGTATGAGGAATCCATATTGGAGATAGGATATCTTTTCTTAATATAGTCAGTCCTCAATTATTCAAGGTCATTAGAGACAAGGAAAATTTCCTTTAGTCATGAACACTGGGTATTTTCATGGTGGTGTGTTTTGCCACATGCACTTAATCAGAATGCTTTGACATGCTATGGTGGTGGTGGTGGGGCCTCTCTTATGGAATCCTCCTATAATCCTCACCACCCATCCTTGATATCCTCCTTCTGGGCAAGGTAGAATAAGAGAAAAGGATATGACAGGAAAATAGAAAACTAAATATAGTACATTTAGAACCTCACTGCTTCCCATTTGTCTCAGAAACTAAACTTTGTTTTTCTATTTTCACAGATTTTCCCTCAAATATAGCATATCACTTCAGTACTCCACCAAAAGGCATCCCATTGTCTTAGCAATATTAATCTTCAGATAATATAAATTATTCAAGATTAAAAAAACAGTATAGAAAATTCAAAATTTGGTTCAGGTAAATTAAATACAAATTAGTTGAAATATATAAAACTGTAAACTTGTAGTTGCCTTTTGCCTGCTTTGTTTTAAACTGTATCTGTTACCAAAGGTATAGAATAGTGGTCAGCAAACTTTCAATAAAGGGCCAGGTGGTAAATATTCTAGGCTTTGCAGGCCAGATGGTCTTGTTGCAACTACTCAATTCTGCTGTTGGAACAGGAAAGCTGCCACACGTAATGTGTAAACAAATAGGTGTGGCTGTGTTCCAATAAAATTTTACGGACACTTAAAATTTAAATTTTATTTCATTTTCACATATCATGGAATATTATTCTTATTTTGATATTTTCAACTATTTAAAAATGTAAAAACCATTCTTAGCTTGTGAGTGGTACAAAAATTGGTAGTGGGCAGGCTATAAAACTTAGTCATGTATTCTCTCTGCCATGTCCTGCTTTATTTTACATATAAATATACAGATGACCCTTGAAAAACTTGTGTTTAAACTGTGCAGGTCCACTTATACGTAGAACTTTTTTTCCCAATAAATACAGTATGATACTGCAAATATATTTTCTCTTCTTTATGATTTTCTTAATAATACTTTTTTCTAGCTTACTTTACTGTAAGAATATAGTATATGATACATATAACATAAAAATGTGTTTATCACTGTTTAGTTATCAGTAAGGCCTTCTGTCAACAATGGGCTGTTAGCAATTAAATTTTGGGGGAGTCAAAAGTTATGTGTGGATTTTTGACTTATACGGGGGTAAGGCCTCTAATCCTTGCCTTGTTCAAGGGTCAACTGTATATAGAAATTTCTAACTACAAATAAAACATTTTGTTTAGATTATCTTCTTAGGTATCCCATTTTTAAAGCATGAGACTAGATGTAAAAAATCATACCAATTACACCAGTCATAGTAAAGCAGGATATTGTGAGAGAAGGTATAGAACAGTTGGGTTTTGCAGAATTGACATATGTTTAAATCATATCTACAGATATATACATATTAATATGTCCTTTGTTCATGCTAACATTATTCATTGTCAAGTCCCACATCAATAATAACAAAAATTGATTTTTCCCCACAATCTGAACAAAAGTCTTTTTATGATTTTATTTATTTGACAGAGAGAGAGAGAGCACAAGCAGGGGGAGCTGAAGGAAGAGGGAGAGGGAGGAGCAGGCTCCCCGCTGAGCAGAGAGCCAGATGTGGGGATCAATCAGAAGCTTAACCGACTGAGCTGCCCAGGTGCCCTGAACAAAAGTATTATTAAGCAGTTAACTAAATCTTAGAAACACAAAGGCTGATGATATTGTCATAATCATTTCTGAGCAAATAAAACAAAAAAAAATTTGTTTTGAGAAGCAAATTATGTTTCTTTCTAACACTTTTCTCTAATAAAACAATGGGCCATAATTAAATTTTAAAGACTGGAAACACATTTCCTAACTAATAGCCTTGTATGACATACAAGTGGAAATGGGCTTCAGTGCTTTTAGTATACATTGATATTTTTCTGTTAAGAAAATTATTTTTTCAAAGTCAATCATTGTGCTGGGGTGCCTGGGTCGTTCAGTTGGTTAAGCTTCTGACTTCAGCTCAGGTCATGATCTCAGGGTCCTAGGACTGAGCTCCACCTCCGACTCCCTCTCCCCCTGTCCCTCCCCCTGCTGATGCTCCTTCTCTCTCCCTCTCCCTCTCTCTCAAATAAATACAATCTTAAAGAAAAAAGTATATCATTGTGCTTTCACAATGTGTAACAAAACATCAAACTTGTGCCCTTTAAGGTAACTTTTGGAATCTCAACCCCTTGAACAAAGATTTAGTTGCTATGGCAACAAATAAATCATAAACCTTGTCACTGTAGAATTATTTAAAAGAAGAGCATGCTTGAAGACAATTTAGGACCCATTCCTCTGTTCTTAGCCCTTCAAAGTGATTGTTCTTAAGTGCTTTCCCACTTTTTCTTTTTACTACTTTAATAAAGGGTCCTATTTCCTGACTAGGTTCCGTCTTTCCCCTTTGGGAACCTTTCTCTCAAGACCTCTGTATGGAGCTTCAATAGCTTAATGTGACATGAAATGAAAAACAAAAACAAACCTAGAAAATATATACATTCCACACACAGAAATGCTGTACTAATGGGGCATGCAGACTTTTAAAGTAAAACAGCCCTTCGATGGAAGACCATACCAATTATGTGGCTAACATTAGGGCAACAAATTTTCCCTTGCCTTCCTATTGCCATATGCCTGTCATTTTCTCCCTATAGTTTCCATTCACTGTTTCAAACATATGTTGCCACTTATTTGCCAGGAAAGAATCTCTGAACTACGCTTTGTATATGATGAACTGGCAGACGGAATGGAGCCAGAGAGAGCACCATTAGCAGTTATTCACACTTCTGTTTTCTCTTAACTTCCTTTTCTCTAAAGTGTATTTCTCATATGCTGGGAGGGATGTGTAATCATAAAGACATCTGTGACTCATGCTTTAGAATACAGAACAACAATTACCTATAAAAGCAAATGGTTCTCTCTTCCACTGAGCCGCATGTCTCCTCTACAAAAGCCTATCTTTATAGCTTAGAGGTTGGTCAAACATAGGTGAGGGTCTCCTTTGTCAAACTCTCAGCAAATAATAACATTCTTTTCTTTTCTAACAATCACTGCTAGAGTTTACCCAACATTTAACCACAGTCTTTTAACAAGGCACCTGTTCCATGGGTTGGGGTTGCTTGGGGTTTGATTGCCCTGCGTCAGGTGAAGAAAATACCATGGAGATTAGTTAAGAGGAAGGGGTTTTCCACCAAAGATGAAGGAGATTTATGGAGATAAAATGTGGAAGTCTGGTGTTATATGTTCACTAACAAGAAACGAATGCTTATTTCAGTCTGCACTGATTATCCTCTTTTGGCTTACTAAAACCCATCCATAGGTCAAGAAATATTGCCATGAATTAATAGTAATGTTATTGTTGAACTAAATTCCTTAAACTATATCTGGCACACACTACCAGAATCTTTGTTTCTTGTGGAAAAGGAGATAGGCCAAAAAATAAGTTCTTGTCCATGAGCAGAAAGGAAAAGACTACTTTGAAGGAACCCACAAATATTACCAATCATGTTTAGGATATGTTAAAACAAAACAAAACAAAACAAAAACAGTCCTGCTGAGCAATAGCTCACTAAATCTATGAAGCCAACTGCAAAGCTAGTTGAATTATGATTCATCTTTTATTTAAAGGGGGATGTTTTCAGCTTTTCCAGTCGAGAACATGGTAACTGCAAGTTGCCCAAAAGAACATGCTGTCATGCTTGAACCTGGGATGGTTAAGAGTAAAATATAGTAAGTCTAACCATTTTGGCCACATAAAATACATACAGGCATTCTCTGGGTTACAAACACCTGACTTGTGAATGTTTCCTCTCTATAAAAAGCCAGCCCACATTCTGCTCAAAAGGATGACACCTGGAGGGCAAGAGTATTTCCAGAGCTACTTAATTTTCTTCAGGCTGGTTGGCCAAGGGCTGCCATGGATATGGCAGGGAGGTATTCACCTGGAATCCAAAAGGGGAACCTGGAACACATTTGCTAATAAATATCATGTTTTATGTAAAACATAGGCTCCCAGCTAGTCCACAAAAAGTTAGCTGACCCGAAATACAGTTTAAACTCTACACATTTGCATGAATATTGTTCTCCACTACACGCTGTAATAATAATCATATTATGGATAAATCTTGTGAGCTAGGATATTACTGTATTACAATATCACCAAACCATTGCAGCTACTTAAATATAGGTTTTTGGCTTTATTATGGGTTTCGTAAGCCTCCTTGTGCTAGTCTAGGAATGGACTCTCTACTTAGTAACACTGTTTCTATGAGGAAATATCTTACAAATGAAACTTTGAAAGTCTTTTTGCAAAACAGGGAAACTTCCTACGTTTTGAAGATTATTCACTTTTTGCTGGAAGAACACAAATTGCCCTAAGATCTATAAATTCAGCATTATCACATGCTTCTTCCATGAACAAAAGAAACCATAAGCAACATAGACTCTAAAAGCATAAGAAACAAATAACAAGAAATGGATATTCATGGAATGATGAGAACAGCATACCAGCACACAAGAGTATTGTAGCCAGCGGAAACCACCCTACCCCAATGCCCCCACCTTCTGGCCCTGTTCAGACCTGACACCAGACCAGTTCCTCCTTAGCGACTGTACATCTTTAGCATCCACAACAGAGGAGCAAATGGGGTGGAACTTTAACTGAACTCTTTAGGTGCCACCTTCTCTCACATCTTTCCAGATGTAGAATTTCTTCTTCTGCATGGAAAGGTCACTTTATTTATGCACTTGTGTAATTCACTTAGTTTTTAACCAGTCTATCTCCCCTTCCATATTAACACCTCTCCAAACAACCCCATCTATAAATTCCTCGAAGCAGGTGATTTGTTTTATTTCCCACTATATAGTACAAAACTTTGGATATAATAGCAGAGAGGAAAGGAACTAAGTTTACTGAAGACTGTTATATGCTGGTTCTATGTTAAATGGCTTTCTTCCCATCAAATATGTCTCATTTAACGTAGTAGGTACTTAATAAATGAATGCTGAATGTATAGTCAGCCAGCTTCAATAAAAAGAGAGCAGTAAAGAAGTTAATAGAAACATCTGTGGATTCAGCAAAGAGCGAGTCAAATTTTTTACCTTCAAAATACCTTTGGGATTGGTGGTAAAATCCAATTTTATTTTAAAATATTTATGTATTCTATAAAGGGATGTTGGTCAACAAAAACCATTTCCAATTAGCATAGAACTCTACTTCTATTTAAGTATAAATCAGTTATCTACATAGCATAAAGGATTCCATGTGGAGATTAAAGCAGCTGGAGGTTACAACGACAGCCAACTCTGATACCTTACACTAAAAGAAGTAGCTATCTTCTTTCATCAATCACTGTTAGAGCAAACTACATAATTCTTAAATTTCTACTATGATAGAAAAAAATCCATAAAACCTCATACCTTAGCTATGATCTAGTCTTTGAAGAGAAGACTTGAAATTATACAAAATGGACAACATATTTTTGAGCTTACCATTCAAAAATACCTAGATTCTAAAAATGTTGTTACTGGGGGGCGCCTGGGTAGCTCAGTCGGTTGAGTGTTCAACTCTTGGTTTCGCTCAGGTCAGGATCTCAGGGTCCTGGGATGGCGCCCCACTGGGCTCCCCACTGGATGAAGGGTCCGCTGGTCTCCTCTCTCTGCCCCTCTCCCCTTTCATGCTCTCTCTCTCTCTCAATCTCTCAAATAAATCTTTTTTTTTTTAAAGATTTTAAAATCTTTAAAAAGAGCAGGAAGCCTGATGCAGCTTGATCCCAGAACCCTGGGATCATGACCTGAGCTGAAGGCAGACGCTTAATGACTGAGCCACCCAAGCGCCCCTCAAATAAATAAATCTTTTAAAAAAATAAAAATGTTAGAAATGGAGATAACTGAAAGCAAAATGATGTGTTCTGATTGACCCCAGATTTGCTCATTGAAACACCTTGAGAGAACAGATACACAGGACATCCTGCATTCATTTAAGTAAGGCATTGCCAGTCCTAGGCCACAGTCATCATTGGGGCCCTCCACCTCTTCTTTGGGAACAGCCTGTGGGTTTTATTATATGACAGCTAACCAAGGTCACAAAACATGAAGATCTGACTTGGGATGAGGGCTGCAGACTTATTCACCCAATTGTTAAAAACTTCTAAGTCATCTCCTCCTGAAAATCATCTTCAGGATCTCATTCCTCCAACTCCTCTCTGAGGATAAAGCAACTGCAATAGAGTAAATAGGCAAACACACACACATGTAATGGAACAAACACTTGTACACACTTGTATGCACTCACATTTACCTAACTATTGAACAAAGATGAATAAAAAAATGTGAACAGAAATAATGGTTTCTGTGATATTTACAACAAACTTAGTCACCAAATCATATCAAAAAAGCAATGATCTGACAATAAAATATGGTAACATCCCAATAAATAGCCTTAGGCAGGTGATCTTTTTCTTCTAATTAGGAAGTTTGGGCTTTAGCAAAATCAGAAAACATTGCCAAGAGAACCCTTAGTAACATTTCTATCCATTGAACCTCTTCAATTTTGTTACTATTTTGTTTCCAGTCTAAAACTAATTTCCATTTTTTAAGGCTAAAAGAATGATAGTGAATTAAGAGCAGGAACAACCTGGGGAGAAAGCAAATAAGTAGGCTTACTACATAAACTTCTAAATCAGAACTATATATATAGAAACATGAGCTATTAGGTCAGCCATAATGATGAATTTCATTATTACTTATAGCTGAGATTCTTAAGAAGCACGAACACCATATCCTCAAAGTTCATGAAACATTTCATTGACCCTAAAATCAGAGATATAACGTTCTTCACGTGAACTAAACAATTTTCCACATATAGCATTTATGGAGTCAGTGGAGCTAAAGAGGCCTAAATTCACTCTGTCAAACAGATTTAATATTCTACGAGAACAGAATATAAATTTAGCCCACAGAAAAACGCTATATAATGTCTAAAGAAAAAGATCAACAAGTGACACAGTATTAATATTCACTTTCCACAGGAAACAATAAATGTCTGACTTTACCAATAAAGCATTACATTTAATGGTTCTTAGCTACTAAAAGCTAAGGATAAAGAGTCTATAAAATAGTGGCGAAAGTTAGAAAATCAGTGGGGATTTTTCCTCCCAAAACTATAGTAACGTTTTAGTTTTGAAGACTGATTGGTTTAAATGCCATAAAGCTTTAATCCTATCACCTCTAATTTTTTGGCCAGAAAAAAAAAAAAAGAAATCATATATCATCAGGACAAAATAAAATTTCAAATATGAGAGTTTCCTAACTTTTTATTTTGGCCTTAAAGTTCACTTTAATAGAACAATGGGCCACTCACTCACTCAGAACTATGTATGGTACAGGTCATGGATCAATTTAAAGAGGGCAATACAAGGGTCCAGACCTGCTCAATGAGTTTGTTCGTGCAATTCACCCAGTCAGTGAGCATTGATGAAAAGTGCTGAGCACAGCATCTCTGCAGCTCTTTCTGGGGTTAGCATCAATGGGGGGTCTTCATACTTTGCATTTACAGAGATAATTACGACCAACAGCATACTCAGAATTTATACAAAAGGGAACTTGTAATAATAATCCATTGAACCCACATGACTTACATGAGTGTGACACTACGTCCAGGTTAGGAATAAAATCTAATTGGTCTACGATGTTACTTTCCTTTCCTCTGACAGTTCTAGACAATAAGATAAAAGGACAAGACTTTGGAGACGGGGCGGTGGGGACAGTTATGGGAAAGGTTGCCAGCTCCTTAGGAGAACCCAGAAGAGATCGTCCCTATTCTACCTCTGGGTGATGCATGTGATCTATCTCTGGATGTGATGCCTGGAACTGCTGAGGTCATTTTGCTACCAGGGTGATGATGAAACCATCTAGGGGAAAAGGCCAGAGCCACAGAAACCAGAGAAGCAAAGGCAACATGTCATGTCTGAAGCCTACCCCAAGTTTGGATTTTTTGCCGTAAGATGATATATTTTGCCATTGTTTGAGGCAAAGGGAGTCCAGGTTTTCTGTTGACTGCGGCTGGAAGCATCCTAGCTACTGTATCATTCCCTTTTGGTTACTCACAATTCTAGACTACTTGGAGGACCTGGGGCACTGTTTTCAGGACAGTTCTCAATGGAGGAAAACAAATTAAAGTCACCATGTCTTGGGAGTTCTTCCAAGATTCAAAGCTATCTTTCATTACATGTTATTCTATACAAAATCAGAGACTTACCTAGTGCTCTGTGGAAAGCTCCTGAGTGTAAGATGGGGCTACCTTCCTGAAAGTGGCATCATTCCCATAAGAATAACTTCCTTCTGAAGCACTTGGAATGACACTTAATAATATCCGATTTCTCACAATGGTTCAGTAAAAGTATAGAGGAAGCTTCCTTTAACTCTCTTAGACTATCTCTCTTTACACTGGGCTCCGACTAGTATGTGTTTGCCTAAACTAAGAAGTAGTAACTGTGAAAAATCAGGAAAATAATTACGTTTGATATAAATGTAACTAATAAGTGCAAGTGGATCATAGCTACTCTGGACAGAAGACCTATGTTCCTATTAATGTACAGACCTAACAAAAACTAAAACTTAAAATGTTTTGCTAAAAATTGAGCTTATATTTGAGACAATGTTTATATTATTTGGGATCTGAAAAATCGTTGGTAGCCAATTAGTACACTGAACAGCGAATAGAAATGCTGAGGTAAGATAAAACTCCATTTCTTAGCATAAAGGAACAAACAAGTGGCTCTAACATATCAATCTGAAATATTTCCTACACCATTTTCAGGTTGTTTTTCACTATTAGATTATATTGTGCTAATGTCGAATTCCAATGCTGAAACTGATTAGCTACTCTAAGCTCTTGTCTCACTAAAAAAAACTCCAAAACAATACCACCACCACCAAAACACCCAAGGTGCTAAGTAAAACGAATAAAATATTTTAAAATATACATCTTTGAGACAGCAAGTTATTAAGGAATATTCAAAGGTTAAAGATTGAATAAAAGTGAAAACTCAGCAAGGTAAGTAAAGTAACAGCTATTGCTTTGAGAGCATTTTTTGAATTCTGTAAACTTATATTTTAGTTTTTATGGCATCAGAGGGCACAGAGTTTGTTGACAAAGCCTAGGGTCCTCCCAACCCTACATAAAGCCAGATTGCAAAAAGCTAAACCATGAATGTAAAGGTGACTTAGAAAGAAAATCAACTTCTAGGCACTGTAAGGAAAACTGCTTTCCTTGAACTATGGCATTTGGAGTAAGGGGAGAAATAAATTCCACTGAGAATTTATAATAACAAGTTAGCCTATATGAGAATTGGCAGCCCAAATTCATACTAACTGGGTGGTCCAAAAACAAAAACCAAAAAACCTTGCTCTAGAGATTCTAGGCTGAAAATCCCCCCCCCCCCCCCGCATCTGGCAAAAACAAATGTAAATCCTCCCTAGAGAAAGCCACCTTCAACCCAGGGTTCAAAGAATTCCTGCAAATAGAGTTCTAATATATGGGTTCATATTTTAAAATCTGAAAACAAACTAAAAAATAATGCACAATGACTGAAAGCCAAAGAAATGACAGCAGAATCAGAGCTGCTAATAAAGGATTTCAGATATCTAAATTACCAGACAGCATGTAAAACATACTTAATATGTTGAAGATAAAAAAGGGATTAAAATTTCTAGTTAGAAATTTCTGCTTAGAAAAGTAACAGACTACAAAAGACTAAACAAATTAGAAAAAAAGTGCAACTTTTGGAAATGAAAAATATAACTGCATATCAGCAATGAGAATTACTGAACCAGAAGAAAAACCTGAAGACAAAACGCAGCCAAGAGAGCTAAAGAAATAAAACAACTGAAAGGGTAGTTAAGGGATATGAGGAACAGAGAAAGACAGCCTAACATGTGTCTCAGTTTTACAAGGTAAAGAAAAAAAAATTATTCAGAAGCTGTATTTGTCAAGTTAACATTGACAATTTTCTAGAACTTAAGAAAGACACCAACCCACGGATTCAGGAATCTCAATGAAACCCAGAAAGGACAAAAGAAATCTGTACTTAAGTACATCATAATGAAATTGCAGTCAAAGATGAAGGCAAAATAAAAAAAAAAGCAGCCAGAGAGAATAGGAATGACACGTAGATCAATGATTGACTTTTCAACATGAACATGGGAAGCCAGAAGTAAATGGAATAATATCTTCAATGTGCTGACAGAAAACAGTATCAGCCTGAAGTCTCCACTCAGTAAAAATCTTCCTAAGAACAAGGGTCAAATAAAGACATTCAAATAAATAAAAAGAGAGTGTGCGAAGAGCAGACTTCCACTAAAGGAACTTCAAAAAGTATGCATTCAGACTGAAGGAAAGTGGTCCCAGATGGAAATCTGGAATAAAAGAAGGAATGATGAGGAAAGAAAGTGGTAAATCTGTTGGTTCATCTAAACCAACACTGACTAAAATAACAATAAAAGATGATAAAATCTTGGGGAATTAAAAAAGAAACTGAAATATAAGACAACATAAGACAAGTAATTTATAAATCAGGAGGGTATACTCAGAATTAAAGTGTTCTGAAATGATTAAAATTTTTGGAGAAGGATTAAAATGCTGATCAGCTTTAGACTGATAACTTTAACTTGTGAGGTAGAATTTATAGGCCAATTAATTCCTAATAGAAAAGGAATAGTGTGTAACTTCCAAAGTAGAAAGGGAGAAAACAAATAAAAATAAAATTCAAAAGAAGCTAAGAAGTAAAATAACAGCAGCAAAAAAGGTGGTAAAAAATAAAACCATCAGATAAGATGGCAAAAGTAAGTCCAAATAAGTCAATAATCACTGTAATACAAATTAAATGGTCATGTTAAAAGACAAAGATTGTCATACTGTATTAAAAAAATTCTAACAATAATTCCCAACTGCATGCAGTTTATAAGTGACTCACTGGAACATAAGAATATAGTAAAGCTGAAAAGAGGTTGGAAAAAAGATATCATCAGGTAGCTACTAACTAAAAGAAAGGTTACACAGCTATGTGTATGAGGCAAAAAGGACTTTAAGGTGGAAAGATCTATAAAGAGTCATTATATAATATAAAGAAATTCCATTTCTAATCAAGCAGTCAAAAATCAGGTTGCAGAAGATTCTAATTACACAATAAGTAAGCTTTATCTACATAGATAACATTGTTCTTAATTCATACAGAATACACATTACACTCTCTTCAAGCAGATAGGGAACTTGTAAAAAACTAACCACCCAGCGAAACCATAAAGCAAATCTTAAAAAACTTCAAAAGGTAGATAACACACTGACTATATTTTCTGACCATAATGTAATGAGTGATAAAAAGATCTCTCTCTCTACCCAAAAATACATGTTTAAAAATTAAGAAGCAATTCTAAATAATTCATGAACCCAAGAGAAAGATGAAAGCCCAATAAAATCATGAGGTAGGAGGAACAAACTACAGTTCTTAGCATAGCTATTCTAAGTAATAAAATTTATGAAATACTGAAATTGACCCAAAGAAAACAATCAAAATTTCTTTCCTTAGAAGATGAAAAAGTGTCTGTTTCAACAAAAAGCATTTTGAGAAGATTCTTTTCTCAACTTTATCATCCAAATAAAACTGCTAATAGCTAAATAGTTGAGAAGGTATACCTAAAACATAAAGATCCTCCCTCCATTTTCAGTAATGGATCATACCGGCGCCTCTGCAAAGAACATCATTAAAATGAATGAACGAACAAGGAAACAAATCAGTTCATTCATTCATTCAGTGATTCATATTGAGAGTTTGTGTGTGTGTGTGTGTGTGTGTGTGTGTGTGTGTGTGTGTGTGTGT
>NW_027397063.1:38649759-38676446 GCF_003265705.2 Callorhinus ursinus | reverse complement strand
TGTGTGTGTGTGTGTGTGTGTGTGTGTGTGTGTGTGTGTGTGTGTGTGTGTGTGTGTGTGAGATATAAGCAGCCTTGGAAGATCTTTACCCAACTACGGACGTTTTTCTGGGAAGAATCTTTGATAAATTATCACTAGTCAAGTAAATGCTTAAGAGAGCCATTATTTGAACAGCCATTCTAATATTTAGTAAGACTAAAATAAATTATCTTATTTAATTAAAACATCATAGATCTGTTTTATTTTGATTTTCAGAGAAGGCCTTTAAAATGTTTCAATAAAGGCTGTTCCATACCCTCACTTCTCCAAAGATTATACCTAAAAGCAGCATTATTATATGACAAGGTTGAAGCACTCCTGATTCTATTACATATTTATATTTATATATTATACTTCAATATACAATTGAAAAAGAATTAACAATGTCATGATTCATTTAAAATATTAAAATATATTACTCAACTGCTAAAAAACTGCCAATGGCACCTTGCTGTCTAGAACACTGAAATCCAAACCACACTGCTTGAATTATTAAGACCCATTTATAGTCTGGCCCCATCTTATGTGACCACCCTCCCCTCCAGGGCTGCAATATCTACCACTTGCACAACTGCCTGTAGAGGGTCAGCACTGCTCAACAAGAGCCAATCAGTGACGCCATTCAATCTAGGGTTCCTTTGCTCTACCATTCTCCTTCCTGGAATTCTTTAATTACCCTTCAAGGTCCAGATGAACTTTAACTTCTGTTATGAAGACCTTCCAGATATTTCTAGGCCTAACATACTTTTACAAAAATTCTTCCTTCACCAAACGTAGCATCCCAACTTAATGTTAATTGTTTTTTGGTTTTTGTTCACTTGTTTATCTACCCATCAAAATCTGGGTAGGGTCATGCTTTATCCTCTCTGCCTCCCTTGCCATGAACTCAGTATAGTGATAAATAGACACAGAAGATGCTCAAAAAATAGTTGCTGAGTGCCTCTTGAAAGAATATAGGAGAGGCAGTCTAGGCCTAACTCTTTTTTTTTTTTTTAAGATTTTATTTATTTATTTGACAGAGAGAGAGAGATAGCGAGAGCAGGAACACAAGCAGGGGGAGTGGGAGTGGGAGAAGCAGGGAGCCCGATGTGAGGCTTGATCCCAGGACCCTGGGATCATGACCTGAACCAAAGGCAGACAGACGCTTAACGACTGAGCCACCCAGACATCCCTAGGCCTAACTCTTGCATAACTATAAATCATACCCCACACACACACACACACACACACACACACACAAACACACACACACACAGTATTCCCTTTAAATATTCTACCTTCTTCAATTAAGAAGGGAAAATATTACCTTTTTTACCTACTTAATTACATTGCAATAAACAAATATTATGAACAAAGGTGTTTTTTTTTTCTCCAGGAATTTTAATAATATTTTCTCATTGGCACTACCTAATTGAAGAATACAAGTCTTTTTATTTTCTTGAGAGCATAAATGTTTTTAAATGTTGTACAAGTGGAAGCCATGCATCAATACCAATCACCCTGCCCCCCATCCTACTACTGACATATTGGCATAAATGACTGCTGATAATCCTCATGCACAAAAAGTGCTATTAGTTATTGAAGGTCACCATGACTAGATGAAAAGATATTCCACTTAGCCTTTGGGGAATAGATTCCCATTCCTGATCTAAACAGTTGAGTTCCACTGTTCTTCATTTCCTCTTGTAATTGTTGGTGAGTGTACATGAAAGCCTGCATGTGTACATGTATAATGTGTGTGTGTGTGTGTTGAGCAGGGAGGAGGGAAGAAAGGAAAAGAGAGTTAGACATCTGTTCCATAGGTTTTTAGTAAATGGTAGCCACAGATAGAGGACAAATGGATGGATGGATAGATGGATGCATACATGCACGCATGGATGGAGATTGTTTTAACCAAAAGTCAGCACCTCTCAGAGGTCTTCGAAGTAGACCTAAGCCACTTTCCTACTTTGAGTCTATTATATATTTAGAAAAAGAAAGAAATGCCAAATTTAAGTTTATGAACTCCTGCTAAATTTTAAACCCTTGCATTTAACAAAGAACTCTTAATTTCCGCAAAAAAAAGGTAAGATGATGAAATGTAACTGGGTTATTTATAAGATACTTATAAGATATACTTAAAAATTAATTTATAGCACACCCTAAATGGCACAGTATAGTAATGACACAAATTAGCAATCAATCATATGATAAACCTGTACTTCTGTCAATCTTATCAGAGTACATCAGCACTTGAATACAAATCTCAGAGTCTAAATTTGAGGTCACTGAGAGTCAACATCAGTGATTCTCGAGTTTCCCAGTGCTAATAAATGGGTTGGGACTTAGACATTCTGGCATCGCTTGGGCAGTAACCATTTGGAATAACTGAAAGTTTTAAAACTCAACTGGAGCAGTATTCATTAGAATTATGTTTAAAAAGCAATCAGCACTATTTTAAGTTATGATTTGCCAAGAAGCTACTGTTAGGCCATAACTGATTGCTTGAGCAGGAACTCTGCTCTTGAAGTTTTTATTCCTCAAGTCTGTGGGCTGTCAGAGCAGTATCATGACAAAGTTTTTCCCATTTGCATGGTTAAATATACCCCAAGGGAAAATTTCCTTTGCAAATAATATTTAGAGTCAAGAGAATTAAAGAAACTTGATTAAATGAAAGAAAGAATAGTTTCTAGATCAAGACTTAATTAGTATTCACTTGATTTAAAAGCACAAGGATATAATGTATCACTGTAAATAGCATCTTTCACATGCATTTGTCTCAATGGAGCTATGAAATAAATGGCACATAAAATGAATCAAAAGGTAACAGTCAATGAATGGAAGCAGTCAGGTAATGAATGATCATTACCTCTTTCTCTTGCTGGATCCATCTCCTGCTGGATGAATCCAAATTCATCCTCATTCATCAGGTTTATGGAATGTCTACTCTGTGTGGAGTATTATTGTCCCAGCCCTCACACAAAATCTTAAAGTCCAGGAAGGAGGTTTGAGATATCAAGGCAGAGGGCAAGGCAGAGATATTGGCACATAGTAGGCTCTCAATAAACGGCAGCAATCTCTTTCCTTTCCCTTTCCATTCCCTGGATCTTCTTTATATAAGTGGCATATTTGAGCTGTGAAACTTAAATCAGAGGATTGAGAATATGTTTGATAAAAGTCTTAAATTTATGTCATAATCTAAAAAGATAAAGAACTTATAGATTCAAAAGTTGGCAATAAATGAAAAAAGTTTAAAACATGGTATGACAGGATTTTAAGTGATCCTTTCAATGTGGATTCTATTAATGTTATTGTTGTTTTAATGCTTATAGTGCCATAAATAATTAGAGAGGGAGAGAAGAAGGAAGGAAGGAAGGAAGGAAGGAAGGAAGGAAGGAAGGAAGGATGGAAGGATGGAAAGGAGGGAGGAAGGAAAGAAAGGAGGGAGGAAGGATGGGAGGGAGGGAAGAGGAGGAGAGGAGAGGAGAGAAAATTGTACAAAGCAGAAATACTTTCGAGTTCTGTAGTAGAAAAAGCACCATATTCTGTCCTGAGCTCTGTCCCAACTGGGTATCCCTGAACAGAATACTGCACAGTGTGGCTTTCCCTTATATGAACTATAAGATGAGGTAGCTGACCAGATTTTCTCCAAGATCTATTCTCACTCCACCATCCCATAGTGCAAGCCCAATGAACTAGTGGCAGATAAGAGAGATACAAAGTTCTATGCCTCTGTGTTACAGTGTTTATCCCCTAAGTTCAAATCCTACTACAAGACACTGAATATGGGGCGCCTGTGTGGCTCAGTCGTTAAGCGTCTGCCTTCGGCTCAGGTCATGATCCCAGGGTCCTGGGATCGAGCCCCGCTTCGGGCTCCCTGCTCAGCGGGAAGCCTGCTTCTCCCTCTCCCACTCCCCCTGCTTGTGTTCCCTTTCTCGCTGTCTCTCTCTCTGTCAAATAAATAAAAATCTTAAAAAAAAATAAAAAAAAAAGACACTGAATATGATTTCTACCAGAGTTTGCTGAAGTCAGTCTACAACTCAAACCCTGGTGCCACTATTTACTAGCTCTGATGTTGGACAGGCTACTTAATCTCTCTGTTCCTCAGTTATCTATCCCACAGGGTCATTATGTGGATCAAAGTTTAAATATCATATGTAAAACATATATTGCATGGCATCTATTAAACATTAAATGCGTCATCTACTATTGTTGTTATTATAACAAAGATGTAATACAAACAAAACCAGCAGAGGATAGAAGGAGTACATAGAAGAGTACATGATGAAAATACTTAGGTATGTAGTTGGTCATTAGGAGGCTGGTGATCGGTAAGCTCAATGACACAGTAATCTGATATGGTTACCAGAAAATGCTAGGAAAACGCAAAACACTTTACACAAAGTCTGTAAAGGGGAAGATAATACTGAAGTAATTTGTTCATTCTGAGCACCAAACATTTAGAAATAGAGTATGAAAAGACTCAAATTATAAAAATAGGAACAGTTTAAGATTCAGGACAAATTGTCTTCAAATATTTAAAACACTCTCATGTCAAAGCAATGTATTTATTCAATATGACTCCCTGGAAAGACCAGGAATAGTCAGTAGAAGAGGAAGCCAGTTTTCAGTTTGGAATGGAATGGACTTGTTGGGGAAGTAAAAAATCCCTGGAGCTATTCAGTACTGACTAATGACAACTGGACGTGCAAGCACCAACTCCTGGTAAGAAAGCTGAAGTTCTCACTCAAGAGAAAATTCAATCGAAGGGTGAACACAAGACTTTCGACATCCCTTCCACCTGCATTTTATGATGTAAATGTCTAGTAACATAAATTGTAATAGCATTTCTCATGTACAGAATGACCATTTGGCATGTATGCAAGACAATGGTGTTAAATGAGAGCACAGAATTAATATTAAAAGTTCAGATATCTCCATTAAATTTTTGGCTGGAGTTGTCAACCTATGGCCAATCTTAGTGGCTTGAGTTGACTACCAGCCATACACAGATCTTCAATTTAAAAGAAATGCAACAAAAATATTGTATTTTTCACCCATAAAGTGGATAACTAGCTCATTAATGCTCCAAAGTATTTCTGTAGTTAGTATAAACCTAGGTAAATTATTCTAATATTAATTATAATTTCAGACATAGTCTGACAGTTCTAATGACATTGTTTAAGCCATTTTTGATTTTTCATGTTTCCCAGAAGAGATATACAGACCTATAAAACATAGTTGGCTGGGTCACCAATTTAATTTTGACCTCAGGACAAGTCCTTTAACCTCTCTGAGATCCAATTATCTTATCTATTTAAAAAGGGGGAACAAGGGATGGCAATAAGTAAGTATTTTCTAAGGTCTTTTACACTCTAAAATGTGCTTTTATGAAACGATCATCCTTCAAAATAAAACTCAAAGCACATTTCCTATTTCCTTACTTGTTCATCATTTTTCCCAGTGAAGACATCTTCAGCCATAATACAGGGATATGAAGCCTTCAGTCTATAACACCACCAGCAACTGCTCTATGAGGCAGTTTTATTCTGTCCTTCTGGGGTTTGGAAGAAGTTACTTGACTGAGGGAGGGGATTTTACAGCTAGAAGCCATCTTCACATCAAGCAATAATTAACTGTAAATAATGGACAAAGCAGCTTTGGTGACAGGAAGGGAGAGTATAAAATGTCTCTTTCATAAATACAATCTTGGAATGAACCATTTACTCTAACTTTACTTCCTAAATGCTTTATTTTCTCAGGCCTTCTAGACCCATTTCAATGAGTTTATATTAAAAGTTTATCCTCATGTGTTGCTATATTTGAGTTTCCAATGATAAAAGAAAACATATAAAGTCAACTTACCCATCAATTTTTCACCCTTAGCCAACTATTCCAATGACAATAAACTATTCTTATAGTTATTATTCCTATATTAAAAGTTTATCCTCATGTGTTGCTATATTTCAGTTTCCAATGATAAAAGAAAACATATAAAGTCAACTTACCCATCAGTTTTTCACACTTAGCCAACTATTCCAACGACAATAAACTATTCCTATAGTTATTATTCCTATTCCAATAAACTATACCAGTAACTCCCAACATAAAACCTGTTCAACTGTACTTTGAACCCATAAGTCTTTCTCTATAAATATTTAGCCTGAAATCAAGCTCCACAATTATATTCTGTTGGACTATTTTCTTTAAAAATGAACTACTTAAAAAAAATGAGATACAAACTATTAGACAAGGTCCCTTTAAAGAGGGACTGGACAAAGTGCTGAGAACAATCTGTACTGGCAGGGGACAAAAAAGATGACCTAATAGGTCTATTCTGTCTCTAATTTCTGTGATTTGAGGATTTTTTTACTCCTGCAGTAATATTTGTGAGTTTAACAGTTTCTCAAAACTATTATTAGTTACCAAGGAAACACAAAATGTTTGCAGAAATAAATAAGCAAATGGACTGGACCTAAATAGCAGGTTTTTCCAGCTTCCCATTTAATAATTGTAGTGGCGTCATATTATCAATTCTTCATTCTCTCCAAGTCATTCTGCTCACCTACTGGCACGCTCACTGGAGACCCAGAGCCAAGTCATAGCATCCGATGTAAACCAAGAACAGGAGGTTCCTGGATCAACAGGAGAGTCTCAAACGTAGACTTTGCTGCTTCACTTGTTGAGGAACAAAAACTATAGCACTGTCAGTGGGACATCAGGTAGTGGTTGGCTTTGTGACCACCATTTTGAGGGACAATATGCAAATTGCTTTTAAATGACCCACTGTCTACAGAAAGGCAATGAACATGATTAAAATATATACAGATAAAAAGACACAATATGCATATATGGCCCATAGTGGGAAAACACAGATGTTTTATAAATGTTTATAAAAAGATTAGAAGGGAACATAGTGTGGTTGACCCTTAAACTATGTGGGGATTAGGGGCACTGAATCCTGTGCAGTCAAAAGTCTGCGTATAAATTTGTCTCCCCAAAACTTAATTACTAACAACCTACCATTGAACAGAAGCCTTACTAATAACATAAATAATTAACACATATTTTGTACCCATATTATATATTGTATTCTTGTGATAAAGTATGCTAAAGAAAAATATATTATTAATAAAATCATAAAGAAAATATACTTACAGTACTGCACTGTAAAAATTCTGCATATAAGTGGACTCATGCAGTTCAAGCCTGTTTAAGGGTCAATTGTACCTCTCTTAATAGTTGGCAGTATTCACGAGGTAGGGCTAGATGTAAAATGTCTTTTCTACTTTTCTGCATTTTCCAAATTATCATGGGCATTGAACTGTTCTAAAATTCATTTTCAAAGCCACAAAAAATCATCTTAATAATAGGCTTCTCATTCTCTAGTATTACTACTGTATTACCACTGACACTGTTGCTATAATCAGCCTGAGTTTGCTCTAAAGTGCATTAGTCCCTGCTGTAAAATCAAAGTCAGCTGAAGTATGACTAGGAATAGTTGATGGGCTTCTGGAAACCTCAAGGACTAGAGACGACAGGAGATTTGGGTTGCAGATAAGAGCAAGTGGGTCTCTATGCAAATCCAGGTTCACTGTAACCCATTAATTGTTGGTGGAAGGCTCTAGGTGCGCAGTGCACGTGCTGTGTGCTGCCTGGAGATGGGGTAGGTTTTGTGTGGGCACTTATTTTTTTTTTTTAGATTATTTATTTATTTATTTGACAGAGAGAGAGAGAGAGAGAGAGAGCAGAAGCAGGGGGAGCAGAGGGGAGGGAGAAACAGGCTCCCGAGTAGGGAGCCCCACGACAACAACGACGACGACCGTGACGACGAGCCCGAGGACACGGGGCTCCATCCCAGGACCTTGGGATCACGACCCAAGCTGAAGGCAGACACTCAATCAACTGAGCCACCCAGGCGCCCCTTGTGTGGGCACTTATGTGTACAAAACTAGGCAGAAGACGCCTGGGCAACAGAAAGAAGAGTGAAAGGAACAGGTTAGAAAACTGTTCAGAGTGTCTGGCTGGCTCAGTGGGTAGGGTGACTCTTAAGCTCAGGGTTGTGATTTCAAGCCCTAAGTTGCAAATGGAGCTTACTTAAAAAAAATAAAATGCTCTTTAAAAAAAAGAAAGTGTTTTTGGCATGGAGAGAAGGTGCTTTTGCCCTGAGACATCCTTTTTGGCTCTACATTCTATAGCTGCCCACCAGTGGTGCTCAGTCCCTTCCTCTTGTGTAGCAGCAGAGGAGAGATCAGCACTGGATACATGGCAGGCTAGCCCAATGTTCACAGACAAAGCTGCTTTGCAAGAAGCCTGCCAGTGAGGTATTAGAATGTTCCCTGAGGTGGTATACTTTAATGCCAAAGGCTCACACTCTGGCTAATCCAACTGCAGCCTAATGTAATGCAAGCCTACAGAACTTTTCCCCATGCCATCCTGGATCTGTCCCCACTACGCTCAGCTTCTCATATAGGACTATACCTGTTGATAAGAATTGTTTTCCTTTGTGTGTTATAGTGTTTTCACATACACTATTTTATAGATGCAAAGGAGCAAACATATCACACTCAAAAGTTAGTGTTACTATCTCATAAATTCCAACAGAGCTTCCAGGGAGCGGGGCTCATCACCCCTTAACTGATGAAAGAAGCATTAGTGAAAATTGGGGGCAGCTGGGAAGAAAGGTGCAGTTAATTATGAATACTGTTTCTCTTGCACTTATTTGGATGACTAAAAGACTTCACCAGTCACAAGAAGAAACAAAGCCAGGAAGACAGGGCATGAAAGAAAGAGTAGTCATTTCACAAAGAGAAACCGGCTTTGACATTCTTGGTAATATGTTAATGGTATTTTTAAACAGTTAAATGACAATATTGTGTACATTGCTAATAACATCGGTTTTTGTGGTCACTGTATTGAACTCCTGGCATTAGCTTGAACCACCGGAAATTGCTGATATTCAACTGTTTTTGACTATCTAACAAGTGCGATTCGTATAGTTCAATTTAATCGATATATTCTAGTTTCCACCCTTATTGCCTATAAACCCTTCTTCCTCATTAGAAAGCGATTAGATTGGTAGAAAAATTCCTTTGAACCATTTCCAAATAACAACTTAAAGCTACTGCTGATTTAGATCATAAATTTAAATTACTCATTACAGAAAGGACTTTAATTTGTAGTTAAACTTATTTGTAGGAAATTTTGGATTATAAAATAAGTCATATAGCAACTGGACAATAAAATTTTCAGTAAAAAAGGAAGTAAAATTTTCTCAGCCAAGACTGAGGCACAGTGGTCATAACTCCATTCTTTTGATAAATACACATCAGAAGCCAAGACAACAAAAATTACATCTCAAAGAGAATGTTCATAGGAAGGGAGAAGGAAATAAAAGTCCACTTGCGGAGTCCTGTGGCCAACAGAACATAATACCAATGGCTGGTTGGAATTTCCAAAGAAGACCCAGGGTGCTCTCGTGTCAGATAAACATCCCCCCTGCTCAGGACGCTTGACTTTCATCTGTTGGAAAACTGTCATATTATTCTAATTTTATTAGACCAAAACATGCTACCAACATCCTCAAAAAAGCTGTCTTATCTTATATACAAATAGTCTTAGTCTTATATACAAATCCATGATGTCTCCAATGTGAACAACTTCCCTAGGGTTATTCAGTGCATAATCAGGGTGGCTCTGGTGGGTGGCCTGCAAAGGTCAGTCTTGGTTTTCCTAGTTTAACATTCAATCTGGAAAATAAAGATAGAAACTTCTCAACTAAATCTGAGCATTTTTTTAACTAACACTTCTGAGAGATTCTGAGCAAACCATTAAGAGAAGACTAAGGCTGTATTCATAAACACTGGTTCAAATCACTACATTTGTTACTTACTAGCAGTATGACCTTGGTCAAGCCATTTCACCCTTCCAAATGTGTTTCTTCACCTGAAAAGTATGACTAATACCACCTTACAATGTTGGAGTACTTGTAGAACACTAAGCACAGTGACTAGCATGAACTAAAAAGCTCAACAAATGTTATTATTGGTTCCTGAAGAGTGGTATACATCGTGATCTCAGCTGGAATGCTGAGTCATAGCTGGGTCAGACATCACTGCTTCAGGGAGTAACACAGCACCAGGCAAGGCACACAAGGAGTTCTAATCCTCTTTTCTCTTGCTTCATAACCCTAGACAAGTGTTGTATCCACTTAACTTCTCTGTTCTTCAGCTACTACAGTTAAAGAAAAGGAGGAAATAATGCTGACATATTTTACAGGGCAAGTGGGAAATCAAAAATATGGAAATAAATGCAAAGCATAAGTACAAAAATGTGGGAAAGAAATAAAAGAGTCCAATGTTAGGAAACCTGTACCTATCAGAGGGGAAAGGAGGCAAAACCAGTTACAAAAATGCTGGCTTTGGGTAAAGATACTTTGTCACCAGTTTGAAGCTGAGATGCAGGTGTTTATGCACCTTTCACAACAATCATTTTATCTCACTGAATGAATCAAATCTAGCATAAAAGTCTCAAAAACATGTTTAATAAGTACAGGGCAAGTATAGGAGACTAAAAAGATTCAACCACCCTTCACAACTATAAGGTAGGATAACAAAACTAACAAACCAATATCTAAAATGTTAATATGAAAGTGTAAATCAAATATTAAATTTTAAGCTCAGTGGAAGGGTACAGTCATTGGTTTCTCAAAAGAGTATATATAAAAAGCAGAAGTTTAACAGGCTTCTCAGTAGAGTGATATAAAAGAACTATCAAAGTGAGCCCACAGTTTAGCAAAGATGACACACGTTTTTGTGCCCTGTATATTTTTTTCACGATTTTCACTAATATATTCTCTGCAACCAGCCTTTCTCTACTCCAAACTAAGGAAGAGAAACAAACTGCTTTCATTATTCCTGTTTGACAAAACACATATAAACAGTAGTTCTATATACCTATGTACATCATAATAGGAAGCAATCCTATTTTAATGTTTATTTAAAAAGTTAAATAGACTCAAGTCATTAAAACTACTCAATTCATTTGAAGCTTGCAAATAAGGCAGCCACATCCCTAATTTACTTAGCAGATTCACCTAGTTGGTTAGAACTTCAGAGATTAATTCTCTTATTAATGTGCAAAATAATTAGGAGGCTAATTCTCATTTCCCAGAAAAAGAATTTTTAAAAGTAAATCTGCCCCATACTAGAGGCTTAATTCAGTCATATTTGATCAGTTTCTTTTTTCTTCTCATGTCTTTGTTTTCTAGTAGAAGAGAACAAATGGATTAAAACTGGTCCTGAAGTTCTATTTTTACACTTTGTCTTGAAAGTACAGCATAAAACATTTATTTTTTTTAAATAAATACTTTCCCTGACAAATAAACATTAGTTTGAACTACTTTCGTTAAAACAGGCATGCAGAAATGAGGAACTAGGAGGTTCTTTCAGGAAAACACTGAAAAAATAAGATTTCATCTGGCCTTCCCATCATCACTTGAAGAATTGTTTGGTAGTTACATCATCAGGAAATAAAATACTATCCTCTGAGGACCCCTACTCTTTACAAAAAGGGAAGAGAAGGTTTGAAGTCTAAATCACCCCCGGGATGTCTCAAAAAAAAAAAAAATCCAAAAAACTAAAAAAGGCTTCTGGCTCCCTCTCCCGCCTCCCCCCAGCAACCAAAAAACAAATGTAACAAAAATATATTTACAAAAGCTTAAATAAGAATAACAGGATGTGCATTTAAGAATCTGAAGCAGTAACAGGAGCTTTAAAGCCCCAGAGGGAGAAGAGTTACTAACGGATTGACCATGACCCCCAATGACTTGGTTAGCCAGGCAGGAGGGCGCCGGCGTCCCGGGCCCGCAGCCCATTCCCCTCCGCGGGGAGCCAGGGACCGACCGTCCGTTCACACGGTCCGAGCGTCGGCGGACCTGGGGCGCATTGTCGCTGTTGCGCCGCCGCCGCCGCCGCCGCGGATCCGGCTGTCATCCGCGCCCCCGCCGACCGCGCCGCACACGCGGAGCGCCTTATAAGGCAGCGCAGTGACGTAACGCCCTTAGGCCGGGCGCGCTCGGCGCCCCGCTCGCATTGTTCGGGTGACTCCCGGAGCGCGCACAGCCCGCTCGCAGCGCTGCGAGACTGCGGCCCCCTCCGGCCCCCGCCCGGCCCCGGCGCAGGCAGCTCAGGTAAGCCCAGGAGAGCCGCTCAGCTCCAGCAAGGGGCATAGCTGTCAGAGAACCAGGCGGACTGTAAGTGGCTTTTAAAGTTAGCATCACCAACTGCAGACAGGTTTCGAAAAGCGCGTCCAATGAACTCTAGGTTCAAAACCTTTTTCAACTCACACAAAACTTAGAAAGTTTACTCCAACGGAAAAACAGATTTGGGATTTGATTTTAAATGACGAGTGCTGGGGGATGACTATATATTACATACTCTCTCCAAGTGAGCCACAGCTGAATCCTGCCTGTGTTGAGAAATCTTTGGGAAAGGGTGGTGGTGGGGGAAGATATATTGTAATACCACAACTCAATCTCCTGATCTTATATCTCCTCGGACTTGAATTCCCTTATGTCTTAGAGAGCAAAGTGCGAAACATTACCACATGGTAGTGGATTTATTAGTGCCGATTCTCACTCCCTCCCCTTTGTGAATCTTCATATAAAAGACTAGAAAAACACTGTTAGAAATACATCTTGTAATTAGGATGAATCTAACTTAAAAAGTTGAGCACTTAAGCTTCAAAATTTACAAACTAATCTGTCTTAAAAGCATTTGCCAATTTGTACATGGACGTAACTCTCATAATTTTGAGTTCCAACTTTTTACTTCAACTCCAATCAATGGATAAATGACAAACTGCACTGAAAATTAAAGATAATGCTAGTTTCTCTAGAGTAATATTTTGGACAATGGTTTTTTATATAGAAATGCTAATTTAAAAGGTAAAGCCTGTAGAAGAATTTTGTTAATCAGTGGCATTTTGAACTTTAAGTTACATCTAAACACTGAACAGGCTATTGCTATAAATGGACCCTTACCATATGATAATTAAGCACCTGGATGAACATCTGCATATTTTACTTTACTTTTCAGAATAAAAATTAGCAGAAGAGTTAAGAAAATATGCTATGTCACATTTAAAACATTGGAATAAGAGATGAAAAAACCATTTTATCACTCAAACTTTATTTGGTTTGAACATATACTGTAAAATAAAATTTAAGAAATGTATGACAATTATTTCCCTTTTAAATAGCCTCTATATTTAACTTATCATTTGAAACAGCATTTTCTACATGCCCAAAATTCGGGATTTATCTGTTTCTAGTAATTCCTGTGGTTGAGTATTTTAAAGCATATAATATTGGTGCCTACTACTTTTGCTTCATGGAGTTTTGTTTTGTTTGCTAATTTTGTTTGGAGCAATGCAAGATTTTGGTTTCAGTATTCTAAAAGAAAAATTATATGTTATTTGGTCTGAAGATAGGCTATGTAAACTGCAGGTTAGTATGGAAAAGTAGGATTTCCCTAAAACTATTATTTCAAATCTAGGGAAGCCTACCATAATGAGAAGAAAGCGGGGCCAACACCCAGGTCCCTGTGAAGTACGAAATATGCAATAAAAAGTTGTTTATTTGATATAGGCTGTAATTGGAAATGGAAAAATTCTTGCTTTGGTAAAAAGGTATTCCACTCTTTTGGAACTGATAGAAGAGGAGGGAAACAGAAACCATCAATTATTGTTTCAGCTACACCCAGAGTGCCATCTGTACCATAAACTATAGCTCAACTGTTGAAAATCATAACCTCTATTAAATCTCTAACAGCTGTGTTTCCCAGGGTCTGCATTTTTATTTTTTTTTAAATAGGCAAGCATCATTTTTTTACATCTTTAAATGACATACTTCAATATTCCACACTTTTTTCCATTTATTAACTATAAAGCATGGCTTAAAGAACAAATCACCCATAAGACCCTTTTAAAACTGAAAGTTCAACAAGATTTATTGTGGATACATTATCACACAGTGGGCTCTCTGAATGAGCATTAGTCCTTGCGACAATCTATATGATAGAAAAAATATTTTAGATAGAATGAATGTAAATTTTTACATTTCCAAATAAAGCAAATATTAATTTTATGCTTAACAAATTCATTTGTCCTTTTATGGCAATTAAACTTAAATGTGAAGCACTGGTATTTTTGTGGTATTTTCCTAATGCTGTGATGGAGTCTACAGAAAGAGCCAATATGAAAACACAAATCAAGCTTTGGACTTCTTAATTTCCAAGCCCAGTTGCAATTCCCATAAATTTACCTTCTCAAAAGGCTGTGAATTTTGTTTTAGGGTTCTTACTACCCCTTCTCCCCAGAAAATTGACTTTGGTAATAAATGGATTTTGAGGTAAAAGAGTGAAAATGGAGAACCAAGAATAAAATTCCATTTTCTTCTTAGGTCATGTTCTGTCTATATCTAATGCTTTAGAGCAAAGTGAATGCTTTTACAAGGTGAAGAGAGAAAAAAATACAGCCTCCTCTTTAAGGGGAAAAGGAAGGGAGGCAGGAAGAGAACTATTTATAAAAACTGGATATTGTGGCATAATAACCAGAAGATGTAAAGCAATATTGTTCTCAACCTGCTTCACGTACTGAAATCTGTTGTAGTAGCAGTAACATAGCTGGTCATTATATTTGAAAAATCTAACACATCTTACCTTATCCTCTTGGGTATATTGTTAATTTTAAAAGATTTTTAAAGTTTATTTAATTTGTCTTTGACGGTGAATGTAGCTTCAATTTAATCTGGTTAGTTTCTGTAAATTATGTTTTAAATAAGGATTTAAAGATGAAGAGACACTGCATAAAGCAGCCAGCATCACACACTTTAAAAGAAATATTTCTATGGCTGCTTCTGCCATCACTACAGTATTTATATGTCCACCAACTCAATCACTTACATTTACTATGTGCTGGTCAGTTTCTACTTCGAATGTTAGGTACACTAATTCCTAGAGGATCATCCCAACACTGTTTTAAGCCCTCCTACATCCCTCTTTTTCTTAAAAAGCAGAGTTGAGATTCTCTCTCCCTGGCTTTCTTCTATACTAACATTACCTCTGATTGGGAAAGCTGAGCAAAACAAAAGTGGAAAGACTCTCCAAGGAAAGTCCCTTGGTTCTTTTTCAGATATGGGAGAAGCATTCCCTTTTCATGCTTGTTCTCTCAGATGCTTTAGCAGATTAAGATAGGACAGGAGCAGTTTTAATTCTGAGCCCAAAAACAGAGTAACACATTAGTAGTGTTCTATCTCCAGTCTGACCATCCTTACATTCCTACTCCGTATTGGTTCCAAAATCAGATTAACTCTTAAAGATACAATTACTATTTTTTAACGATAAACTTGAGGAATGGGGTGTATGTGTGTGTGTGTGTGTGTGTGGTGGGGGATAAGGAAGTATGTAAAGAAATAGGTATGTTAAGTGTACCATTAGGGCAGGTTAAGGTGTAGCCAAACCCAACTTCTTGTTTTTGTTTATAACTTCTAATTCTAGCCTAAAGGACAGTTTTAACAGTAAAAGAGAACATAAACACTCAACTCCACAGATAGGAGTTTAAGAAGAAACTTGGTAAGTTTTTCTGTATGGACAATGGGATGCCCTAGGCCCCAGAGTCTACACACACTCTCTGTCTCTCTCTCTGGCAAGGAATGTCCACAGAGCTTTATAGGTGGAAGAAGCCTTGGAGGCCATCTGATCCAAATGCCTCACTTTACAGAAGAAATTGATGTACACAGTGTGACTTGGCTCAGAGACAGAGTTACTCAGAGGCAGAGCCAGAGCCCCCTGCATTCTTGGGCTACAGCCTTTGCTTTCTCCTTAAATTAGTGCAAGGAAGAGTTGAGGGCAGAAGCCCCAGAAGAAGTCTTGGCACTGGAGGTGTTAATTTGGATATAAAATCCATTAAAAAAAAAAAGCAGAAAGGTTCAAAGTTCTTGTTAATAAATATAAGCAGTAACAAGGCAAGGGGAAAGGAGGGAGGTGAAAACCAGTAGGGTTCAACCAGGCTATTACAATGGAAGGGAGGTGATAAAAGGAAGACAAAACAAATAATAACTGTACTTAAAGGTCCTCCGGTGGCAAAGCCTACTCTGCTTAGAAGCTGAGTGGCTCCCCAGAAAGAATGTATGCTCTGTGTCAAAGACATTCAGGTCTGAACCACAACTTGACAACTGACCTCTTCTCAGCATCTTCCAACTAAGCATTCTACACTCCCCATACCTCCCCAGCTAGTAGGTTCCCTTTCAAAGCTCAGTGACTCAAAAGCCTTTAAAACAACCTCCTCAAACACTGCAGAGGAAGTAACTAATGAAGGCTATAAGCTCCTGGTGATACTTACACCTTGCTTTACTTTCCTTCACACAATGCATTGCTACATGACATTAAATTACATATTAACTACTTATTTGTCTATTGTCTCCGGGACTCCTTGAGGGTCAATTTTGCAACCAACTTTATTCCTAGCACCTGGCAAAGTATCTCACTATAGTTAGTAGGTGTGTCACTGGGACAAGAAGGGTGTTGGATAAATGTACGAACAAATAAATTACAACCTAGAAGCTCCTTACTTGGTAAGAAAAGAGTATTTCTGAATACTATGGGCTAGGAAGGGCCTCTTCCTCGAGATTCTGTTTAGTAGCCTAAAACAAATCTCTGCCACTATCTGAAGTAACCACATAGAACTGACTACAAACACAAAACCCAAGAAACAAACCAGGCTCAGATGAAGTCAACACAGTGAAATCTACTTTGTACTATACACTAAGTGTTGTGTAGGCAGACTAAGTCAGATGCTTCTCTGCTCTCTGCCTACCTCCACCTGCCTGCCTCACTTTAACTTCCTCCCCCAAATAATGAGAATAAAGGTGGTGAAAGAATACCAGGTGAATAGCTGTGGGGCATGGAATGGATGGGAAGCAAAATACGGATGAGCAGAGTATAGTGGTTTTTGTCCTTAGGGAAGGGTAGATTCCTCTGTTTTCCCTAATCTCTGTGCCTCAGCTGAAGGCCTACAAGATGCAGTGACTGGGCCCAAACAGCTTGTCCTTGCCATAACTAGAAACCAGCAGATCACCTTTTATGAAGCATATACTTTGATTCTGAAGTTTCTGTGGGGAGTTCAGTGAATCTGCCAGGTTTCACAGAGAAGGAGTGATTTTTCTGTATTTCAGTTAGCTAATTCCAATGTCAACCTTTGAAGCCAGCCTAGGGCTTGTAACTCTTCTTCAGCAGCAAACACTGACTGAGTTATCTTTCAGGCACTGTGCTAAGCACAAGGCAGGACAACAGGCCCAGCAACTAAGTTCTCCACACACCATACCATGTCACTAACCCAGGTACACCTACTAACACTCACAGGCTCCATGTTGGTGACAGCGACTTAAGATCACCAGCAGCTCTTGCACAATGCTCCTGTCCTGTTCTTTTTTTAATAGACTGATAAAGCAACATAGGTAAGACAGGTCAGCTGTACATAAAAATTAAGTGAAGGTAAACAATGTGGGACTGGTAAAGAAGAAACAAAACCAAGCAGAGCAGAGTCAATCTTTAAGCTTGCTTGTGTACTTACTAATGATACTAAATTGGCATGGACAAATAGTGTTATCTCAATAGTAAGACTAAAGAGTAGGAATAATGGTTCATAAATCCAAGTTTCCCCTCTTCTTCTTGTCTCTACCATCTATTCCCTGGGTAAGCTTCCTGTAGCCTTGGCTTCCACAAACCTAAGAAAAGGGAACACTCATCCACCATAAGCATCTCTCAATACTGGGGAAGGATGGAATAAGGAGCAGTAACCCCTAAGGGTACTCTGATTAACTGGAACCAAAGACTATATAAAAATATAAGCTACTGGTCATATCATTACAGAAAAATTAGCTAAAGAAAATGGGACGACTGTGAGGGGGAAAAGTCTACTCTTAAGCACAGAGAAAAGATTAACAGAACTGTAGTATTTGAGCCTGTGAGAGCTCCAAATCACTGCACCAAGAACAGCCTCAAAGATGAGGTCAGCCCTTCAATATGGGCGGCTCAGAGAGAAGCAAATCTGCCAGATTTACTGTATCTCATGGCCCACCAGTCTTGGAATAAAAGTTTAAAGGTGAACTAAGTTTTCTCTTTCTGTTTTAAAATTATTTTTTTAATAAAATTCTTTTTTAAGTGAACCAAAACAAAAAACAAATCTCTGAGCAGAAATCATAAAAGGAATGTGAAACATTCATCACATTTGGGCTGACAAGACTTAAGTGACTGCTGCTGTTACATGTGAAGAAAAGGAAGGTGCTGCTTGGCCTAGAAGCTTGAGAAGAGCAGAGAAAGTTCTTTCTTGCTAAAGACAAAGGACCATGTAGTGAGATGCTATCCAAATCCCTTAGCCTTAGTTTGTTAGTCTGTTAACTGGAAATGGCAGAGGACGTAAATCACTCTGTGGAATTTTGAGAGATGTAATCCTTTGGGGCTAAAGGGAAAATTGTTCTTCAAAAATAATATTCATTCATTTATTATCAAGATAGTTAAACACTCATGTTATTAAAGAAATACATTATGTTTGAGGTTGTATATTATCCTTTAGGCTTTCATGGAACTAGATAAATGGGGCAGACAGATCTTTTAGATAAAGGTGTGAACAATTCTGTCAACTGATCTGGGGTTCCACTCAATTCCCCTAAAATTATGCCTCACAAGATTCTTCTTACAATCCCATAAAATTCATTGGGCTGGGTAAAGATGCAAAGAATCACAAGCAAAGTTAAGATTCTCTGGCTGGACTTCCCCCATCTTGACTTTATTTAAATTTGTCTTCAAGTGAATTCCTCATTTCACTAAAGGGTTGTCCCTCCTCAGAAGTGACAGGAACAAGAGGAACAAAACTTTACGTTTTTTTCTGTTCTAATAATAAGAGCAAATTCTGAGAACTTTAGGTATCATTCAGCCCAAGAAAGAGTTCTGCTCCCCTAAGAAATGGTTCTTCTCATCTCTCAATCATTTGGTCATCAAGTACATACTTGAATTCAAACCCATGTGGGGGATACAGAGATACCAAATCCTTGACGGAGCTTAGAGTTAGTTCAAGAGCAAAATTAATATCCCAAAACAAATTAGAAAGTGGTATAAAACAATATAAAGTATTTGTGTCACAAAACTATAAGGGCTTTCGGGACTCAGAAAGGGGGCATCAGCCAGACAAGTTAGGGAACAAACATTCAAAGAAAAGATGGGAACTGAAATGTAAATGGAAGCTATTGAATGGAGTATACCAAAAAGGATGGCAGATTTATTCCTTGGAAGTCTACTACGGAAATGGAATCTGAGGTTAAAAAAAAAAAAGAAAAGAAAAGGCTTGAACCAGGATCCGAACATCCAAACTATGATTTTTAAATTCAGTATATGGCCTTCAGAACAACCTGGACTTATGTAGAAAGGAAGTCATCTCTTTAAAGTGAAGATTAAATATGACAATAAAGCAGTTGTCACAGTGCAGGACCCATAGTAGACACTCAGTGAATGGTACCTATGATTTTTCTAGTTAAGCCAGTCTGCCCACAAGGATGGTGCTCCACCATCATCATCTGAGCTATAAATAGGGTTCCACCAGTTGAGGCACAAGGGGTTGCCTTAGTACCAAAGAGTGGTGCTTTGTAGGATGCAGTCTGAAAAAGCTCATGTTCTCTCATACCCAGACATGAAGTGAAGTAAAGGATTAAGCCTTTTGGAGAGAATCCATGTATCTAGTGCCTAACCTCTGCTACTGTGAAAAGCGAGGTTATCTTTTATTCTGATTTCCCTGCTAGAAGGGAATCCCTCTTATGAGAAACCCACATGAGCTTTCCAAGGGGTGTTTAGTCACCTGAAATAAGCAAGTTGCTGAGTAAGTTAAATGACCAAAGAACAAAAGGCTTATTAAAAAAAAAAACTAGCCGGGAATCTCCCTGTTTTACTTCAAAAGTCCTACCATGACTGGGAGGCACACAAATAAAATAAATGGGTAAGACAAATCTTAACATTGGCTGAAGAGCTTATATCACATCCTAGCCACAGACAATAAAGAATCCTAGTCTAAGTACTAAGAGTCTAAGTACTTCTTCAGAGGTGTTAATTTTTTTAGTTTTAGTGTACTTTCAAATTTAGCATAACATTTTAAGTGTCAGACACTGAAAAGATTTATTTCTTTATTTTTATAGCACACTTATATAACCCTGAATGACAGTACTTGACATATAAAGAACCAAAAATAAATCTGAATCCCATGAAATTCCAATTAAGGTGCCATGTAGTTATGAAGCATTGGGACCTAAAATCTCTTCTGATGAAACAAAATATATTTTTAACATATGAATTTGTAGACAAGGCTATACAAAAAAGGAAGGAAAGGAGTTTAAAGGTTTGTGGGGGTTTTATTCTGTGGAACTGAGATTTGAGCATTATCAAAGGCTTTGTAAACCTTAGAGATCAAATTGTATAGCTTTCCCCATGTTGCAGCTGAGGTGAAAGGCAGATAAGGCAAAGTCATAGAGCTAAGTCAGTAGCATATTTTGGTCCAGCATTCCCTGTCCATTAGATACACAGCTCTTCTGAAAGTGGCTTTTCTGTTGTTTGAAAATTGGGGTTTGCTTTTTTTCTTTGTTTTCAGCTGTGAATGAGTGAACTTTAAAAGTGAAGAACTGAATCAGTATTTGCAAAAACACTTTTTCAACTACTGCAAATCTGAAATAGTTTGACCTTTCTTAAAATTCAAATCACAAGGTCAGATATAGTCAGGGCAAAAATATAGCACATATCCAAGGTATACAACAGCCTTTTCTTTAATTCTGCCACAAACAGATTTCTCACAGGGATAAACATAACTAAATGGATGAAACTTGCTGAGGAACAAAATCAGCAGCAGACCCAAAGCCAAGGGAAGCAGAGTGTAGAGTCACTGCTTTCACTTCTAGCAGGTCTGTTGCTAACCACTGTAGCATCTTGATTGAATTGCCCCTTACTACACAAGGTTAATATTCTCTAGAACACATTCATCTGAAAAGAACCCAACTTAGAGAAGAAAAAATAAGATCAAACTCTGTGTTCATGCATTCTGTCTTCTCAAAACTTGGGAATGGAAGAAAATGAAAATCTAACCCAAACGCTTGGAACTGTCAGGGAAAATTAAACAAGGGGTGGATGACCAAAATAGTTTAAATTTTTACAGTGCACACAAGGGGATGCAAAACACAGACCACACAAAAAAATGATCATATACATTCCAAGGGATTCTAGATTAAAATGTTCCCACCTGTCTGTAATTAAACTTTACATATGGCCCATGCTATATAGCTCTCTAAAACATCATGGAGAAGACAGAAGTCAGTCATCCTCATGAACTAGGAAAAGTGGGTAAGGGTAGATGGAGGATGTTCACTGTGGTTCATGATCTGATTGTTTGCTCAGCAGGAAGCCAAGCCAAGCATCAACCTTCATCCTCCAATTGCCCTGACCTGTGACTACTATTCAGTGCTATCAGATGTTTGTAGTCGCTTTGTCCCTTATTTACTGATTTACTATAGCTAAAATGGAAGGGGTGGGGGTGGAATTCTCTAGGGATCAAAATGTTTCACATTTTACTCTTGTGGCTCCTATTTAAAAGCCTGTTTCTCATGGCAAACTGTGTGACTCAGTAGTCACAATAAAATATAAGCCTCTGTTGTTGTGGTTTCTAAATTTCTGAAGTTTTAATTTCCCACTAACAAGTTAGGAAACGTTTGGTTTCCCAAGCATACCATGTTAGCCACTGACCCTGTAAAGGCAGCCAGACTACAAGGAGGTGAAAACCAGTGAACTCATCTATTCTGGCACATGACTGCTCTCTGCTTTGGCCTTTTATGTTAAATCTGACAAACTGAACACCAGTGAATTAACGTATGAAAGCCAAATAAAAGAGGAAAGCCTTTTTTTTTTTTCTTAAAGACTTACAGGAACTAGGGGCTTAAAAAAATTTTTTTTGGCTCAGAATAAGATTTGGAAAAGGATATACTCTTTGTAACCTTTTAAAGGAGAGAAAATTCAAGAAAGAAAAGCAACCTACCAAAGAAAAAGTGTTTAGAGAAAGGAATTATACTAATCCTCCAAAATACCTATTTGCAATATCTGAATGAAAATAACCTGTGATCTGGGAAGAGAAAAAAAAGGGACTAATGGAGATTAAAAACAAAGAAAATTCTTCAGCTACATCAGAATGCTCTTCTAAAGAATCCATGCCTGTTTACCTCAATCCACTAAGACACAAAAGAAACATCCAAATATAGATGAATTTTGAACAATAAGAGAAATACAAATAAATATCCTTAGTAAGATAAAGCACATGCACCCACACTTTTAAGGGTATATAGTATTATGCCCTTGAAGTCTGCCTGAGAAAAGGCTGCCTGTTAAAAATATTTTCCGAGAACTTTAAGTTCCTTGAAATGTTCAACGGAAATGGTATTTATGACAAAACCACCTCCTCTGGGGAACATGAGATGTTTTTACTGGCAAAGTCACAATTTTTAAAACCATCCAAAAATATTTATGAATTTATACCAAATGACTAAACTTGCTTTATTATTACAGTGATTAGGAAAATATTTGTTACTATCTCATCAAGGCTCCAAGTTATCCTGAACCTACACAGAAATACTGTGACAAAACAGAGGACTGTAAATGGCAGTGATTTTCTGGGCCTTTGACAGACAGAATATTACAACACAATTACTGCTGGGAGAGGCTGGTACATAAGATATATGAGATAGGGCTGTGGGTGTATGTCATGGTGGTGAGAAACAGGATTTGGAGTAAAAACTGTATTGGCATTCTGGTTCTGCCAATTAACCAGCAGAACCTTTGGCAAATTATCTAACTTCTGAGCCTCAGTTGCTTTTTTTGTGAAATGAGGACAACACTTGCCTCCAGTGACTTTCCAGGACTAGCATGGTACGTGGCATATAATAATTGTTCAATAAATGGTAACTTACATTGACTGTAGGGGGAAAGGAACTACTTATTATGTGTCTACTGCTTATAGTTACAACCTTAATCCTTAACAGAGTACTCAGTTCAAAAACAGAATAGGTATTTGTTCAAATATTTACTGAATACCAATTAAGTACCCAGTACTGTTCCTGACTAAAAATATAATATTGAATAAAACTGACAAGTAACTGACCCGTTATTGAATAAAACACACACACACACCCCTACCCACTTGTATTAAGTTTATATTCTAGTAGGAGAGACAGTCGATCAAATAAGTAAAATACAGTATACCAGATGGTACTAGATGAGATGAGGGAGGTGAGTGGCTCCCTGGGGAGGTAACCAGTACAAAAAACACAGGCCCTGTTGTGTTCAGGGAACAAGGAAGGTGGTGTGAGCAAAGACAGGAGGAGTCAAGGAGCCGATTGGGGGGGTGGGGAAAGTTGAGGAATGAACAAGTGAACACTAAAAACATGGGATGGGAGAAAGAGGAAACTCTTTTAAGGTCAGTACTCTTGGGTTTCTAGCATGTAGTCTGGTTTAACGGAGAAGAACACATGCTTTGAGTCAGTGCTCTTTGGTAATCCTTTAACCTGTCTATATTCTAGTTTTTTGGTTTGTATCCTCATCTGTAAAACGGAACTAATACTTCATAACATTGTTATAAGGATTAAGATCAAGTGGCAAAGAGTAGACCTTCAATCTGCTTGTCTGTTTCTATAAGCTAAATCCTGCACTGGATAGTAAGAATTGCAATCTTCCAGTCTCCAGTTCCAGGGTTACCATTAACAATGGCCTTGCATGTTATGCAATCTGCCTGGGCCTCAGTTTCTCAACTGAGAAAATACAGATGCTACACACAGATATTTTAAAGACAGATATACAATAATCAAGGCGATGTTATAAAAATTATAATCAAATATTATTATTACAATTTATCTTAAAATTACCTTTTATATGAAATTTTTTATTTTAAAAGTTTTAAAACAGTAAAAGTATATGACTCCCTCTATATTATTCGATTTAAAAAAGGCTACAAATTTTAATTTCTTTAGCATGAAGTTGTAAAGATTTTATTCAGCAGTCATGCTGAATTTTATTCCTTTTTCCAACCCCTGCTTAAGAATCCTGATGTAATGGAAAGCTCTCCAAGAAAATGTCTAACTGCAAAAATCAAGGTGACAGACAAACAGTTATAGAATGCTACTTCTTGTATAAAGAAGAATAAGAGTCTTTATTTGTATTTGCTTGTTTACTCATATAAAGACATTCTAGAAGTACCTATAAGAGAAAATATGTACAGTGGTTATAGGTTGGGAAAGGGGTATGGGTAGATGAAGGATGAAGTGGGAGAAAGACACAGTTTACCTTTTAATATACATATTTTTAAACATGTATTATATATTTAAGAATACTAATCTGCAATCCAAAACTGAAGTTCATACTTGCTTATAAGCGAGTTAAAACTGAGCCAAATAATTACAAAGTTATTTATATAACAATATGAAAATCAAACTTGTTTCTCAGACAATTTGGGTGTTCTTCAACCTGTTACTTTATATTTTTTTCCAAACAGCTCAACAAAAAATATTATAAAACATCCTCAGTAGTCTTCTCCACATTTTTCACTAGGGAAAGCATACCTGGCAGGAAGCAGCATATCCAGAAAAAGACTGTTCCCTCCAGGTCTGCACCAAATCAGTCAGCCCACACTGCCTCTGAGTACCCAAGTAGACAAGTCTAAGAGTATCTGATCCCAGCAAAGAAAGTGTATGTTCAAACTCAAGGAATGAAGAACAGGGGTAAGATGAGCAGAACATTACAGAGGCTTTGGGAACGTGAGCTACTAGCATCCATTGTGATATACTGGCATTTCACTGAATAATGAACATTCACATTATTCTTTTCCATGAAGGGAGAAGAGCTGTGGTCTGTAAACCAAAGAGAAATGGAAAATACTGCCTAATCCCAAATATATCTGAGCAGCAGATAATGAAAAGGAGTATGAATATCAGAGACAACTAACAAAGAGATCTAATAGAAGCTTTCAAAAAAATTACCTATGCCTTAAAATGGTCGTTCTCCACTAAAGATGATTTTTGTCCCCAGGTTTTTTGCAAAGTTGGGAGACATCTTTTGGTTGTGACAACTGAGTTGGGGGTTACTGGGTTATTCCAGCATTCAGTAGGTAGAGGCCAGGGATGTTGTTGAACATCCTACAATGCACAGGACAGGCCCCATAACAAAGAATTATTCAGCCCAAAATGTCAATGGTATCAAGGCTGAGAAACCCTGGCCTAAAATGACAATCATTGTGGCTAACTGATGTGTGTGGCTAAAAAGATCCATTAATGGCCTGAAAGTAGATCACGGTAAACAGATTAGGTAATCATATCTTTCATTCTAGTATGCATTCTGACTCTCTCTCCTAGGCGACTCCTACTTTAGGCCAGTCCATTGTGGCTGAGGTGCTCTTCTATTTTGCCTCACCATCACAGTTTCCTACTTCTAATAGTAACTGAAACGTATTGGGCCAGGTAGTATGCTAGGAGCTTTTATATGGATTTTTTTAAAAGATTTTATTTATTTATTTGACAGAGAGAGACAGAGTGAAAGAGGGAACATAAGCAGGGGTGAGTGAGAGAGGGAGAAGAAGCAGGCTCCTGGTGGAGCAGGGAGCCCGGTACGGGGCTCGATCCCAGGACCCCGGCATCATGACCTGAGCCGAAGGCAGGTGCTTAACGACTGAGCCACCCAGGTGCCCTATATGGATTGTTTTACTTAATCCTCAGAACAACACTATTATGAGGGAGTCTCCATTATTATTCCCATTCTACAGATGAAGAAAGTGAGACTCGTAGAAGTTAAATTGCTTGCTCAGTCATACTAGATAGAAGCAGGAAAGCCAAGATTCAACTCTGGCTTGAAAACTGAACCCCAGAATCTGAATTTTTCCCCCAGCACTACCCTTTCTCCCTTCTATTGCCTCTTTTCCATTGGTGCTGCATCGCTGGCAAGTATACTTGCTCCCTGTCAGGTATCCTGCCTGTCCCTTGCCACTCAGCTACCTGCAATTGTTTACTGCCATCTACTGCTAGGGCAGTAGGGAGGACATCAGCCCTATCCTATAGAAGGCTACCTTGGGGCAAAAGGGTAAGATAACAGAAGAACGCAAATCAGAAAGAGTACTAAATCAACCACAGAAAGAGGGAGGAAGGAATGAAAAGAATGATAAATGAAGTGTTAGGAACCTGGGGACAAGCCCAATATTATCACCACCATCACCAACTTAAACTTAAAGGCAGCTCTGTACATAAGGCACCCTCCATAATACAGAAGCACACACATATCTGTGGCAACCCAAGGCATCACATGCTGGGTAGTTTTTTTGAAGCTTCTCTGTAGAGAGAGACAAGGCAGCAAGGGGGAAGGTGTGATTGGCTCAGGTAGGCCTTAAAAGATCAGGGAGATGTCCACCTAAAACTCAGTCAGCCAAGGACCTGAAGTCTCAATCTGATGAAAGATAGATAGGCTGGGGGGGGGGGGGGGGGGGGGGTGGGGGTGGGGGGGGGGGGGGGTGCACAACCATGCTATTTTCATTCTTTTCATTGCTTCCTCCCT
>NW_027397063.1:38453345-38649659 GCF_003265705.2 Callorhinus ursinus | reverse complement strand
GTGTGTGTGGTGTGTGTGTGTGTGTGTGTGTGTGTGTGTGTGTGTGTGTGTGTGTGTGTGTGTGTGTGTGTGTTTTGTTTTGTTTTTGGCATAGTAGCAATCGAAATGAAAAGTCTGAAAAAGAGAAAATGTTAAAATATTGATCTGAGGGATCTTTTTCAAATAATTAAGAACCTCATTCAGAGTATGTGAGGGGGTAAGAACATAAAAAGAAGAGTAAGGGTCTTTAGTATAGTAGTATATTCACAGTAACTGGTTTTTTAAAAGCTCCTTCTTTATAGCAATAATCAAAGCAAGGCAAAAAAATCCATTTGAGTAGATTTTTTTTTTAAGATTTTATTTATTTATTCATGAGAGACAAGAGTGAGAGAGAAAGAGAGAAAGAGAGAGAGAGAGAGAGAGAGAGAGGCAGAGGGAGAAGCAGGCTCCCAAGGAGCAGGGAGCCTGATGCGGGACTCGATCCCAGGACCCTGGGATCATGACCTGAGCTGAAGGCAGACGCTTAACCATCTGAGCCACCCAGGCGTCCTTGAGTAGATATTTTTTAATATGAATAATTAAAATGGGGGATGGAGAGGCATAAGATTAGTGGTATTAAATGAACGTCCATCATCCAATGGTTCTTTCTAGAAAGCTCCTTAACTGACAATATAGCACTGAAGAAACAACACATAATTCAGGTTCTAAGTGGTTATCCTAGTACAGATTTATATGTGCTGTCCTTATTGTCACTTCCCTGTTCCCATTTCCTCTCCCAAGCCTAAACTGAGCATCTTTTCCAGTCTCCACCTGGCCCTTTGACTGGGTGGGGAGTCTTTCCTAGCCCAGATTCTATGGTCTCAAAATGAAAATACTTTCCTAGCAGCCTTACTTCCCAAGCTCTGTGCCTGTGAGCTCTCAAAGTAGCCTTTTTCTGATTCTGAAACCACACCTTTCAGCAATTTTTCTTTCTAGGAGACACTGGGTCTCACTCAGTTTCTTTTCTTTTTTTTTCCTGTTTTTAAGAAAGAGTGAGATTTGCCCGAAACCCCTGTCCCTCTGTTCAATCTGAGGGTTTCACAGGCTCCTGTAAGGATACTGTTTTTCTGCTAAAAGCTCGCAAGCTCCTTATAATTAATAGGTCATTTGACTATTTGCATCTTATTATTTCACTTCCCCTAATCCCTGGGGATCCAAACAAAATTGTTCAGATAATGCAAAGTCCTGACTCACGGTGCCCCATTTTTACAATATATTCCTCTGATACCAGCTAAAAGCTCCTCTGTCACTTCATGCCCCAATTCTTGTTTCACAGTGAAGGAAAGTAGTAACTCAGCTTGCTGGATCTGGACCCATTTATGGTGTCTCTAAATGATCTCAGTGATGATGACAGGATCTTCAATAACAAGGACATAAAGCAGACACAGATGTACACTCATACTCAGCTAGCAGATGCCAAAAAAAGTGTTACTGTTCTTCTAGATCTTGCTGACCAAGTCAAATGAACTGAGCATTACATTATGACTATGGTATGCTGTAGCTGTAATTTTTAAAAAACCTTTGACTTGTGAGAGAAATAAAAGGAAGCAGCACACATTGAATAAAAAAGACTGGTCATAGCTATTTTTATGAGTGCTCCTAAAAATCAGACTAAACAGTGAAAAGTCCCATTGAAAAAGGGAGTAGAGCAAAGAAACATAAATTATAGGCCTGATTATCAAGAACCTATCTCAATCTAAGGAAGCTTTCCAAAAAATTGCATATAATTACTCTAAACTGCTTAGAGCTCTGTGGTAATTTAACTATGAATGTAGCTGCTATCAATGCAATGCAACAATTAAAATTATATATTAGATAAGAATTGCTAAAAGATATGGTGGAATATAATCATAACCACACTATCAAAGTCTAGCCATGAGAGCAGATACGAAAATGAATAAAACAGTGTGATGTATGTAGTTTCTGCTTTAGTGATGGGAAACTGACAACAAGCACAGTACCTTGCACATGGTAGGTGATCACTGTTAACTGCTTCATAAAGATCTGAAGTGAATTAAATGTCAGCTGATCTGCATAGCACTCTGGATGGATGCATTTTAAAAACAAGGCAATTCAGTGGTTTCCATGACCTTATTTCAAATTATGGTTTCAAACAAAACCCAATGTTTTACGGACACAGTTTTGTCATTTAGGATTTTTCTAAGAACTGGGAGAGAGGTACTAAAGACAGGATCTTCTACCTATCCAAGGTAGGGAACAAACTAATCTTATTAATGATAGGAACACTGGAGCAGTGACTAGGTCAGTGAATCTGGATGAAGTAAAGGGTTCACTCACTGCAGAAGCTGACAACCCAAACTAGAGGCTTTTCCAGAGAAAGACATGTTTGTCATTTATGCTTCAACTGTCTATCCTCGAGAGTAATTGTTCGCAAAGTGTGGTCCCTTTCAAGAGCTCTGCAAGTTCAAAGTTATTTTTATAATAACACTATCTTTTTCACTCTCATTCTCTTACAAGTGTACAGGTTTTCCAGAGGCTACATGATGTGTTGTGATGTCACTGTTCTGACAGCTTACAGAATGTGTGAAAAAGAATTGAGACCAGTTGTCCTCAGTTAAGCCAGACACTAGAATTTGCAGAAACAGGAAACAATGCAACTCTTCCCACTTAGTTTTTTGGTTTGAAAAGGTTATTTTTCATAAAACATGTGGTATACAATGGCTTACTATTTTTAATGAATAAATACACAAACAAAAAAAAATCTTAGTCTGGGTTTCTAATACAGTTAATATTGATAGATCTAAATCATATAATCAAAAGCTCTTTAGAGTCATCAATAATTTTTAGAAGTATAAATGAGTCATGAGACCAAAAAGTTTGAGAACTACTGCTCTGGAATCTTTACTGAATTGCACTGGAACTATCTGCTCATTCTTTCCCAGCAGCCTACAAATGCTTTGAGAACAGGAACGAACCCTCTCATGTTCATCTCGGTATAGTCCCAGTACTAACTATAGTCCTTTGTTGTTTGCAAATTAAATGAACAAGTCTTGCCATATTCATAACATCAAAAACTTAAATCCAAGATCCATATACTAAATACAGTGGAGTACATGTCTCCTAAAAATGACAGATGAGAAGGTAAGCAGACTCTGAAGTTGTTCCCTACTTACATATTGATTTCTACAGCTAACAGAAACAACACAATGCCATTAATGGCTTGTGGAATTGGTTTTATTGCTTGATAATCACCCTACATTTATTTATATGGGCCAGGTGTAAGAAAAACTGGAAAAGAATCTGGAAAAGTAGAAACATGTGGTCAGATTATAGATGAATATTTCCTTTCCAATTTCATTTGCTGTTGCTGATTAATGTTGCTTGTGTAATAAACATATTAGTCCAGTAGAGCTCTGGACTGTAAGGAAAAAATAAAAGAACCGTTCCTTTGTTTGCAGAGATGAAATAACCAAAGGAGAGTGAGGGGCTACGGTGTGGACATTTATCACTGATCTCTCTTCTCAAACAAGCAAACACATATAGTTCTAATGCAGGAATCTACAGGAAGAAGACAATAGAATAGTCTCAATTCTTTCTGAAGTCCAATAAAGTACTTGGACTTCAGAGTACATGGGAAAACCATTTATACCTCATTTTCTTAAACACTTACATCCATGCATATAGTAAATACTAGAGCATCTTCTTTTAAAAAAACGAATAAAATTATTCAGGACAATGCTACAGTATTTTCCACAGGAAGGTATATTTGTTCATTCCTTCATTCATTCAAAAGACACTCATTTTGGTAAACAAATAAAACAAACATTTGATACCCTCCACATGTAAGGGGCTTTGTGGTAGACATACCTGTAGAAGAAACAAATGAATCAGACATGTGCCTGATTTTTTTTAAATTTTATTTTATTGTTATGTCACCATACATTACATCATTAGTTTTTGATGTAGTGTTCCATGATTCATTGTTTGCATATAACACCCAGTGCTCCATGTAATACCTGCCCTCCTTAATACCCATCACCGGGCTAACCCATCCCCCCACTGCCTCCCCTCTAAAACCCTCAGTTTGTTTCTCAGAGTCCATAGTCTCTCATGGTCTGTCTCCCCCTCCGATTTCCCCCCCTTCATTTTTCCCTTCCTACTATAATCTTTTTTTTTTTTTTAACATATAATGTATTATTTGTTTCTGAGGTACAGGTCTGTGATTCATCAGTCTTACACAATTCACAGCGCTCACCATAGCACATACCCTCCCCAATGTCCATCACCCAGCCACCCCATCCCTCCCACCCCCCACCATTCCAGCAACCCTCAGTTTGTTTCCTGAGGTTAAGAGTCTCTTATGGTTTGTCTCCCTCTCTGGTTTCATCTTGTTTCATTTTTTCCTCCCTTCCCCTATGATCCTCTGTTTTGTTTCTCAAATTCCTCATATCAGTGAGATCATATGATAATTATCTTTCTCTGATTGACTTATTTCGCTTAGCATAATACCCTCCAGTTCCATCCACATTGTTGTAAATGGCAAGATTTCAGTTTTTTGATGGCTGCATAATATTCCATTGTGTATAACACACACACACACACACACCCCACATCTTCTTTATCCATTCATCTGTTGATGGACATCTTGGCTCTTTCCATAGTTTGGCTATTGTGGACGTTGCTGCTATAAACATTGGGGTGCACATACCCCTTTGGATCACAACATTTGTATCTTTGGGGTAAATACCCAGTAGTGCAATTGCTGGGTTGTGGGGTAGCTCTATTTTCAGCTTTTTGAAGAACCTCCATACTGTTTTCCAGAGTGGCTATGTGCCCGATTCTTTTTTTTTTTTTTTTAAGATCTTTATTTATTTGACAGAGAGAGACCGCGAGAGAAGGAACACAAGCAGGGGGAGTAGAAGGAGAAGCAGGCTTCCTGGAGAGCAGGGAGCCCGATGTAGGGCTCGATCCCAGGACCCTGGGATCATGACCTGAGCTGAAGGCAGAGCTTGATGACTGAGCCATCCAGGTGCCCCCCCCCCTTTTTAAAGATTTTATTTATTATGTGCCCAATTCTTAAGAAGCTTATATTTTAGTAGGGTTCATTGTAATGCACATAAATAAGACAAAATCAAAAGTGGTGAAAATTATAAATTATTATGGGTATGACGGGCTTAGAACATCTAGACAAACCATCTGTTTCATATGTGTTATATGATCAATATTACTAACACTCAGTGTCTCACACAGAGGAGATAAAATATAGTCACACATGTGTGCTGACATATGTGTATGTAAATAAAAACTAAAAAGACCCTCTGAATGTATAATTTGTAATAAAGAACCAGCCTTATGGTTAGTACCAAAGAACATTCAAGATGACAGATGAGATATTTTTGGAAAAACAAGGAACCTGGTATTGCACATAATAATAGTGATAAACCACAGTAAATTCTAACAGTTCTAAACCATAATAGAAAACCTAAAGAAAAGCTGTAATTATACACTGCTTTAAGCTAGTTTGGATTTAACTACCTCAATTTGTGTCCATAAAACCAGCTTCTACAACCTGTTTTTAAGTGGACAGGATTCAGAGAATATTCCTATAATATTGTGCTATCGGTACTTGAACATGAATATGAGTGCTACAAGACAGTAATCTTCAGACTGAGGTACACCTACCCTGAGAGTACACAAAGACTTTGCAGAAAAAGTGCTTGTGCTTTCAGTTCTGCAACAATCCTTTCAAAACAGTCTTCTAACTTAAAATTTTACCAAATGCATCTTCTGGTCTGGAAACTTCTCTGGAGCACAGCACAAAGGGACACCTATAGAAAGACTTAACTCCTGAGAGGGTCCCCAAGAGAGCAGAGGAGAAACAGCTTCAGAACCAGTGCAGGAAGCAGTGCTTGTTTCTTCATCTGGGAACAACTCAGGGCAAGCTGCTGTGCCTCATCTCTTTTAGGAGTGAAATGGTTGCCAAAGAGATATGTATTTACACATTTACTTAAGTTGAAAAATAAAGTCAGACTATTCCTGAATGTCTGATTTAGGTGACTGGTTTGCCAATGGTGACTTTTTTAGATTATATGGCAAATGTTAATATATATCTTCTGCAGTTATTTAAACCTTGAGTATGAATTTGTAGATGGCAGCTTTAAAATGTGTGAAGAGGTACTTAGTTTTTAAAAATCGTTTTAGAACTATCAGAAAGATGAATTAAGAAAACAGTCCCATTTTACAATAGCAACAAAACAAATAAAGTACTTAGAAATAAATTTAACCAAGAAGGTAAAAAATCTGTACAGTGAAAACTGTGAAACACTGATTAAGTAAACTGAAAAAGATATAGAAATAAATAAATGGAAAGAAATTCCATGTCCTGGAAGAATTAATAATACTTTCCAAAGCAATCTACAGATTCAAGGTAATCTCTATCAAAATCCCTATGGCATTTTTCACAGAAATACAAAAAACAATCCTAAAATATATATGTAAGCACAAAAGACCCTGAATAACCAAAGCAATCTTGAGAAAGAAGAACAAAGCTAGGGGCATCGTGATCCCTGATTTCAAACTATATCACAAAGCTAGAGCAATCAAAACAGTATGGTATTTGCACAAAAAGCAGACACAGAGATCAAAAGAACAGAAAAGAGAGCCCAGAAAAAAAAAAAACTAATATGGACAATTAATTTTCAACAAAGGAGCCAAGAGTATGCAGTAGGGAAAGGATCTCTTCAATAAATGGTTCTGAAAAAACTGGATATTCACATATAAAAAATTAAACTGGACCACTAGCTTACATTACACACAAAAATCAATTGGAAATGGATTAAAGATTTGGATGTAAGACCTTAAACTATAAAACTCCTAGAAGAAAACATAGTGGGTAATCTCGCTATTGGTCTTAGCAGTTTTTTAAATTTTATGCCAAAAGTGAAGGAGATGAAAGACCTGTATTCCAAAACTATAAAAGATTGATTGAAAAAATAGAAGATGACACAAAAAATGGAGATATTCCATGCTTATGGATTGGAAGAACCAATATTGTTAAAAAGTCTGTACTATCCAAAGCAATCTCCAGATTTAATGCAATCCCTATCAAAATGCCAACATTTTTTCACAGAACTAGAATAAATAATACCACAATTTGTATGGAGCCACAAAAGACCCTGACTAGCCAAAGCAATCTTGAGAAATAACCGAGCTGGAGATATCACAATCCCAGATTCCAAGATCTACTACAAAGCTGTAATAATCAAAACAGCATGGCATGGGCACAAAAAACAGACACACAGATCAGTGGAACAGAATAGGCCAAGGAATAAACCCATACTTATCTGGTCAATTAATCTATGACAAAGGAGGCAAGAACACACAATGGAGCAAAGACAGTGTCTTCAATAAATGGTGCAGGGAAAACTGGACAGCTTATGCAAAAGAATGAAACTGGACCATTCTATCATACACAAAAATGATCAAAATGGATTAAAGACCTAAATGTGAGACATGAAACCATAAAACTCTAGAAGAAAACATAGGCAGTAATTTCTATGACATCAGCCATAAAATATTTTTCTAGATATATCTTCTCAGGCAAGGGAAGGAAAAGCAAAAATAATGAAATTCCATCAAACTAAAAAGCTTCTACACAGCAAGGAAACTGTCGACAAAACAAAAAGGTAACCTATGGAATGGGAGAAGGTACTTGCAAATGATATATCCAATAAGGGGTTAATATCCAAAATATATAAGGAACTCATACAACTCAATAGCAAAAATCCAAATAAATTAAAAAATGGGCAAAGAACCTAAACAGACATTTTCCCAAAGAAGACATACATATATATGGCTAACAGGTACATGAAAAGGTGCTTGACATCACTAGCCATCAGGGAAATGAAAATGAAAACCACAATGAAATATCACCTCACACCATCTACTATCAAAAAGACAAGAAGTAACAAATGTTAGCAAGGATGTGAAGAAAAGGGTACTCCTGTACACTGTTGGTGGGAATGTAAACAGGTACAGTCACTATGGAACGCAATATGGAGGTTCTTCAAGAAATCTTTAAAAACTACATTATCTAGCAATCCCACTTCTGGGTATATATCCAAAGGTAATGAAATTACCATCTCTAAAGAGATATCTCAACTCTCATGTTCACTGTGGCATTATTCACAATAGCCAAGGTATGGAAACAACTGAAGTGTCTGACAACAGATGAGCAGATAAAGAAAATGTGATATATATATATACATATATATATATGATGGAATATTATTCAGCCTTAAAAAAGGAAATCCTGCTATTTGCAACAACACAGAGAACCCGGAGGGCATTACACTAAGTGAAATAAGCCAGACAGAGAAAGACAAATACTGCATGGTATCACTTATATGTGGGATCTAAAAAAAAAAAAAAAAAAAAAGCTGATCTTTATATAAACAAAGTAGAGAGGTGGTTGCTGGAGTGGGGGTGGGGGCAGGAAACAGGAAGAGGGTGGTAAAAGGGTATAAACTTTAAGTTATAAAGATGAATAAGGTCTGTGGATGTAATACATAACATGGTAACTACAGTTGATAATCCTGTATTGTATAAGTAAAATTTGCTGAGAGAGTAGAACTTCAGTGTTCTCACACACACAAAAGGTGAATATGTGAGGTGATGGATATGTTAACTTGGTGGGAATCCTTTCACAATTTAGACATGTATCAAATATCCATGTTGTATAATTTATGTATCTTACAATTTTGTCAATTATACCTCAACAAGCTGAGAAAAGGTTGATAATATTTGCTAAAGTAAGTGCTAGGACTGCTCTTTATATGAACAAACTAGTTGTACATAATTATTTTAGGAGATAGAAGAGCTCTGAGATTTGAAGTAAAAAGAATGCAAGCACAGTGATTAAGGTAATTTTTTTTGGTTGATAGTTTCTCCAACACAGAGAATGTTTCTTGAAAAAAACACTATGTGTGGACCAGGGTTGAGGTAATAGTTTGTGTTCTTTGCTGGAGAGGCAGTGTGGCATTGGGCTTTGCACCTTCCTGACTTTTCTGAGCTTCAATTTTCATGGCTGTAAAATAGAGATTATAATCCCAAAACCTATAAGCTTACCATGTGAATTAGAGCCAACAGATGCAAACTTACTTCGGTGCTTGGCAGTACTCACTGACACTAAATTAAGAATGGTGGTCATAGTACAGTTTCCTGTATTTTAGATCTTTGAGCTGGGTGAGGAAAACCACAAACTGGAACTCAAATTATTTATTGCCCTTGTTAGGTGAAAATTTAGCTCCTGATCCATCACCTATGATATGTATTTTGAGTCATTTTTTCCAGTAGTGTGGACAGATTTTAGCTAATTTAGTCATGGTCTCCTACCTGATGTTTTCTGTGAAAAAAGTGGATGGCCCTGTAGGTTAGGAGTATAAGCTATGTCCAGTAGATTGGGGTATAATCCATTATTGCTTATGAACAACTGGCTGAGTTAATTTTCAGTCATAGTACCATTGTTAGCAAAACATCTAACATGCAAAGCCTTGCTACCCATAATCAGTCCTGGCATCACCTGGGAGCTTCATATAATGCAAAATTTGAGGTGCATCCCCATCTACTGAATTGGAAGCTGAAATTTAACAAGACTCCTAGGTGATCCAAATGCACCTTAAACTGTGAGAAGCACTGATAAAGAATAGGCCATTTGCAGGGAAGATAAAATCACCAGGTATAGCTATAACTCAGGTGGGAACTTTCTGATGCCCCTGCTTAACTAGAGCTGACTAAGGCAAAATGATCGTGTCTAACTCTAATGATAGACTGACATATATAAATGTCCATAAGCACACACACTCACTGTTCTCAACTAGGGGTGATTTCGTGCCCCAGGAGACACTGGGCAATGAATGTCTAGAGACATTTTTGGTTGTCAGTGGGGAGAGGGGGGCTGCTACTGGCATCTAGTGAGTCGACACCAAAGATGCTGCCAAACATCTTAAAATGCACAGCACAGCCCCCCACAACACAGAATCATTTGACTCAAAATGCCAATAGTGCTAAGGTTAGAGAAACCCTAGCATAGATTATGCAAAGATCCCTACATAAAGGTGTGTTAATTGGAACTATTCATGAGAAAAGGAGCAATAATTTGACTACACAGCTCTGAAGGGATGAATTTTGTATCTGGGCATTCTGCATCTTAAGGTCTATGCAGCTTTCAAGACTATGTGTAGCCTGGTTAAAAGCTCTCAAAATCATTTATCTGATTTTGCTAGCAAACCCAGAGTCAATGATAATCCATATTAGCATATAAAATCAGTCAGCATCACTGCCTAAAACCTGTTACTATGCAAAGAAAAATAATGGAGACAGAAAATTAAGGTGCTATTTCATTTAAAACCCAGTCCAACTGAAGAAGAAAGCAGGCATAGGACCCTCAATTCCATTCCCTCCTTACCAAAAGACACCAATAATCTATACCTTCATTTTCCACATCCACAATCCCTTGTCTGCAATTTTCAAAAATCTAAGAACTATGCAATATTCTTTTCTAAATTGTGGCTGAACTTCTTATCTGAACTCATCATCTGGCAGCAAAGCCTGAACAGAGGTGAGGCTATTCATTATCTTAATTATCCCACTTAGTGTAACTATTCACATGGTTCACTGCAGAAGTATTCAGAGGTTTGCTTAAGGAGGTGGTGCCACAGGCCTTGCTGGAACTGTTATATATGATAGATGCTCCTTACTGCCTTTCTAAAATCTGAAAAACTATAATTTTGAAAACATTTGGCTTCAAAAGTTTTAGATACGTGATTATGGACCTCAAGTGACTAAAATACAGTCTACAGCAAATATTTGCTGAACACATTCATATACATTTGAAAAAAGAAAAGACACACACACACACACACACACACACACACATACACACAAATCCCTACATTAGTAATTAGCAGTATGACAATCAGTTTCCTTATTTAGGGCACTGTGTACAAGCCAGGCTTGCAGCTTCAAATCCTATAAGGACCTGCTAACTTTGCATAGAAATGCCTTTCTTCAAGTCCGTAAACTAACCTCAAACTCAAACTCAACCTTCTTGATATAAGGCAAGAAATAGGGAATGATTTAGGGTAAGCCCCCTGACTATACCAGAAGTGCTAATTCCACTTCAGTAGTATAATCAGCCTCTCTCTCTCTCACACATACACACACACACACACACATAGTGTGTAATAGCATTACAGACACCCACTGGCTCTGAGAAGGTTCTGTTAGGGCCTCTCTCCTATACTCAGTTCTCACTGGTTGCTTGCCTTAAGCTCCTGAGTTGATGGTTGGGAGTGTAACTCTTTCTGCATATAAACTATTTTCCTCCCTGACAGGCCTTACCTGACTAGCCTGTTGACTGTCTTATCGTGTGCTCATGGGACTGGCCCAGGGAAATAGCAGGTTGTTAGGAAATAAGTAGTAAGGAATTACTGAGAGCAAATGTATTCAAATTGCCAGTTTTATGTGCCTACCTTGTAGGATGGGGGCTTGGGAACAGAAAGGGATGCCAGCTGATTTCTAGAAACCATCAAAAAGATACATGACCTTGCAACCATGATGAAAAAGATGCATCCAATGCTTGCTGCCAAAAACAATGAACACAATGGAAACAATTTAAACTTCTTCAAAATCTTTTTTTGCCAGTTATAGCTCTGCCAAGATTCACTAATCACCATTCAATTTTAATGCTTTTTTCATTACACTGCAAAATAATTTTCCTTCTTTTATATCCTAAGAAAATACATGTCCTTTTCCTGAAAATGAAATGGCACATGGTATTACTTAATAAGTTGAAAACAAATCCTGAAAAGTTTTTGTGAAACTGTTCTCTAATAAAACTCTAAGAACTGTGATGTAGAGAGGGGAAAATATTTCACTGCAGTTATGCTCAGAGCGTTGTTACATATGATTCTAGGGGCGCCTGGGTGGCTCAGTCGTTAAGTGTCTGCCTTCGGCTCAGGTCATGATCCCAGGGTCCTGGGATCGAGCCCCGTATCGGGCTCCCTGCTCAGCGGGAAGCCTGCTTCTCCCTCTCCCACTCCCCCTGCTTATGTTCCCTCTCTCGCTGTGTCTCTGTCAAATAAATAAATAAAATCTTTTAAAAAAATATGATTCTAATGCTAAGGTGGGAGGAAGAAACACTTTGCCAAAGTTTTTGTAACTATTTCACCACCAAAGCAGTTTGCCTGTGGACGTATCTACCAGTGGTTTGTGAAGTCTCATGACCATTCAGGAAGGAGACGCCATCTTTCTCTTCTCAGGTGTCTCAAATAGGGAGTGGGAAAGGGCCAGAGGCCATGGGCAAGCCTCTTGCCAAGCCTGTGGATGAGATCATCATCAACTCCACCCCAGCATCCAGCTCAGCTTCTTTAGAGCTTCACAGGCTGCAGCCCTTGGACCAGCCTCCTGTCAGGTTCTCAAAACAGGAGAAAATAAAGTGGATCCTCCCCCCCAAAAAAAAATTGGGAATTCTTACATTATACTGTTATTTTAAACATGCTCGTCTTATGTAGTGTAATTAAGGAAAAGAGCAGATTAGGATCTCAAGAAAGACTTTTCCAAGAAGACTCTTTCAAATTAGTTTCCTTTTAAAATGTCCTTACAAATCCTTAAGCAACTTTCAAAAAGAAAGTCTTATGGTAAGGATCAAAGACATGCATTGGGTAAGTAACTCATTCCTAATAGAAAAGATATAGTAAAATATTATGACCTCTCTCTGCTTGATCAGAAAACAAACTTTTCACCCATAACAAGTCCTTTAGTTCAATTCTTCAGGAATTCCATTCTATTTTAGTTTCTGTATAACAATATTCAAAGCTGTAATTATATCCTCTATAATCAGCCCATTCCCAATGTAATTAAGAGTGCCACAAATTTAAAGCTATGACCTCACTGCTGAGGAGAAAAGTGTGTGGAAGAGATAATTTATATTACATGTAAATAGACATCCTTTTATGCCAACAAATTTAAAACATTAAAGAAAAAAGTAACATTATAATAGAATCATCATGTTCCTGATAGTTTTTCTTCCATCATTTCTAGCATCTGACTCTAATCAATAAACTCTTTCCTATTAAAACCTGTGCTCTTGCTGTACGTTATGAAAACTCTAAACCCCTTCAGATGCCTCTCAATTCTCCTCATTCAACTGCCAGTCCACTATGGGGATAAAGATATATGTGAGGTGAGTGATTCCTGGCACAATGTTATGCTAGTGTAAACCAAGTTTTAATTGGCAGAAAAGTCCATCAGTGAAGTGTGTAACTTCTAAGCAACGTGAATAGAATTTTATCTCAATTAAGAATCAAGAATTTTTTTTTAAAGATTTTATTTGACAGAGAGAGAGAGACAGCGAGAGAGGGAACACAAGCAGGGGCAGTGGGAGAGGGAGAAGCAGGCTTCCCGCCGAACAGGGAGCCCAATGTGTGGCTCAATTCCAGGACCCAGGGACCATGACCTGAACCAAAGGCATACGCTTAACGACTGAGCCATCCAGGCTCCCAAGAATCAAGAAATTGTGGACAAACTTAATGTGCCACATATTATAATGGTTCAAGCAAAACATTTTTTTAAAGATTTTGTTTATTTGACAGAGAGAGAGAGAGAGCACAAGTTGGCAGAGAGGCAGGCAGAGGGAGAGGGAGAAACAGGCTCTCCTCTGAGCAGGGAGCCCAACATGGGGCTTGATCCCAGGACCCTGTGGGATCGTGACCTGAGCCGAAGGCAGCTTCTTAACTGACTGAGCCACCCAGTGCCCTGCAAAATATTTTATAAATGTAACCACAGCCACATTAATAAGAAAGGACAACAACAATAACTAACACTTACCAAATGCTTACTATGTGCCAGCACTATGAGAATCTTAGACGAATTATCTCATTTAATTTTCACAAATGGCCACTGAGATAATACAATTATTGTCTCCATTTTTCATATCAGGAAACTGAAGCTCAAGGATGTTAAATAACTGCCCAGGTTAATTAGCTGGTAGAGTAGGGCCAATATTGAAGCCAGGTCACCTTGAAACTCTTGTTTTTCCAGCTTTCAGGCTAGACTGTCTATGGGTTCTGTTACACAAGCAATTTAAACCAACTATTTTTTACCTTTACTCTTCCACTAAGGCTCCTGGTGAACTACAACTATTACCAATCAACAAGGGGTGGGGGGAGAGGGAGTAGTGAAAGCAAAAAAGCAAGATAACTGTTTACCAAGATTCTCTCCTCCAATCAAATTCAGGAATTCCTTTCCATATTCTGTATAGCTAATCAATTTTTTTAAATTACACAAATGTTTAGTCACAGTTGATAAGTTGCTGAAGCACCAATCACAAAATAGAACACACTCTTGTATTTTTCAGATTAAAGAAGCTGATTGACCAAGAAACCAAGTCCCAGGAGAAGAAGGAGCAAGAAAAGGAAAAAAGGGTCACTGCCCTGAAAGAGGAGCTGACCAAACTGAAGTCTTTTGCTTTGATGGTGGTGGACGAACAACAAAGGCTGACAGCACAGCTTGCCCTTCAAAGACAGAAAATCCAAGACCTAACCACAAATGCAAAGGAAACATATGCTAAACTAGACCTCGCTGAAACCCGAGTTCAGGAAGAAGAGCAGAAGGCAACCAGATTAGAGAAAGAACTGCAAACACAGACCACAAAGTTTCACCAGAACCAAGAAACAATTATGGCAAAGCTCACCAACGAGGACAGCCAAAATCGCCAGCTTCGACAAAAGCTGGCAGCACTCAGCCGGCAAATTGATGAGTTAGAAGAGACAAACAGGTCTTTACGAAAAGCAGAAGAGGAGCTGCAAGATATAAAAGAAAAAATCAACAAGGGAGAATATGGAAACTGCGGTATCATGGCTGAGGTGGAGGAGCTCAGGAAACGTGTGCTAGAAATGGAAGGGAAGGACGAAGAACTCATAAAAATGGAGGAGCAGTGCAGAGATCTCAATAAGAGGCTTGAAAAGGAAACATCACAGAGTAAAGACTTCAAACTCGAGGTTGAAAAACTCAATAAAAGAATTATGGCTCTGGACAAATTAGAAGATGCCTTCAACAAAAGCAAACAAGAATGTTACTCTCTGAAATGCAATTTAGAAAAAGAAAGAATGACCACAAAGCAGTTGTCTCAAGAACTAGAGAGTTTAAAAGTAAGGATCAAAGAGCTAGAAGCCATTGAAAGTCGGCTGGAAAAGACAGAATTCACCCTTAAAGAGGACTTAACTAAACTGAAAACATTAACTGTGATGCTGGTAGATGAAAGGAGAACAATGAGTGAAAAATTAAAGCAAACTGAAGATAAGTTACAAGCTGCTTCTTCTCAGCTTCAAATGGAGCAAAATAAAGTGACAACAGTTACTGAGAAGCTAATTGAGGAAACAAAAAGGGCACTGAAATCCAAAACTGATGTGGAAGAAAAAATGTACAGTGTCACCAAGGAGAGAGATGATCTAAAGAACAAACTGAAAGCAGAAGAAGAAAAAGGAAATGATCTCCTGTCCAAAGTTAATATGCTGAAAAATAGACTTCAGTCATTGGAAGCAATTGAGAAAGATGTTCTAAAAAACAAATTAAATCAAGATTCTAGTAAGTCTACAACAGCATTACACCAAGAAAACAATAAGATTAAAGAGCTCTCTCAAGAAGTGGAAAGACTGAGACTGAAATTAAAGGATATGAAAGCCATTGAGGATGACCTTATGAAAACAGAAGATGAGTATGAGACTCTAGAACAAAGGTATGCTAATGAACGAGATAAAGCTCAATTTTTATCTGAAGAGCTGGAACATGTTAAAATGGAACTTAACAAGTACAAGTTAGCAGAAAAGACAGAGTCCAGCCATGAACAATGGCTTTTCAAAAGGCTTCAAGAAGAAGAAGCTAAATCAGGGCACCTCTCAAGAGAAGTGGATGCACTGAAAGAGAAAATTCATGAATACAAGGCAACTGAGGACCTAATATGTCATCTCCAGGGAGATCATTCAGTTCTGCAAAAGAAACTCAATCAACAAGAAAACAGGAACAGAGATTTAGGAAGAGAGATTGAAAATCTAACTAAAGAGTTAGAGAGGTATCGGCATTTTAGTAAGAGCCTCCGGCCTAGTCTCAATGGAAGAATCATCTCTGACCCTCAAGTATTTTCTAAAGAAGTTCAGACAGAAGTAGCAGACAATGAGCCACCTGATTATAAGAGTCTTATTCCTCTGGAACGAGCAGTCGTCAACGGTCAGTTGTATGAGGAGAGTGAGGACCAGGATGAGGAACCTAATGATGAGGAATCTGTACTATCCTTCAAGTGCAATTCATCTACTCCCTGTCCTGTTAACAGGAAACTATGGATTCCTTGGATGAAATCTAAGGAGAGCTATCCTCAGAATGGAAAAATACAAACTAAACCCAATGGCAACTTCATGCAACCTGGAGATCTAGTCCTAAGCCACATGCCTGGACAGCCACTTCATATAAAAGTTACTCCAGACCATGTCCAAAACACAGCCACTCTTGAAATCACAAGTCCGACTACAGAAAGTCCTCACTCTTACACAAGCACTGCGGTGATACCAAACTGTGGCACCCCAAAGCAAAGGATAACCATCCTCCAAAATGCCTCCATAACACCAGTGAAATCCAAAACTTCTGAAGGCCTCATGAATTTAGAGCAAAGTATGTCCCCAATTACCATGGCAACCTTTGCCAGAGCGCAGACCCCAGAGTCTTGTGGTTCTGTAACTCCAGAAAGGACAATGTCACCTATTCAGGTTTTGGCTGTGACTGGTTCAGCAGGCTCTCCTGAGCAGGGACGTTCCCCAGAGCCGATAGAAATCAGTGCCAAGCATGCGATTTTCAGAGTCTCCCCTGACCGCCAGTCATCATGGCAGTTTCAACGTTCAAACAGCAACAGTTCAAGTGTGATAACTACTGAGGATAATAAAATCCACATTCACTTAGGAAGTCCTTACATGCAAGCTGTAGCCAGCCCCGTGAGACCTGCCAGCCCTTCAACACCACCACAGGATAACCGAACTCAAGGCTTAACTAATGGGGCCCTAAACAAAACAACCAATAAAGTCACCAGCAGTATTACTATTACACCAACAGCCACACCTCTTCCTCGACAATCACAAATTACAGTAAGTAATATATATAACTGACGACTCTCACCCTCATCCGGTCTATAGTGCTATTTTTGCAAGGAACTCAATCCTTTTTAATTATCCCTCCACATCCCCCAAAAGACTGATTGAACTTGTACTTTGGGAAGGTTTGTGCATGAACTATCCAAGAGTATCTGAAACTAACTAAGTGTTGCCTGCAATAGTCATACCAAGTGTGCACTTACTGTATATCTTTTCATTTACATACCTGTATGGAAAATATTTAGTCTGCACTTGTATAAATACATCTTTATGTATTTCATTTGCCATAACTCACATTAATTTCACTGCAACTTGTCTTGATGAAATACTTTAACATTTTAAAGCAGTAAATAATTTGTTATTTTTACCATTGCTTGCTGAATTTTTTTTTTTTGGTCATTTTGTATTATATTTTTGCATGTATAATAGAATTTTACTTCCTGTTCACAAGGTCTATTAATTCTTCCTTAAAAACAAGTAGGACCTACTTCCCACTTCCCATTTACAGTCAACTTCTGATCACATGTTATTAGAGGAAGAGGAAGTGGCTCAAATAAATAAAATTTATGTCTCTTTGTTTTTAAAGTGAACTGTAAGATCTCTCAGGAGCAAACTTAACTTCCTGCTTGAGATGTATCAGTATCCTTGGTGCCCAGCAAAGTGCTTAGCACATATTGAGAACTTAATAAATGTTTATTGACACTAAGTGAATAAAACTAAGTAATTTGCTTTTAATAAGCACATATGAGCTGATGGTGAAAGTAAAAATGAAATGTGACAGGAAGCCAGAAAAAGCACATTTGAAAACACAAGTTACCTTGACAATCAAGAGTTGACTGTATTTCTACTATAGGCGAAAACCCTCATAAAACATATGTGTTTGCATCCAAACCTGAAATTAGCCACTATGATATATGCTCTTGAACACTGCTTCAAAGCAAAAATGTCATTCTTGTTTTTTTTTCCTATCTGGATCCCAAAATAGTTTGGATTATTTAAGGTAGGTGCTTCCTATCTTGCTTATAAATTGGCTATATTCAGAAGCTTACAATGTAATTGCATTTTCCCCCCACCTCTAAACAAGCAAATAGAAGCCAAAGATAGTTTCAAACACAAGTTACAGAAAAGGCATATTTAAAAAAAAAAAATCATACATTATGTTAGTTGAGGAAAATTTCTTCTGTGATTATTGTTATGCCATTTACAAGATAAGTGAGAAAAATTTAGCCAAAGCATTCTAAGAATTCTGATACTTACATTATAGGACTCTTTGAAAATGATCTATATTTCCATAGCAGAGAACAACAGTTTTCAGAGGACCATTTTAAATTACAAATCTGGTCCCCAAGTTGAATTAAAAAAAAAAAATCAGACAAAATAGCTCATTATCAGTTTCCCCTTTCCAACCTCATAATTGTTAATTTAGTTTGGTCAATTTTACTGTCAGCTGCTGATTTTAAACACAATTCATTTAGACACCCAGGCAAACTGTGAAGATCTTTAGAAGTAAAAGAAATCTTCCATGATTATCCTCCTTTTCCCTGCAAAATCAATTTCATGATAGCAAAGCGAGTATTTGTTGACAGAAACACTTCCATGGTGATGAACGGCAACACCAATGCTGTGGGCTTGCATCATCATTAAATAAATTTGGATAAAAGCTGAGGCTGGTGATGAATGAGAAAGCTTCTGTTTAAACACATTTATCTTGGGAATTGGCAGTGACCCAACTGTGTTACAAAATACATGATGGTCTAAATGTTTTTCAAAACTATTTTTATTTATTTATTTATTTTTAAAGATTTTATTTATTTGAGAAAGAGAGAGAGAACGAGGAGCAGGGGCTGGAGGGAGGCAGAGGGAGAGAGAGAAACAGGCTCCCTGCTCAGTAGGGAGCCTGATGCAGGGCTCTATCCTAGGACCCTGAGATTAGGACCTGGGCTGAAGGCAGATGCTTAACCAACTGAGCCACCCAGGCACCCCAAAACTATTTTTATTCTTAAGTCACCTTGGGCTAGAACTTTAGAAGAAACTACATACTTAATTTTACATTTTTCAAAGTAGACATTGATAATGCTACTGCCTAAGATGCTTTTTTAGATATTATCAAGAGAGGGTACACATAACATGTTGAGTGTGACAGAAAGTAGAAAGAACGAAAGAACAAAGTCTTCGCAGCGCTTCCCAACTTTTGTCACGTAATGGCCCAGAGAGAAAATATGTTGCCCCATCTGCTGAGGGGACATCCATTCCTGGCACACCTGTAACTAACAGAGTTTGAAAAGCTCTGGGCTCTTGAATAGTCCATCCCTTTTGTAAGGGTTCAATTTCTCATGTGAGCCAGAACAATTCTCTACAATAAAGTTAACACCATAGGATCTGTGCTCCATGATTATAATGCACAAATTCTCATTTCATCATCTGCTCTAGATATTTACTACAAATAGGCATCCCAAGTGATTAACGTTACTAAAAGTTTACTGGACTTTCAAGGAACTGAACCTCTTTTAGAGGTTCTTCTACTGGGAGGAAAACTTCAGTATAATAATTCACATCACCATCAGAATTTAGGAACACTGTCATATTAATAACATAGATTATTAAAAGTGTTACTAATTAAAATTTATGGTAAAGACAGCATCATTTCTGAAAAAAAAAAGCATCTGTCCCTTTCCATAAAATCATACATTAAAAAAGAGCATTTTCCCATTCACACATTCTAGACTTTTAGTCCTCAATTTCAAAGTTAAATTTTTATTTATTTTTTTCCTAAATATTTTATTTTACAGAGAGAGAGACAGTGCGTGCACAAGCAGGGGGAGAGGGAGGGTGCCTGGGTGGCTCAGTCGTTAAGCGTCTGCCTTCGACTCAGGTCATGGTCCCAGGGTCCTGGGATCGAGCGCCGCATCAGGCTCCCTGCTCAGCGGGAGGCCTGCTTCTCCCTCTCCCTCTCCCCCTGCTTGTGTTCCCTCTCTCGCTGTCTCCCTGTCAAATAAATAAATAATATCTTAAAAAAAAAAAAAAGGCAGGGGGAGAGGGAAAGGGAGAAGCAAACTCCCTGCTGAGCAGGACCCTGGGATTGTGACCTGAGCCGAAGGCAGATGCTTAACTGACTGAGCCACCCAAGTGCCCCTCAAAATTAAATTTTTATAACCGTGTGTATGTTTCAAAGGTTATAGAACTTTCTTTTTCATTTTTATATAATCACAGAAGAACCTTGAAAGCCAGGAAGGAGGAAGAAAGTCACACTGGAAAATCTTCATGAGATATGTAAGGGTGGAAGTTTGTTTTCTTGGAAAAAGGAGACCCATGAGAGACTCACAGAAGACAGTTTTTATATACATCTGATAAAATACCTTCCTTTCATTTCATCTGAAGTCCCAGCTTCAGAACCAATTTTCATTTTACTCAGTTCCCCTATCTCTTTAATTTTTTAAGCTGCAGCATCCTACCATAGATTTAAACGATTTTCCATACTCTTCTGTCTTTTTAAGAACAGTGGCAAAACTCCGAGGTTGCCTCTTCCCTGGGGGCAATGGCAAAAATAAAATCATCACCCTTACTAGGACAATGTGCATTACTATAGTTGGATCTGTACATATAAAGGAAGGTCTCTATTTGTTCAAGATGATGACAGGATTACATAAATCTACTCAGAAGGTCTCTACAACTATACTTCACAACGCCAAGACATTAGGACATAGGTCTTCATGTCACCCAAAGGATAAAAAGTAGGTTGTACTATAAGATGGTCATAAAAGGGATATTTCATTAAAAAATTCTTAGAATTGAAGCCTAAGGATTTAATGATCTTTACTGACTGACGGAGAACTCCAGACAAAAACATATTTTTGGTAGCTTCTTTGATTCTGAATCTTTACAGTGAGTCTCCTCTGAAACTTAGAAGACAAAGGCAGGGAAAGATCTTTAAATTAACAACATTCTAATTTCCCTATACCTTGGTTTCTGTTATTGTTTTTCCCTCCAAAAGTCATTTTGCTTTGCAATCCTAAAAGAAAACATAATCAGGCAAAAATGCATGCCCAAAACATTAAGATCCTGTGTTTCTCAAAGTAAAATCCAACATACATGTATAGGAATCTCCAAGGGTAGGACCCAGGAAGCTGCACCTTTAACAAATTACTCTGCTGATTAGTATGCACTCTAAAGTAGGAATTTCACTGTTTAAGAAATTCCTACATTGATAAACATTAGCAAATGTGTTCTGACGGTAGTCCTGCTCTATCAGAATGAATTACACCTGTCCAAGGAAGTGTGACTATTCTGCCCTCTAGTGGCTGGCATGACACATAGAAAGCTCATTCCCCAGGTTTTCTTTTTATTCAGAAGAAAAGCTTAATAAAAACTATCGCTTTATAGGGTGGGAAGGTTCCTAGTTTTACAACTGTAGCAAAGCATAGATGCCTGAATTTTTAGCTGAGCAGTAGCAGGCTGTCTGACACCTACAAGCTGTTTCTCCCTCAGATCCCAGGCTCTCAATAACCCTACAGCATTTCTTGGGAATAGTCCAGAACACACATTAAAGAGAGCAGTTTGGATGAACCAAAACAAAGGACTCCATTCACCTTAGGCCACAGTGGAGCAAATGCCAAGAAAAGAGCAAGGAAGATAAGTGGTTCAATAAAGTCCCCAATCTTAAACTCCCTTAAATTCATTTTCATTTAAACTCCAAATCTTTTCCTTTCCAACTGATGGACCCTTCCACTGTGCAGTGAAATTAATCAGAGCAGGCATCCCCCAAAGGCAACACTGTAGGGCACAGAATCCTTAGGGAGTCCAGCCAGTTAATTGGCCAACACTTCTAAGTACTTTATCATTTGCTAATGAACTTTAACACTGTTCATATGGTAGCACATATAAATCTGTCAACATTCCATCAGGACACTAGTTTTTACACTTAAAATGGTGCCATAAAAATGTACTCTAGGCTACAGTCAGCTATCCTAGGAATAATCTTTACTTGTAGCTTCATTTTAAAATTTCACTTGTTTTTTTAATAAAATTATTGATCAAGAGAAATAAAATTTGATTAAGGCAGTTTTTGAAAGCTTTTTAAGTTTTCCTATTTTAGTAATTTTCCTTTTCTCCCATAGTCAAATGGTCCTGTATGATATTTTTGTAACGTTATCTAGGATTTTTTTTGCCTCTGAGTTCTATTTTGCTTTTGAAAGCCTAGTCATCTTTGCATAACTAACAATGTATACAGGCCCTACAAATCTACAAAGGCTGTTTCACTTTGCATTCCTTAGGCCTCTGGAAAGGTGGAATGGGTTCACTGACATGCCACTCATATGTCTCAGTGACATGCACGGTGTCTTCTCTTCAAAGCACCACATGGACACAACTGGTTAATCCACTGATCATGACATCCACTGAACTACCTGTCTTCTACCGACACTGGGGCAGGTATGGAGAGAAAAGATTCACTGCCCTTGAAAGGAAGGAGACAAGAAACAAAAGAGTATTAGATAACATTTAGTCAAGTGCAAACTAAATTCATACAGTAAACTAGAGATTAAGCAGGACTAAACAGTAGATTAATCAAGGCTTCACAGAGCAATTGAGGCTTGAAATAGGCCAAGGAAAGATTTAGAGAAGTGGACTTAACGGGGTGGGAGGGAACATTTGAAGCCAGCAAACAAGATCAGGTTCCAGTTCATGCCCTTCCCAGTCAGCTCTGGGGCCCTAGAAAAGTCATTTAATTTTTGTGAAATAAAGAGAACTGGACTTGGTGATCTCTAAGATCATATCTAGTTCTAACTTCCAATGATTTCTGAATTTTCTCCATGTCTTGACACCCTTTTTAAATTGCTAAAAATTCCTTTGGGAAATAAGGTTGGGCATAAATAAACCGATTATCTGCATGAGTTTCCTTTCAGAAATTAAATTTCTTCTTCCTCATTTTCCCACTTGCAGGTGTCCTAACTACTAGATGGTCACTAATGATGTGTTTCTTTAAAATTCTATGAATCAGCCTTTTAATCTTCAACATATCAGCTCTTTTCTTTTTAGAGCAAACTTTCTCAACCTCAGGACTATTGATAGTTTGGATCTGATGATTCTTTGTTGGGGAATGATGTCCTGTGCACTCTAGGATGTCTAGGAGCATTCTTGGCTTCTACCCACTAGATGCCAAGCAGCATCCCCCAACTGTGACAAACAAAAATGGCTCCTGACATAGCCATATGTTCTCTAGGGGTAAAATCACCTCCATTTGAGAACCACTGCATTAGGGAGATGGACTGACTAACTCTATGAGCCAGTTCCTCTTTTACAGGACTTGCTGTGGGAAAAATTTAACAGCTCATTTGAAAAGTCTTATGTCTGGTATGTAAAGATGAAAATCTTGAGTCTGACTAAACATAAGCCTCAAAGCAACTTTAAAAATCTGCACTGAAGACTTTAGTTGTTTCTACTAATTTGACAGATTGGCCCAAAGCATGTGTGTATTTGACATTTATATTTGGGTTAATATGCTGTACCTTTGTTTCTTTCAATACCACATTACAAACTTGAGCTTTCAGATGAGCTTTCCATTTCTCACATGCCTTCAAGAGAAGAAAGAAAAGTCTAGAGAACCAATCACCCTTGCCTTAGTGGGTGAAAAGGGTTTCAGGAGGATTCCTAAGAACTTAAGAGATAACCCTTTACTGTCTAGACCTTTCCAAAGAGTCCTCTCTGAGAAGTTTCAATTCCCTCTGTAGTAGCTTATAACCACCAGAGGCACAAATGTCTTCTATTAGAATACAAGCATTCTTCATTCTTCAACAAATCAGCTACAAGAATGAACCAACAAATATTTATGAAGTACCTAATATTACTCATTGCTGTGCAAGGCAGTTATGCAAGTCTAAGATTTAGAATCTAGGGTGGGAGTTGAGGATTACCTTAAAAGGTAATTAACAGCATAACACAGAGAAGGAATTCTTAGATAATAAGTACTACAGGAATTTGGAGGAGGAGCACGTTACTCTGGGGGCAGGTTCAGGGGTTAGGTTTCAGAAATAGATGAGAGATGAGGAAGAGTAGGATAAAGAGAGGACAAAAGGAGTTCCAGGGAGGTGCCCACAAGAGCAGAGGTGTGAGGGCAGGTAGGAGAGGAAAAAAACAATGTTCAAGGAACAATGAGCAGTGCAGTGTGGCTGCAACTGAGATGGCTGGGGCAGGGTTAAGGCTTAAGGGCCCAGTCCTGTTGGACTGTGAAGGGCCTCGAATATAGTGCTAGGGAGCATTCTGTCTCACTTCAGAGAAGTGAGATAATGGAAACAACTAATACTTTATACACTTATTTCACAACAACCCTATAAAGTAGGTATCTTCACAATTTTAGAGATAAAAAAATTTTAATTCTGAGATGTAAGGAAAATTTCTTCAGGTTGTTCTGTTAGTATGTGACAAAAACGAGATGTCATAACACAAATCTACTTATATCGTCCCATTCTCTTTCCAGAGAAACATACTGAGAAGCTACCACAGTACAAGTGGAAAGCATAATAAATTGCTTTTGAACCTCTCCCATTACTTAAGGGCATAGACAGGTTGCCTAACGTTACATCCCTGTACTCACTCTTATCTCAAAAGTCTCCCACTTTAGCCAGAACACTTGGAATGCCCCTAAATATACACAGGACTTTCCCCTACCTCCTCCCCACTGCTCTACATGGATAATTTTCTCTTCTCTCATCAAGTGACTCACACTGAAAAGTCTGGCTCAAGCCCTACCTTTTCTGAAACCTTCCATGATCATCACTACAGTCCAGAGGGTTGGAAGGCTCCCCTTCCAACTCCTCCCATCTCCCTGAGGTTACTGTTTGGGGAATAAGAGATAATGTTGAGAGGCCATGCCCCACATAAATGGGCAGGCATGGGGAAGATGGACTTGGGGATGTGCTGTGGATAGGACACGGGAGAAAGCAAGACCAAGGAGAAGCACAATTCCTCATCATCAGGAAAATGCCAGGCATGCAGAATGAGCTTGGAGTATGAGGTACCTGATTGGCTCAGAGGTGGCTGGAGAGCACAACAACAGAAGTGAATAAAAATGATCCACAGAGGGAACAACACGACCATGCATATCAAAGCTCAAAAGTAAGTAGTGCCTTGATAGTCCTGATAGTGACCCAACACCTCCAGAAAAGACAATCAAAGGATTAAATTCTAGCCACCATAAAGACAAGCACCAGCAACTTAGGGACTTCTGCCTCTGCAGAAGACCAGAAAATCTTCCAGGATGGTATTCCTTAATTCAGGATTTCCACTTCTCAAGCAACACCATTATCTTAAAAGGAAAGAATGATGGTCCCAAAATCACCTTAAAAGAAAAAAAAGAAGCAGCAGTAGCACTGTTTATCTTTCGAGCTCAGGGGGGAAAGTGTTAGGTTTCAACCCTGTCAGTCTCTAAATTCTGCTTCCAATTCAGGATGAAATAACTGTAAACCAAGGAAACATCACAAATAAAATTGACATTTTAGAGAAAGTCGTCAAGTCGGTCTTCAATGTTATCTCTCGTAAACAAATGCATAAAAACACTTGCTTCAATGCAACCACTCTTTAAACAACTCACAACAATTCCTCAAGAACAAATTACTATTCTTCATTATTAGTGAGTTGACTGCTTTTCTCCTTCTCTTAAAAAAAAAAAAAGCTATCCCTTTTCTGTTCTTTGCCTTTTAATGGTGTTCTTACCTGAATTCACTGATATCAGGCTTCAGAAAATTAGTTTTATAGAAAGAGAAGTTAACTAAAAATTAACTAAAGGCCCATAACATAAGAAACATTAAAACACCTAACAATCCCTTCAGGGTAACAAGGAGGGGGTCAATGAGTAAGGATCTCAGTGAAGAAGGAGGACATCTCTCATAGTGACAGGCATAAGCAACACAATTCTTGTTATATAAAACTTTTCTCTGATTATAAGAATAATACATATGTATTATAAAAATTTTAGGAAATATAAATGCCAGGGCCACTAATTTTAGCTTCTAAGAAGGGTAATGAGAGGACTAAGGAGAACAATGGACAATTATTACTATTTTTTTAGGCCAACCTATCAACTATGGCCCTAATCCAGGTTTTCTCAGACTGCCAATGAGGAAGGAAATGTGCTCTGGGGGTAAGGGGGGCATCCTGTAATTACTGAATGCCCCTGTGCCAAGGACTGGCAGATCCTCCCACAGAATATAAGTTTATGTAATCTGTTCTGCTCAGTCCAGACACAATGGCAGAGGGGCCAGCCTGGTCACTGGAGGACGGGGACAGGAATTCCTTTCCCCTGATAGAAATCAGTGCCTGGATAACGATTCAATCACTACGCATCGTTCAAGAACTGGGAAGAAATGCCTCTAGTAGGGGGCTGCTCTCAGAACTAGCTGTACTCTTATCAGTAAGATTGGTGGCCTTGTGGCAGGGCGGCGGGTGGGGTGGACATGTGGGCACAGAATAGGGCCCAATAAAACTCACTTCTCAGGCTCGGGGAAAGGAACGTAGAATTATCAGTCGTAGAAGAAGAGATTGGCAGGTGAAAAGAATTACATTTTCCCCTTGGGTTCTCAACCACTTGAATGGTATCAACAATTTCTCTCATGATGATTCTCAAAGCAAGATCTCCCAAGTTTTCAATGCCTACCAAACAGTTCCACATGGAAGGTCCACCTACACTTCAAACTTAGAATGTGCCCACACCCCACTGCACTGCTCCTTTTGGGTTGCTCTTTGTCTTACTTCTGATGATGGTCCACTACCTTCCTTGTTCCAAGGTTCAACATCTGGGAGCCATTCTCCACTTTTCTGCTTACTCCCCAGATCTAGTCAGCCACACTGCCCTGGTATTTCTTTCTCTGCCCTCCCCCTTTTATTTGGCTACGACTCCCCAAATCCAGACCTCAGTACGGATGGTAGTGTAAGGTAGTTAATCTATTGCATTCAACCCCTCACATTTCTAATCCAATCTTCACTCATGTTGCTAGTGATCTTTCTACAACACCTTCCTAATCATGGCAATTCTCCAGTCCTCTCCACCCCACCACCACCAAAAATAGCACTTACTTCACACTTACATTACTGAGTATCCAAATTCCAAACTTTCTATCAGGCCTCGATCTCTTGCCTCAACTCCCTTTGAAACTGGACAATCCCTGTATCCTAACCAGAACACAGTACTGACCATCCTCCCACATACCATTGAGCTTTCTTGCCTTGCACCTTGCTCATGCTGTTCCTAGAGCTAGAATAAGCTTCTCACTTTGTTCCTCCTTTTGAAATCTTACTCCTATCTCAAATGCCCATCTTCCTCCGAGTTTCCAAAATACTTCTGTTTGTACCTCTATTATAGGACTTTATTTTACCTCTTTTTTATAATCTCTCGTATACTATACTACAATCTCTTGAGAGCAAGAATCCACTATCATTTATTTATTTTTTGAAACTCTTAATATCAACATTTCTCAAATGCAGTCACTGATCACCTTTATAAAAATCACTCAGGACTCCACAGATTTCCACATGCCTAGACCTATGAAAACCAATGCAGGAACTCCGCATTTAAACAATCTGCCTGGTTCATTCTTGGGCTTATAAAGTTTAAGAACCACTGCACTACATTACCCAGAACTTAAATACCGCTGGTAGTAGGTGTTCAACAAAGGCTAACAACATACCTGGTGGCCATAGCTGGCTTGCATTTGTTCTTTTCATAGACTGAATGTCAGGGCCAAAGGACTTCATTTCATTTTTCAATTAAAAGATAGGAAAAGAGAAAAAAGTAGAAAATAGTATGTTTTCAGGTACTCTAAAAAAAGAAAGACAATGACCAGACCAAGTAGGATAAAGAAGGAAAAGGTTGTGTGGAGAGATCCTTTTCTGGGTCAGAATTGCTTAGAAACTTGGCCCAGTAAACACAGTACTGCTTGGTCAGCTCCTCAACTCCCATGCTCACTAACATGTCTCCGATAATTAATAGGAGAAGGTAGAGCAGAAAAACAAGGAAGATGAAATAACCAAAGAAAATAAGTTATGCCTATAATCAAGAAATACGCATCTTAAGCACAAATATAAGGAAAAAGACGAAGTTCATTTCGTTCACATTAGTAACAACAAACACTTATCTGGAACTTTGATGGGCCAGGGTCTTTCCTACTCCCCAAAGAACATTAAAGTAATACTCTAATACCCAGATAAGTATTACAGATGAGGAAACTGAAGCCTGAATAGCTAAATGGCTTGCCTGAGGACACACAGCTAGTTGGTGCCAGAACCAGAATGCAGACCCAAGTCTATTTGGCATTACAGCTTCTGCTCTAACTGCTAACCCAAGGCTGTTGTAAAATGTAAGCCTGTGAACAACTGAAAAAACTTAAATGGGTGCAAATGAAGAAATGAGAAAGAAGGGGTGGGATGATCACCAAAAAAGAAAAAACAAAACAAAACAAAAAAAACCCTGAGGTAAAAAATTTGACAGATGAATAAAAAGAAAGGGGATGGGGCGCCTGGCTAGCTCAGTCGGTAGAGCATGCGACTCTTGATCTCAAGGTTGTGTTTGAGCCCCACATTGGCTGTAGAAATTATTTAAAAATAAAATCTTAGGGTGCCTGGGTGGCTCAGTTAGTTAAGCGACTGCCTTCGGCTCAGGTCATGATCCTGGAGTCCTGGGATCGAGTCCCGCATCGGGCTCCCTGCTCAGCAGGGAGTCTGCTTCTCCCTCTGACCTTCCTCCCTCTCATGCTCTCTCTCTACCAGTTTCTCTCTCTCTCAATAAATAAATAAAAATCTTTAAAAAAATAAAATAAAATCTTAAAAAAAAAAAGGAAAAGAAAGGAGACAAACAAGGAAGACAACACTTCAAGGTTAGTATATTTTACCTTAGCATACTATTTCTATATGTGATGCTATGTGTCTGGGTACAAAATGGAAGTAACTGGGTTAGGAAGGATTTTTGAAAACTGTGTTTCAATGTTTATTCTTGGATTGTCCTCACTGCCCATGTTAGTGTAATTACCACAGAGAGACTGGGATATAACTAGGTACAACCACAAAGCATATTACATTATAAAATAAAGGCATCAACCTCCTCAGAAACTAGACAACTCTTCAGTAGAAATCATAGCACTGCAACTCTATTTAAAACCAAACATTTTCTCACAGGAGGTTAACAGGAATGAACGAATCCAACTATAGGGTTTCCTTTTGAAGGATCTCTTACCATATAAAACTGTAAAATCTATAGTGATAAAGTTTTATTGTATAATGAGGAAGTTCTGAGAAAATCATGAGAAAAAAACCCAAAGCAGCTTATGAAACTCTAGGCTATCTGCCAGATTCATTATCTGTCATTTCCAATTTTTTTCTTTATACAAACTAGTAGTGATTTACCAAACAATACAAAAGACAAAAGAAATGAAGGCAATAATATTTCAAAGATTTTTTTTCCAGTTTATTATTTCATCCTTTTCATCACATCTATCATAATCACTTATATACTTTCCCATTAAAAAGAGATAAAAATACAAAATACTGTTATTCTGATAACACAGCTGGGTCCCTGAGGGAGTCAGGCAGCACTGAATCTGCCCCCACCCTGCGTCACTAACCCCAATAACCACAAATCAAAATGATAAGAGGTCTTTGGGAGCCTTGAGTCTTTCAACCTCTAGAGCTAAAGGTGTACTGAGGGCCTGTGCAGTCCTTGGAGTCAGGAACACTCCTGAGGGAACACTGTTTTCTTAGATAATATGTTGCCAATACATCTCCAAAAAGTTCAAAGCACTTACAAAATTAATTTCATTTACAGAAAAGGGAACATCCTGACTCCAGCTGTCTAACTAGGATCTAACAGCTTCCCCATAAATGCTGATTTTGTTCTGGTATGCTTTCAGATGTTTACCCTCCATGATAATACGAAAGAGCACAAGCATCAAGTAGAAATTGGGCTACATAATTAACACGTCAAATAAAACTGAACACATTTTCACCTTTCTGCACTTCTTTTGGTCACAAAGGCTCAATATCATTTACTGACTTGTTGTAACCTGGGAGTCTTGTAGATTGCTTGGTTTCTTTTTAGAAACTGTGGACCAAGTAAGCCAACATTTCAAGAATTTAGTGAATACATTCCACACATGTACTCCGTTTCTTTCTCCTGCTCCTTAGAAAAAACCAATGCCTCTGCCTCACTGAATTTGGCATCCTCAGACCTGTAATCCATTCCAAATCCTAATTTCCATGTTGAACTGAGTTAAACATTTAAAAAAAAAAATTCTTTTCTTCTATGAATGAGCTTTCCAACTAGCTTAATCTCCTCCAAGACATCTGCTTTCTGATGGAACCCAGGAGCCTCCAACTCTGAGTAGAACATTTACTGTGTGGTCTTAAAACAGACATATGCATAGATTCCGCCTGCAACATGCACTCCAAATTTGGACAAAACTTTCTTGGAGCTATTTGACATAATGTTCTATAAAAATGATTCAGGAGATGACACATTTTAAAGCTCCATATCTCATTTACTGAAATATGTCCAAGTATAAAATTCATACAGGAAAAAATTTAAAAAACACATAGAATCATTTTTAAAAAGGCGAATGACATTTAGGACCATTCTAATAAAATGACTAGCCTTTGCTGCCATCTAGAGGTAAAAACTATGTAGTGCAATCAGTTAAGACAAAATTGGCTTGCACCATCAATGGTCTACAAACAATGGGAGCCCAGTAACTTTCAGGCAACTGACCCCACCAATGACCATCATCCCAAGCCACATTGTCTTCACCAAAGCATAACAATATAGTGTAAAACAAACAAGCCCCACCAATATTGTATTCCTATACCAATTGGTTTATCACAGGGATTTCAGTTCTGAATAACCTGCGGTGCTCATTAAAAATTCACATGCCCATATTCCACACTCCTAGACAATCGGAGTCAGTAGGTTCTCAGAAGGGATGTGGACATCTGCAGCGTTTTAAAAGCCCCACAGGTTGATAAAAACCATTGAACCTCCCACACCCAGGCAGGCCAGAGTTCCAGGTGAAAGAAAACTTAAAGCTTATTCTTTCTTTTCTTTTTAAAGATTTTTTTTAAAAGATTTATTTATTTTAGAGAGATAAGAGAGAAAGAGAAAAGCGTGCAAGTGCGGGGGGGGGGCGGGGTAGAGGGAGAGGGAGAGAGAAACCCAGTGGACTCTGCGCTGAGCCCATAGCCCCACATGGGGCTGGATCTCACAATCCTGAGATCACGACCTGAGCAGAAACCAAGATTTGGATGCTTAATCGATGGTGCCACCCAGGTGCCCCTTTAAGATTTTATTTTTAAGTAATTTTTAAGTAAACCCAATGCAGGACTTGAACTTACAACCCCGAATGGGTTGTAAGTTCGGACTCAAGAGTCCGATGCTCCACCAACTGAGCCAGCCAGGGATGCCACAACTTAAAACTTACTTCTAAAGGAGGTTCAACTATGGCAGTGTTTCTCAAAGTGTGGCAGGCTGACCACTTGCATCAGATGAAACACCATGAGAGTTTATTAAAATTGAGGATGTCTGGGCACATCCATAGACAAATGAATTATAATTTCTAGGGGGAAGGCCCAGGGATCTATAATTTAAATAGGATTCCAACAGATTTTTGTACAATAGGAGAACCAATCTAAATCTTGACAAAGTTAAAGGACATTGCGGAAACCCATCTTCGAAAGGCTATTATTTGCTATGGTGACAAGATCAGATAACTTGAATTAGTCAATCACTGATTTCAGTTGCAGCTGCTACTGCTCATGTTTGGGAAAATATGGTTGATATGCACATAAATGTTCTGATTTCTGAAGTGTTTTCTTCTTTTTTTAATCTCTTAATATAACTTAGTGTTGCTTTTTGTAATTGTATACTTATTGTAGAAAATGAAGAAAATATAGAAAATAGAAGAAAAATAAAAAACACCTATAACTTCACTAACCAGTTACCCACTCACAGCACTGGTATATTTTCTCCTAGTATTTTCTCTTCAAACATACATAGTTAAAGCACATATATAGATTTTAATCCTGCTTTTAACATTTCTGAATAAGCATCTTCCTGTATCTTCAAAAGCATCATTTCAAGACAGTATAATACTTACATGTGATTATAGTGTAATATATAGTGTAAACATTTGTTATAAATAATGCAAAAGTGAATAGCCTTGCCTACATCTCTAATTATTTCCTGGAAAAGATTCCTAGCAATAAAATGAATGAGTCACAAAGTGTGAGTTTTAGGTATCTTGAGACACTCTACCAAACCACTATTGTAATCATCACCATGGTCGCCCATCTCATCAAACCCTTACTGGGCACTGAGTTTTACTATATTTTTTTTTAAAAAGATTAAGCTAAGTGAAATAAGTCAAGCAGAGAAAGTCAATTATCATATGGTTTCACTTATTTGTGGAACATAAGGAACAGCATGGTGGACATTAAGGGAAGGAAGGGAAAAATGAAGGGGGGGAAGTGGAGGGGGAGATGAACCATGAGAGACTGTGGACTCCAGGAAACAAACTGAGGGTTCTAGAGGGAAGAGGGGTGGGAGGGATGGGTTAGCCTGGTGATGGGTATTAAGGAGGGCACGTATTGCATGGAGCACTAGGTGTTATACGTAAACAATGAATCATGAAACACTACACCAAAAACTAATGATGTACTATATGGTGACTAACATAACATAATTAAAAAAAAGGTTCTGCCTATTTGAGAGGTAATAATGTTGAATGAGCATTTCAGCACTGAAGATGAGACCATGAGGACAGGTTGAAAGGTAGGAATACCATCTAGATAAGGAGGAGACTGATATCAGAGTATCAACATCTCACTTGCTATGTTTAGGATTAAGTATTAAAAAAAATGTCAATAATACTAAAGTCCAAAAACTCTTCTAGCAATCCTCATATTTTTAGCTAAGTCTATATACTGTTTATTTGAAAATCTAAATATGGTTGCTTTAAAAGTTAAAGGGCATTTTAAGTAACTAAATGTTTACATAAAGAGACTTAACTGCACTTTATCAGTACAATAAAAACCTGGAAACAAATTTCTGTAGAATGAAAATTTAAGAAGGGTTCCCATAAAAACAGTATTAGTAATCTATGATGAAAACTGCAATGCATTTTCAAAAGATTTATATTTTTGAGCTCACAGGAAAGAAAGGATGATGCAACCAAAGAGGGAGAAAATAATCATCACCAGCAACTGTGGATTATAATGAGAGAACTACAGTTAGCTGAGAACTTTTTCCCATCTCTTTACCAACAAGTATTCTTATCCAAGAGTATTTTTCCTTAATAAATGAAAAGTGTGTATTTTTTAGGTGAATGTGAACTCAATCACACTCTTTCACACTCTACAACCCACTCTCCCAGTCCAGATCATTCAACCTATCTGTGACTCCTCTCTCACTCTTCAAATATTAACAGGGAACAAATATTAATACAATTCTACCTCTATAATGTGTCTTCCCCCAGCCTTTTCCCTTCCTATTCCCCTCCATCCCCTCCAGCATGTACAGTCTATAGAATCAGGTACAATTTTCCCCATCTAGGCCCAGTCTACAGTCCCATTTCACCTGTCAAATACAACCTAATTTGAAGTCACTCCATTTTTCAACTGTGTCTGATTTCCTATCTCAGGGACACTGCCAAAAATATTCCCTCATCCTGCTGCCAAAAGTATTCCTTTACTCTAGAATGCCCTCCCATTCCTGCTATTAAAAATCCTAAGTCTTTAGAGGTCCAAGTCAAATGCTACTTTCTTCATGAAGCTCTTAGACCCCTCAGTTGAAATTAACCTTTCTTTGACAACCTCATGATGCTTTGAGATTAATTTGAGACACTCCTCTTGCTTCCCACTATACTATGATTGCCGGAAAGCAATTTATCTCTGTGTTTAGTGCTATCTACTGTTGAGGGCCTTGCACACCACAAACTCAACACATGTTAGCAGAATTGCTTTACTTAATTTTTTTTCTTCAACTTGAAAGTCTTTATATCTGATGTATCCCCAGAACCTAGTGCTTCCAAAGAAGCCAAATCCTCCAAGCTGAACAATGTTTGCTTCTCCAGCAACTGTACCATTAACTACCTTTTGTTCTTCTGTTTAATTCAAGATCAAGGAGGTATGCAAGCAGAGAATCCCAACACGGATCCCTAAACCAAAATCTACAGGCAACACTAAGCTTTTCCCTAAAGCTCCCACAGGGCCTATGGATAAGCCCAGTCACTACACTGGCTGTGGGAAGCTACACATCATAAAGACTGTCACCTCTAACACTTTTCTCCACATGGGAGGGAAAAGGTAAGTCATGCCAATGCACTATCTGGATACATCCACCTACAGAAACATCTGGAAAGCTAAAATTACCAGTATGAAGACCAAAGAGGAAAGGTCATGTCTCTAAGAAATGGCAAAGCAGCAAAATGACAAATAGTTCATTCACAGGTTGCTGGACCTGGTGAATAGCATCCTGAAAGAGCAACACATCTACATTTATTTTACCTATATGTGTGTATAGGCATATACATACAAACAGGCCAAATCCTTCCAATTCCTCATTCTACTTACAATCCAGCCCAAAGCTGGACCATCTATCATTAGCATGGGATAGGACTGAATTCATGAGAACAGCTCAAAAGTTTTCTGGTGAACTCGGAAGTAACCCTTTCATTTCACAGAACTTTATTGAATCATATTTTGCTAAGAAGATATGCTAGCAAGAATTCCTAATCTCCTTCCAGAAAATCAGATTATTTCCATTAAAATGGCAGGACAACTTAAATCATAACTTAAGGTCTAAAACTATGATTTCTTTACACCAGGATAAGAAAAAAAAAAGTGGTAATTCTTAGTACATGGAAGAAAGAACAACAAAAATGAGTGATGGGTGAACACATCCTTTGTGTGACGGACCTGATAATCACTGGTGTAATATGCACACTTGACTGCTGGCACTTAGTCTTCTGTCTCACTTCTTCTAGTAAGTTACCCCTCCTATATATGCCAGGCCATGGAATCATATTGCTAGGCTTATTATGAAAACCATTTTAGATGGGTATTTTTGCTTTCTAAAGTCATCAGGACATTTAAGAGTCAAAGGTCATTAATCCTGAGATCTTCTAGGGAGATAAGAATCACTGTCCCAGGTGTTTAAAAAAAAAAAAAAGACAAAAATTTATTGTCTCATCAGACATTCTTTAATTACATCACTTCAATGAATCAGTGTTACAGAAAAACACAGTTGATTCAGCAAAAGACTCAAATTCCAATCCTAGCTTTTTACTCATTTGACAATGAGCTTGGCATTCATTCCGAGCCTTGAGTTTCTCATATATAAAACAGGAGAACTGAATAATTCTTCAGATTCCTTCCAGTTCTGATAACCCATGACTGAATTCAACCAGTCATCTACAAGGTGGGACTCAGGCCTCTGGCAGTAGTTAGCTAAAGTAATTCTTTTCATCACACTTAAAACTCTCTCATTGAGTTAAGAGAAAGGTATGTTTGTAATTCAGTGTGGACAGAGCAACACAATGTTATAAGACAAGGCATTTCTGACATGAGACACAGTTATATTATACAAAGCTTCAGTGAGAAAGAAAAAAATTCTGTGAAGAGCATGATGCAAGGTTCTCTGTGATCCTGCACCAAGAACAGGAGACATGATCCGGGAAGAAATCCTGGAAGGACAGTGCTTTAGCCAGCTATCCTGGGATGGAGCCAGCAAAGGAGGAGCAAAGGAACTGCCATTCTCCACACTCATCCAGCCAAGCCTGCTTCAATTGCTCATGTCACTGTACAAATACCCCTGAACTCACTCCAATTTCAAGGAGGAGGAAAAGGAGCTGGAATTCTGGGTAGCAATGAACAATGCAGCCAGAGAGGGATGACGTGCAGAAGTCCCAACAGGGAAGTGGCAGAGGAAGAAGACAGGGGAGGTCATGTGAATTAAAAGCCTGAAATGGAAAAGTCTAAGTTGAAAAGCAGTAGGAGAAGTAGCGGGAGGAAGTGAACTACAAAAAAAGGTGACGAAGTTCTAACACAAACATACAAGAGAAACAGTTCAGAAGGAAGTGCAGGGTAGTAACAGGTGAATGGTACAGTGGGAACATGTGTAGGGTGCTTAGTGTTGTGCCTGCAATATGCAGGTAATGTTAAATGAACAGAGAATGAGTGAATGATGGAGAGAAGGACCATTCAGTCAAGACGTTTAAGTGAGAAAATTGCTAAGAGATGGCAGTGGTATTTGATAGAGTGAGGAAAAGCAGTTATGCCAGGTGACTGACATTCAAGACTGATAATTATGCTAATGGAAAGAAAAAACACTGGACCTCCCAAAGTGGAAACCAAACAGACTGAAAAGAAGCATAAAACAGGAAAAATAAGCATGAAATACTTCCAGAAAAACAAAAGACACGGGGAACATTTTTACCTTGAAGAGCACAAAATATATTGTATGTTGGACATTTTTTAATTGTTTTCTCCTAGGTTAGGAGACTTCTTAAAGTACATTTTCATGCCAAGCTGGCATAAGTTCAGGAGAAAGCAAAAAAAGAAGGACAAGGTACAAGATACAAAGTACTAAAAAAGAGTCGGAAAATAGCAACTTCTATGGCAAGCAGCAGAAACCCATATTTAAATGGTAACAGTTCTAATCCCAATAAGACAAAAATCTTTAAAATAACAAAGTCTATTTTAACGAGAGGATTACCAACCAAAAACCATGCTTATTTTAAAGCAATATGTAACACAATAAAAATGCATAAGTAGCTTAGAACTGGGAATACTATTTGGAGTTTAACACAATGGTGTTTGATCTATAACACAACTGAAACATAAAGAATCCCGTTTCCTGAGAATAACCCTATTTCTGCAGAAATGTGGCCCCTCTGAAAAACAGTAAAAATAAAAGAAGCTATCCTAATTCTGGAGTTACTTTACTAAGTTTTTAAAAGAAAGCAGATAAAAATCCAAGTGAATAAAAACAAATCCAATTTGTAACAAGAATTTTAATAACCTGATATTTTTCTGCTGGAGAGTTTCTTCAACCCCTCATTTATTTAGCTTCAGTGATTTCTGAACTAATCTCCTTTTAACTACTTGAATAAAGTATCTGATTTTTAACAGAAATGTGACTGATCTAATATATGACTGATAATGATGGACTAAGTAATGGCGTATTTGATGTAAAATGCAATTCTCTCTGGGATATGTTTCAAATCCCTGTTCTAGGGGACATGTGACATACAACTCAGGTTCTGACACTGAATCTGGGGCAGGGGTATGCAAACTGCAGCCCACAGATCAAATTCAGTCCACTGTTTGTTTCTGTATATCCTGCAAGTTAAGAACAGTATTTACATTTTTAAATAGTAGAAAAAAAATCAGATGATGAATATTTTACAAAATGTGAAAATTACATGAAATTCAATTTTCATTGTCCATAGATAAAGTTTTATTGGAACATAACCACACTCATTTGTTTACATATTTATTATGGATGCTTGCTTTTATGCCACAATGGCAGAGTTGACTAGTGACAGTGACTAGACAGCAAAGCCTAAAATATTTACTACCTGGCTTTTTACAAAGAAAGTTTCTGATCTCTGGCCTAGTGTGAATTAGACTAGCAAGAACTCAGAAACAAGAGCTTAAGAGCTTAATCAACTAATTAAAAAAAAAACTAGTAATTTAAGAACTAAGAATTTTTTGAAAGCCGATGAAAACAGGGAAACTATCTTTCAAGCTGTTTGTGACACATTTAGTAAAATGTATAATTCTATGAATGCACTAAAGTGTTCAACTAAAGAACATCAGGTAAGAACAGGTCAAAGGATTTGTGCCACAAAACAATGTTGCTGTTGAATCTGAGAGGGGAAACGGAAGTATTTCTAGGCCTTCCAAACTCCTGGTATTTTTCAAGAGATTCATAGACATTTAGCAAAATGACCACAGAACTACTGTGCATGTAGTTGGAGAAAGATGTATAGATCTGTACCTTTAAACACAATTGTTGTCAAGAACCACTTGTTTAGTCACTTGTAAGAATTACTGAAATTGTATACAATAAAGTAAAAGTGGCCCATGCCGTTTCTCTGTGGGTCTGTCGCAGTCTGCAAGCTCCGAGTACCGACCGCTGGCGCGGCAGGCCCTCCCCTCCAGCTCTCCCCTTTAAGATTTTTCCTGCCCCTGTTTTCCGCCCTCGAACATCTGTTAAAGTCACATTACTTGCATTTTGGTTGAACCACATTGATGTATAAATTCCACAATGTAAGCGTATGTTTTATCCTCTAATTCCACCCCAGTGTCTAAAATAGGGCCAAGCATGAGAGTTCAATAAATCATTTTGAAGTTGATTCTCTGTTGTTTGTTATCAAAATGCACTACAAATATTCCAAGCCTGAATTCTATATGCAGAGGCAATGTTTTACTACTACTTTACGTCTACTAGGCATGCTGCCTTATAGGTAAAATTAATACTGTAAAGGCCTAACTTTGATGTGAGAAGAGGGGAAGAAACCAAACACTTGAATTATTCAGGTTTAAAAGATCCAAGGTATTCCTCTACTTCATCATTTCTAGGAGGTATTCAGTATAGATAAAGCAACGTGATTTGAAGGAAATGTTACGAAATGATAATACAACAACAACACAAATTTTAAATGCTCATTTCAGCAATCTCAAACAAAATGAACAATCACATTGATTCTAGGTAACAAAAGCTGTCACCATTAGGAAATATCAGCTCATCATAAAGCAAAAGTCTGTTTTCCCCTTTCAAAAGAAAATTTATAAAACTAAATTCAAATATGGTTAGAATAAGGTTAGTAGACACAGTTATACAACAAGGATTTTCTATGTATTTTCAGAAAGAGAGATGCAGCACCTGTCAAATCTGTCAAAAGCCTAAGCAAGATTTTGACAATTCTTCCAGTGAACTAAATTTTAGATGTGGAACTCCTATGTTGAGGTCTTCAAGATGTGGCTATGAAACATTAACAATCAATTACTTAATGAACAAATTCTTAATGAGTGCCTTCCAAGGACCCAGATACTACTCTGCGCACTGAGTATACAGCAAAGAACTAGATAAACAAATCCCTGCTCACATGGAGCTGACATTCTAGTGTGGGGGATGCTACCAGAATGTAATAATTTAACAAGGAAATGTAATCTATTAGCAAATGTAATAATTTAACAAGGCAAATAATAGTTGGTGATAAGTGCTCTGCTGAGAATTACCATAATATGATACTGTAATAGAGCAACTAGATGGCTACTTGAGACTGGCTGACCAGGAAATGCTTCTCTTTTGGTGATGTCTGAACTGTGGTCTTAATGTTCTAAGAAAAGGCTAGCCATTTGAAATACAGGAGAGCCCAGAAAGAAAAAGGAACACCTATTGCAAAGGGCTAAGACAGAATGAACTTGGCCTACTGAGGCACAAAATAAAGGCTAGTGTGAGTGGAAAAGCATAAATTACAGGGGAGTAAGTAGTAGAATATGTGGCAGATATCAGTCCTGATAAGTAACCTGGGTTGTATTATACGTGTCAGACGGAAGCCACTGGAGGGTTTAGGCAGAAATGAGATCTGATCACTCAGGCTGCTAATCGAAGAACAGTCCAAATAGGGATAAGACAGAAACTGGGAGCTCTGTTAGGAGTTTACTGCAGTGGTTAAGGCAACTGAGGATGATAACATGTACTTTGATGGAGTTAACAGAGGAGAAAAATGGAAAAAAAGTATTCAGGATGACTTAGAGCTGAAGACAAGACTTAATAGATCAAACAGAAGGGCCTTTGTTTGGGTAAGTGTTGGCTTTCATTTGCATTGACATTCCTAGTCAATAAGCGGACTTCAAGAAGACAGGTGTGTGAGTCTTGAGCTCTAGGATCAAGTTTGACTTCCTGGCGAAGACTGTTCTCAAAGCCCAATGATACCTGCTTATTTGTATCTCTGAGTAATCAGTGTTCTCTAGAAGAGTAAACTTTAGGAGAGTTAAGAGTTAATAGACACAATTTGACAACAATGATGTATATAAACAAAAGGGTATATAAACTATGAGCCTCTTTTAATTGATAAAGGATTGTTATTTTAGAGATGAGATTCTTACCATTGATAATCAGAACAATTATCTTTGAGAAATTTACGTGCACAGACTGGTTTCAGATTGCCTGCCTATGAATCACAGCCTCCCCACTTACCTACTAAATAACATTGGGCAAATCACTTAACCACTTGGTACTGCCTCAATTTCCTCATCTGTAAAATGGGGATAATAGTAACTACGTCACAGTGTACTTGTGAAAATTAAATGAGCTAGTACACATAAAGCAATCAAAATAGTATCTGGCACATAACCACCACTCAACAAATGCAAGTTAGTATTATTATCTACTGTCTCTCTATACTGTACATAGAAGTGTGTTCACACTTCATTTTTCTAGTTAGATGCTTGGTAAGAGATGAAATCAAAGATTCAGAATAAGCTAGGGAAGCATATGAAAAACCCTCCTCAAAAAAAAAAGGCTGAGAATTTGGCATATTGCTAAAACATCCTCTTTAAAAGTAAGCTGTAGGGGTGCCTGGGTGGCTCAGTCGGTTGAGTGTCTGACTCTTGATTTCGGATCAGGTCATGATCTCAGAGTCATGAGAGCAAGACTTGCCAGGATCCGCGTTCATGGGGACTCTGCTTGAAATTCTCTCTCTCTCCCTTGCTCACTCTCTCTCTAAATAAATAAATATTTTTTTTAAAAAAAGTAAGCTATACATGTGCCAGTCATTCCTAAATCTCTTATCTCTAGCCTTGACCCAACCCTGAAGCTCCAGATTCATATGCCCTGCTACCTGCTGGACACTTGACTTGGTAACTTAATAGGCATATTATTGGAATAAAAAGGGAAAACAATCAATATTCTCTTCAGTAAGTGAATGATCATGTGACCAACTCAAACTGCAAAAACTCATGGCTCTGCTCTATAAGTAACAAAATCCCTGCTGGGAATGACATTCTCAGTTTTCAAGCAACATACTGAGAAAGTGCCCAGTTTGGTCAACTACATGAAACCTCAGGCATTGTATCTATTCACTTTAGCATTAAGGTTTTGCAATTACGATTCTAATGCATGTATTGTTTACTATAAGTCACTTCAAATAATTTCTTAAGGTAAGCAGGGAATAAGGAAATAAGTAAAATGAAATGTCAGATGGCATTAAATGACTCCTAGGCTCTGTTACCTGAGCACACTGGCTGCACACTCTTCAGCAGACACAACTCTCAGTTGTCTTATCCTGGACCATGACTCCAATCACCAACAGTGACGCCAATAGGTTGACATCCCAGGTAGACTAGAACAGTCCCAGAAAAACTCTAACAGTATGGCCTTTCATTCTTAAAAGTATTTAATTGGGTGAGAAATTATATGTCTATCTACATACATGATCACCAAGAACTCCGTAGCATCTAGCATGCATGCATGCATTTATTCAGCTAATATCTCCCAAACACCAGGTGCCAGGTCCCATGTTGGGCTCCAGTACAATGCAGGATTCTAGTACAAGAGTGTAAGTCCTGAATAGCCATAAGACGTATGCAAAAAAGGGTCATATGTAGATCAAGAGCTTTAGTAAGAGTCTCTGAGTTACTTACCACATCTAAGACATGAGACAAGCAAAAACTACATTTCCTTAGACAATAAGTAGATAACTGGATATGTTAGACAGATGTTTTACATAGTGTGTACCAGTGTTTGGGAATCTGTATGTTTGTATAATTTGCTTTTAGAAAACACGCATAAGAATTCATGACCATGAATGTTGAGCCTTTGTTGTAGATGTAGATTGTTGAATAAATGGCTAAATGCTTTTTGCTACCATAAGTATGAATGGAAAGCAGATGGTAAGGAAAGATGTTTACTTTTATAAGCAAGTAGCATAGTACACAACAGAAATAAAGGCATCATTACAACTATTTCCTTTCTCTGACTTAAGGCACTATTTTTCCTATGACCCTCAAAACAAAATACAGTTCACACATTTTAGGCTGATCTTTCCCCCATTAACATAGGTAGAATCAGGAAATCTGAATTGGTTCAGTCGCGATTTCTTCTGAATTGGAAATACCATACAGATTATTTAGGCAAATCACCGACAAATAATCAAGCATATCTCAAGGAAGCTTATATGCTCACTATACTTAAAAGCAGTTAACAAAGCAAATGCCCCTGATACATTTAAAGTCAGCAATTTTCAAATGTTAATCCTAGACCTCGAAGGAATCTAAGAAGGAGGGTGACTCTAATATACTATCTTGGATGGGAATCCTGGTAACTTACATGAAGGAGGCTATAGATCCAATGTTTAGAACTGTTGGTTAGTTAAAACCCTTAAAAAGATGATCTCTAAGGACCCCTCATTTTACAGATCATGATACTGAGGCCCAGTAAAGCCACACTGTAATACTGGATGAAGTATGACTTTGAAACTCAGGCACACTTGTGTAACCTCTTCCCAGATCTCTTCCTTGCTGTGTGTTTCTAAGAACATTACTGAACTTTTCTGTTTCTCATCTATAAAAATGAAAGTAATACTTATCTTTTAAACATGTTATGAAGATTAAATGAATTTGTGTTTATGAAAATATCTGACACATAATAGACACTCAATACACATTAATTTCTTTCCTTCTAAAGGGCGACTAACTTGAGAGACATATGGCTGGTAACAGGCAAAAGGCAGGGCTAGAATCAAGAAATAGGATCCCCTTTACCATTCCAAAGGAATTCAATTATTTCTTAAATGACTTCTATACTTAAATCACACCATAAAAAAATAAATAAATAAAATAAAATAATAGCTTTAAACACCTGAGTTGAGGGGGGCGGGAAAGGGTTATTAAAGTAAATGTGGAACGCTACAGCCTGCAAGAGATATTTCCTTGAAACAAAGTAGCAACAGAGTCAGGAAGTTTAATGGCGGAAGTATTACACTGGCTACCTTTTTAAAAATGACATCTACTCAGTTTGTACTGGAAGGCTACTCCTTCAGGAAACAATGCTGTAGCTTTTTGCAGCTTTAATGGATACTTCACAACACATATTTCAAAATTAATGTTTGCAGCAAGTATGTATCAAGTGTCAATCATGTGCAGTGCCTGGTGGACTATATGATATGGATCAGACTTTGGTTTTGTCCTAAAATAATCTTAGAATCTGGTAGACTTTGAAGAACGATTACAACATATAGCTGTATATTAAGCTTCATGGAACTTGAAAGGTTCAAAGTCAGCCTGTGGTGAGGAGTTACTTAAGGCTATCTACTTATGGATAAAATAGCCACTGTATTGGCAGTGGGTACACGTAGCATATTAAGTTGTTTGAATTGTGTTAACTAAATTCTAGTCTTATTTCTGACACCAACTAGCTATGTGAACCTGTCAAGTTACTTGATATCTTTAGATCTTATAAAATGGTTAAATTCAAAAGGATGATCCCTATCTAAACCTCCTTCAGGCTTTAATAGTCCAAATAACACGATGATGATGATATCAAGAAAAACCATAGCTTATATTTACCTCGCACATCTTATGTGCCAAGCACTGTGCTAAAGTGCATCATTTGTACTATGTTTATTTAATCTTCGTCACAATCTTATGAAATTGGCATTATTATCCTTAATTTACAGATGGGGAAAAGGAGCCGAAACAGTATTAGAGGGGCCAGAGTCTCGATTTGAACAGAAGCATTCTGAATCTAATCCAGGAGTTACCCTTAACCACTAAGCCCAAACTCCCTGAGTTCACGAAAAGTCTCTTATCTATTAAGAAATATGTAAAAGGAAATGTGTAAAAGGAAAAGCTTGGGAAAAGGGTCCTTCCTGACAGGCGCAGAGCTGAGTTAAAGTCACACTGCTTCCCCTAGTAATAAGGCTCTCGCACCACTTCATCCGCGATGCTCGCGCGCTCCCACAGCTGGGCACACCACCGCGGGGCCAGACGCCGTGACCGCCAGAGGCTGGCGCGGGCTGAGGCTCATCGAAGGAGTGATGGGGGGGGGGCAGGCAGAGTGCGTACCTGGGCTGCCGTCTGCTCCTGCAGGTTGGTTCTCCCACCACTCGTCTCCAAGATCGTCAGCCATCTCCAGGCGGGACTAGCTGTGAGCGGACCACCAAAGGAAAGCGGACAGGGGCAGGTATTCTCGCTTCCCCCAAGCCGGGAGGCCAGCGTTGGCAGCCCGCACGCGGTGCCTTTCCTCAGACACCGTCGCCTCCGCCCCGCGGCGATGACGTCACACCTCCGCCCCGCCTCCCCAGCCACTGCGCCCATCACGTCGCAGTTTCCATACAAGTGCTGATGAGAAGCTCTGTCCAGTAACTCAAAATAAATCCTCACAAAAGCAAAAAGGCAAGTAAAAGCAACTCCCTCCAAAGGATTATTATCTTTTTAAATAACTTCTTTCAAAGCTTTTTGTTTATTTATTTATTTATTTATTTTTTGGCCAAAAAGCTGTTGACGAAAGTGTGAAACAGGACGCTAAGACAATTTTTCTCTGTTCGGTTTCAAAGGACGTGTGCCGCGGGAGAAGACCAGAGCACGTGGGTGTGTTTTCGTTTGTGTGTCTGTGTTGGGGCGCCTGTGTGTCTAGTTTGCTTTGGGGAAACGTGCGCAAGAATTCATGACCATGAATGTTGAACTTTGCTGTAGATTGTGTACTGCTCTTTTTATATGGTATGGGTTGAGAAAAATGTTGATGGTCCGGGAGTGCTCGCCCACGAAAGGACTCTAGTGGTCCGGGGAGTTGAGAGTAGTCGGTCTCCTTTACATCCTTCTCCACTGTGTTTTCTACCGCATTTTGTGAAACGAGAAGCGAGTCAGTTGTTGCTTAACTACAGGTAAAAGACCTACAGTACTTCTTGTCTTACCTCCAACGTGAAGTGGCAGAGGTAGGATTGATAGGTTATTGGGAAGAAAAATTAAATAAGAAATACTAGTATGGAAGAGGAAGTGTCATGACCAATAAACATATGAAATGTTCTGTCTCCTACTAGCTTTCATGCAGTAAATTGACAAAATTAAGGAAGTCTGACATTACCAAATTCGAGAGAGTACATGCATCAATGGGAATTCCTTCACCTTACTGGTGTGAATGTAAATTGGTAATAACCACTGGGAAAAGCAATTTGGCACACTTTGCAACAAACCTACACACCTTATGATCCAGCAATTTCCACTCCTAACTATACACACTTGAGAAACTCTTGGATACTATAGAATATTCACAGCAGCATTGTCAGTAATAGCAAAAAGTGGAAAAACCGAAATGTGTTTCTATAGGAAAATGGATAGCTACATTATAGTATAGCCATACAGTTAAGCATGGGAAATGAATCAACACATGTAATTACGTGGATATATTTTGGAAACATAATGCTGAGTTTAAAAATGCCAGATGCCATTTTAAAAAGTTCAAATACAGGGAAAACCAAAAGTTGTTTAGATCAAAAAGTACATATGTGATTTTAAAGAAAGAGAGTGGTAAGCACAAAATTTAGGATATGGAGTAACCAGGAAATGGGATTAAGAAGCACAAAGGTAAATGTAAGTTATTGGCAAATGTCCAATTTAGGTAGAGTGGAGAGTTCGTAGATGTGCATTAAATTCTTATGCTTTATAATTTATAGATATATTACAAATATTTTGTGGTATTTAATAATATTTATTTACATAATTTAAAAGATAAGGGAAAAATCCACTTATAGGAAAAAGACATTTTCAGTAGAGTTAAATTGGGTGCTATTTAAGAACTCACTAAGAATTCCAATGACTGACCCAACATCTCAAATGACACTCAAAGCTTCCAGACAGTTCTGCTGCCTTTCCCATGTGAGTTCACTTTCCCACTGTCCCTGATCTTATCCCAGGATCAGTCTTCCTCTTATGCCCTGGATCCCAACCCCTTTTACCTTCTAACCTCTTCCACTTCAGTAAGTGGCAGCACCTCCTGGTTGCATTGTCATCTGATTCACTGGTAAGTTTGGAGGGATCTATCTTCAAAATATATCCCAAATCTAACCATTTAACCAGTCTTCTCATCACTTGCACCACTACAACCTTGGTGTAAGGTAATCATCTCTCTTCTGAGCCACTGTAATAGTCTTCTAACCTGCTTTTCTCTTGCGTTTCCTCTTGTCCCACCTCAGTCTTGCTTCCACACAGAAAGTAGTCAGAATCATTATGTCACTCTCTTAAATGCTTTAGTCATCTCTTATCACACACCCACTCCCTAAGCACCTCCTTGGGGATTAGAATTGCATCTTTCCTATTTCACCACTGTAGCCCTGTGGCCCTAGGACCACGAACAGTACCTGGCACACGTAGACACTGACAATGTATAGATTGCCTAACTGAATTTGAAATTCCTTTACTCTGATTGTTTTACTTACTAAGCAACCTGATAAGTTTGTTTCCCAAGTCAGCTTCCTTTCTGGCGACAGATATAAAAAGTCAGCAACTAAGGCCCCCAGCCAAATGCAACCTATCACCTATTTTGTCCCAGTAAGTGAGGATAGTTTTTACACTTCCAATGCATTGCTGAACAACAACAACAAAATAAAACACACCAACAACCAGAGAGGAAGGAAGGAAGGAAGGAAGGAAGGAAGGAAGGAAGGAAGGAAGGAAAAAGAAACATGCAACAGAGACTGTGTCCCTAATGTATTTATACCTGGTCCTTTACAGAAAAAAGCTTATTGACCCTAGATTATATTGACTAGCCAACCTAAGTTGTACATCCATTTAACTGTTCTATTAATCAGTGAATTGGCATCCTACTTTAGAAACTAGTCTGTTGTAAAATTCTGTACCCCAGTATTTGATCACTTCACCTAACATGGAGAAGCTCAGGTTGAAAAAGATCTTTATCTTCTTCCTCTTTCTGTATGATATCTAAATGAGTATTACGAGTTTACAAGAGGACGAATTCACTTCCCAGCAGGGTGCACTGAGAAGCCTTCATGAAGGAGGTGGTACTTGAACGACCTTGTCAATGGATATTGATTGGCATGTTTTTTTGGACATGTCATTTAACCTTGCTGGGTTTCACTTTGCTCATAAAGGGAAGAAATTAGATGATTCTTGGGTTCTCTTCCAACTCCATGCCTTAATCTTGACTATCCAACCAAGAATTCCAGATATTAGGTTCATTAGATGCAAAGGATGTGATGGAACTACTGTTTTAGGAAAGCTAAATTGGTGTCAGCATGCAGGGTAGATAATAAATTTGAGCAGAACTTTCCACCTGGCATGGGTATGTTAAGATACTGATTCCCTCAGTCTTAGAGACAGGCAGAGCCCCTGGGCCAGTTGCTTCAGGTTGAAGGTAGCCTCATCTCTTCAATCCAGTGTTGAACAAATATTGCTATTTTCTATGGGTGCCATGATGTAAAAAGGCTGGGGAAGACTGGATTAGAAGGGGTTAAAAAAAAGTTTAAAGGCTGCTTTGTGAAGGCTCACCATACAATGAAAAGAGTTTAATGAAGGCACGGGTTCTTTGTCCTTAAACCCAGTCTATATATGTACCTTAGGGAGTCCATGAACCCCTGATGATATACTTAAACTTTTGCATCATGTGGGCAATAATAATAACAGTAACAACAACAGCATGATTCAGGTACCTTTCTAAGCACTTTATGTCTTAATTCATCTAGTTGTCATAGCTCCATGAGCTACTACACTGGATCAGATATTTTCCATTTACCATTCTCTACCCTTCTGTCACCTAGGAGGCTGATGTAAATCTCCCCTAAGCTCTGATTTCAGATTTGGGTTCAGCAAATTGGAGGCATCAGTAAGAAATCAAAGGATGAGAGAAAAATAACTCCTTATGTTGTTCTCTTTTCGGGGCTGGGACTAGGGTGCCACAAGCAGGGGCCTAGGATACAGAATTTGAAGAGGCACTCTCTCAGGCTGGCTCTTGGATGAACCTGAGAACGAGTGCCTCCTAAATGTTCTGCTGGATGTACCTGCTTGCTTTACACTAGTCCTTGCCCTCATCCCACCACTGGAGGCCAAGGCTCCCTCAGACTTAAGGGTAGTAACGGCTCTCCAACGTTACCAGGCCTTGGGTTTTATACCATCTTTTGTTTTCCTAACCCTACCTCATCTGCATAAATACTCCCTTTACCAATTTTTTTTTTCAATTGTACAACTTAAAGGATTCGGTTTTTTTCCTGCTTGGACCCTAACTGATAGATTTACTGCCTTAGTTTAGGTTCCCCTAAAAGTAGAGCATGGATGCAAGTAGTTTATTTGGGATGGGATCTGGTGTGGGGGAGGGGGGCAGAAATAAAACAGGGAGAGGGAGATAAGGAAGGAAGGATGACTATTAAATTGGTTATATAACTGGCTCTTTATCCTGTTAGGGACCCTCTGAGAAACAATGTAGACTGTGCCTTGGAGTTATCCTCAGGAAGAGGATATCCACTGACTGCCATCCACCGTTGGTTAAGGGTTGTCCCCAGGGATTTGAATTTCCAGATACTCCCAGGGTATGCTGCCACTGGAGAAAGCCCAGAGGCAGAAGAGCAGAGTTACATAACTCAGCATGCTTGAGGTGGAATGCTGGCAGCTGCCCAGAACTTTCCTCCATTGCTGGACTGGTTTCAAAGTAGGCTGAGGGGCAAGAAAAGCATCTGCTTCACATTTGTACTGTTAGTCTCTCTACTCTATAGATGGTGAAACTAAAGCATGGGGAATTAAGTAACTTGCTCGAGTCACCCATCCAGTAGGTGGTTTCCCATCTGCCCATGGATTTCATAACTCTCAAAGTGATACGTGACCCAAAAATGACCTACATCCACTGGACTAGGAAAAAAACAGTATAGAAAAAAGGAAGAAATGAAGTGAGGAACATCACCATCAATTTGTGAAAATGGTTTGGAAATAAAATGGTGAGGAAAAGAGGACAAAAAAATAGTTTCAAGTCCTAAAAAGTGAAAATCTGATATCGTCTTTGTGGAAACTAGCAAAACAAAAATGAGGGAACAGTTTGGGGGTGAAATGATGAGTTAATGATTCATCATTAACTTAATCTCCAGCTCCTTTCCCCTTCCTGCAAGATGGGGAGTGAGGCTGAAGGTTCCAAACTTCGAATTATGACTTGATCTTTCTGGTGACCAGCCCCCTCCAGGAGCCCACCAAGTGGCACTTTATTAAAGAAAAGACACTCCTATCATGCAGGAAATTCCAAGGAATTTAGGAGTTCTGTGTCAGGAACTGGGGACAGAGACATTGTCCTTTTATTCAAACTGCCCTCTTTCATTATGACTTTGAAGCAATACTGTGAAAACCCTGCTCCATCTTCCCTTGGTTCATGTCTGAGCTTCCTTGCAGCTGTGGTAGACCATTTTCATCATGCTGACAGCTTCCCTCCCTGAATATCCCCACTGTCTGCTTCTCTGGCACCATGGGAGCTTGCTGAGCCCAAGGTTTAAAGAAGTTAAAGAACTTTGGGGACTTTGTCAAGATAAAGAGCTTCTGCACAGCAAAGGAAACAGTCAACAAAACAAAGAGGCAACCCATGGAATGGGAGAAGATATTTGCAAATGACACTACAGATAAAGGGCTGGTATCCAAGATCTATAAAGACCTTCTCAAACTCAACACCCAAAAAACAAATAATCAAGTCAAAAAATGGGTGGAAGACATGAACAGACACTTCTCCAAATAAGACATACAAATGGCTAACAGACACATGAAAAAATGTTCATCATTATTAGCTATCAGGGAAATTCAAATCAAAACCACACTGAGATACCACCTTACACCAGTTAGAATGGCAAAAAATGACAAGGCAAGAAACCACAAATGTTGGAGAGGATGTGGAGAAAGGGGAACCCTCTTACACTCTTGGTGGGAATGCAAGTTGGTATAGCCACTTTGGAAAACAGTGTGGTGGTTCCTCAAAAAGTTAAGAATAGAGTTACCCTATGACCCAGCAATTGCACTACTGGTGCAGTTTACCCCAAAGATACAGATGTTGTGAAAAGAAGGGCCACGTGCACCCCAATGTTCATAGCAGCAATGTCCACAATAGCCAAACTGGAAAGAGCCGAGATGCCCTTCAACAGATGAATGGATAAAGAAGATGTGGTCCATACATACAATGGAATATTACTCAGCCATCAGAAAGGATGAATACCCACCCATTTGCATCGACATGGATGGAACTGGAGGGGACTATGCTAAGTGAAATAAGTCAAGCAGAGAAAGTCAATTATCATATGGTTTCACTTATTTGTGGAACATAAGGAATAGCATGGAGGACATTAGGAGAAGGAAGGGAAAAATGAAGGGGGGGAAATCGGAGGGGGACACGAACCATGAGAGACTATGGACTCGGAAACAAACTGAGGGTTTCAGAGGGGAGGGGATTGGGGTGATGGGTTAGCCTGGTGATGGGTATTAAAGAGGGCACATATTGCATGGAGTACTGGGTGTTATACGCAAACAATGAATCATGGAACACTACATCAAAAACTAATGATGTACTGTATGGTGACTAACAACATAAAAAAAAAAAAAAAAAGTTAATGCTCCCAAGAGCAACTCTGAACCAAAGGCGAATAGACATTAGTAGATGACTGTTCCAGGTTCTCTGTCCTATATCTTTTTCTTTTATGTATGTATGCCCTTTATTTATTTATTTATTTGTTTATTTGAGAGAGAGAAGGAGAGAAAGAGAAAGCACAGAGGGAGAAGCAGACTCCCCGCTGAGCAGAGAGCCTGACTCGGGGCTCTGTCCCAGGATCTTGAGATCATGTACTTGAGCCTAAGGCAGATGCTTAACCAAGTGAGCCACCCACGTGACCCTTTCTGTCCTTTTTCTGATAGACACTTTATACAGCTTCTTAAAGTGTCCCAAGATGGACACTTTATTGTCTTTTCTGTGTTTCCTGTCTCTTTTCCCCACTCTCTTACTTGTGCTTCCTGAGATCACCTCCCACATAATCTATCTGTACCCAAGTCTGTCTTAGGGTCTGCTTTGGAAACAACCTAAAAGAGCATAGTTGGAATTTGAAATACCCTAGAAAGCAGACCCTCAAGACAAAATTTTGGAATCTTTTTACTCACTGATCAGATGGCAACAAAGATGATTGGTAGTGGTTAAACAAAACAAAACAAAAAAGCCTCTGGTGTACTGTAGCATCTCAATTCTTAAGACACAGTGACTTTATCTGTGGTAGATTAGGATGAGGTACAACTTGAAGGGGGAAACTTGTGTGTGGTAGCTTAAAAGATATGGGGTAATTGTAATTATAAAGATTGTGGAGTTGGCTGGTTATTGCTAACTATTCTAAAAGCTTTAGGGAAAGAGAATGATAGGTTCTTACCAATTCTGAACATGCTGAGAAAGCTAGAAATTCTCCATGGCATTGTTTAAAGAGCTCTTTATCTTCTGCAACCAGAGGCCATACTGTACTTTGTTGTTGTTGTTGTTGTTGTTTTTTTTCAGAGCGAGAGTGAGCATGAGCAGGCGGTGGAGGAGAGGAGGAGAGGGAGAGGGAGAAGCAGCCTCCCTGATGAGCAGGAAGCCCGACACGGGGCACAACCCCAGAACTCTGGGATCATGACCTGAGCCGAAGGCAGACGCTTAACTGACTGCAGGCTCCCTGGCCATACTATACCTTAAATTCAGCCCAGAATTTGATTCAAAGGGTGTCAGAGCTATAAAGAGATTGAATGCACAGGCTGACATGTTTCCTGTGCTAATGTCAAGTCCTAAAAGGGAAGAAGAGAGACTCTGAGACTGAGATGGGGACATTTGGGCAGGTGTGGTTGAGGTCTCTGAACCCCTGGATTCCTGAGCTTTCTGGAAATGCAGAGAAGGGTCTTTTCCCCCTTGCTGAAGGAAAGAGGCCTCCCATTACCTCGACACCATTCAAGACCTTATCTTAGTTGCCTCACAAGATGATGTTGAGCCCTTACCTTCCCTCATTGGTTCTTCACTAAGAACTATGGTTAGACCTCAGCACAGACAGTGAAAAGTATAGTCTCTAGTACACAAGAAAATTATTTAGTCCTAAGAAAAGCCACAGATTAATATATCAACAGAAACCAAGAATTCGTAAGGTAATGGATCTCGAGAGTCTTGGACTAGCACTGTGTAAAGCTGGGTAGAAGAGAGGTTATTGATAGGGGGACCCTCTCCAGTGGCTGATGATTTAACTTCTTATTAAATCCTAACACCCTGTAAGAACGACAACTTGAAGCTTGGACACGTTGGTAATCTACAGTGAAGGAGACGTAAGAACTGCCATGACAGATTATTAAAGAAATGGTCACGACGCTCAGAGTAGTGGGCTTCTTAGAATGGATTTATTTTGTGTGACCAGAGAACCTACCAGTTGACTGTTCCCTGGGAGAGCCTAGAAGACATCGTCTCACTAAAGCAGTAAGATTGCAGTAGTGAGTAGGTATTAACATAGTTGATGGACTCAATGGTAACTGTCCTGTGCAGGCCAGAGATAACAGTAGAAGATGCCCTAGTGTCAGTGAGTGAGTGATAGAATTTCAGAATAGCAAAGGTGGTTGGCAGCACTTAGCCATCAGAAGCAAACATAACGATTAGTCAGGGATCCTTAAAATGTAGGGGATCTGTGAAATTCCACAGACCATGGGTATTCTTAGGGGCAAGATAGAGCAGAAGTTAATGAGGGTCTTGATTAACCTATATAACAACAACGGAAACAACCACAATTAAAAAGTGGTGAGCAGAAGGCAGATGTCAACTGCCAAAATGGAAAAACATGATTCCTGGACCCGTTTCTAGATATGAGCCAGTTCTCAAATCCACAGCCCGTTGATTAAAGGGAATATGGGTCCTGAGGAAGTTCTCTGCAATACCATCAGTGTATACACTATGTACTCAATATCTTTTCCAATGTAACCTGTGGCCTTTCTTCAGAGTGATGGTACACTGGAGAAATGGAAGATACCCAGCTCTTTCAAGGGCTTTTAGATACAGGGTGAATTGATGCAAAGGAATCCTATAACCTCCCATTAGAGTGGAGCATATGGGGCAAGGTAATAGAGGCCTGGCCCAAATCTGTCTTGGTGGCTCCAATTAGCTTGTGGTTATCTCTCCAGTTGCTGAGTGTATAATCAAGATGGATATACTGAACAACTGGTAGAACCATCACACTGATTCTCTGTTCTATGAAGTTAAGGACCATTTGTGTAAGAACCAAGTGGAAGCCTCTGAAACTGCCTGCCTCCAATTCCACTCCTCAGCAAAGATAGTAAACAGAAACTCTATCTCACTCCAGTGGAAATGCAGAGATGTAGGCTGCAGGAAGTTTGGGTTACCAGTATGGTGCCCCCAAGCCAGATGGACCATGGATATGATGGGCTACCATAAATGTAAATAGTATATGCAATCACAGAGTCTACACCAGGTGTTGATCTTTGGTTGAATCTATCAACACAGCCTCTAGCACTTGCTTTGTAATTTTGATCTGGCAAATGTGTTCTTTTAAATCTCCAGTAGGAAAGAAGATCAAAAGCAGTTTGCATTCACTTGGGAAGATTGAGTTCATATTCACTCAAAACTGTGAATGCTTTCCTGCGAACATTCGCAAGGCTGGTCAACCCTCCTGTTCTGTGTCATAATTCAGTTCAGAAGGACTTTGATTATTTTACTCTTCCTCAAAACATCACATTGATCCATTGTATCAATGATATAGTATTAATTGGATCTGGGAGCAGGAAATGACAAGTACTCCAAGTGCCCTAGTAAAATACATGTATGCCCAAGGGGGGGATACAAGTTATAGATGTTCAAGAGCCTGCAACATTTATCACATTTTTAGGAGTGTGGGTATCTGAGGTATGCCTGAGTATCCCCTTCAAGGTAGAGGAAAAGTTTTTGCATCTTTCATCTCTTACCACTAAGAATAGAAACAGTATTTGATGCACTTTTGGATTTTGCAGATAGCCTATGCCACACTTGTAAACACTGCTCTAACCTATTTATCAGGTGACTGAAAAAGCATTTATCAGGAGGTGCCTGGGTGACTCAGTCAGTTAAACGTCTGACTCTTGATTTTGGCTCAAGTTGTTAATCTCAGGGTCGTGAGATCAAGCGGGCATTGGGCTCCCCACTCAGCAGGGAGCCTGCTTGAGATTCTCTCCCTCTGCCCCTCCCCGCTCTGTGCGTGCATGCTCTCTCTCTCTCTCAAATAAATAAATCTTTAAAAAAAATGCTTTAAGGGGTGCCTGGGTGGCTCAGTCGGTTAGGTGTCTGCCTTCAGCTCAGGTCATGATTCCAGGGTCCTGGGATCTAGCCCCAAATCGGGCTCTCTGCTCAGCAGGGAGTCTGCTTCTCCCTCTCCATCTGCCTGCTGTTCCCCCTGCTTGTGCATGTCTCTCTCTGTCAAATAAATAAATAAAATCTTTAAAAAATAAATTAAAAATTAAAAAAATGCTTTTAACAAAAGAGAAAAAAAGGGAATTTATCAGACGCCAGTTAAGCTAGGTGACTCAAAAGGCTACCAGTTTTTTTTTTAAAGATTTTATTTATTTGAGAGAGAGAGAGAGATCACGAGCAGGGGAGAGGGGTAAAAGAAGCAGACTCCCCACTGAGCAGGTAGCCCAATGTGGGACTCCATCCCAGGACCCCGGGATCATGACCCGTGCCAAAGGCCGACTCTTAACCCACTGAGCCACCCAGGTGCCCCAAGGCTAACAGTTTTGAGAAAAGAGGACCCAGCAGCAGTTCCAGGTTGTAATACAAGCTGCTCTTCCACTCATTTCATAATAATGTGGCAGATCCCTAGGTGCTAGGTGACAGATGATGCTGTAGGGAATCTGGCTGGACCTAAAAGGAGAATCAGCACAAACTCCTAGAGTTCGAGAGTAAAGCCATGCCTTCTACAGCTCAACCATTCAAAAAGCAACTGCTAGCATAATACTTAGCTTTAGTAGAAACTGAACATTTGACAATGGAACATCAAATGATTATATGAACAGAGCTTCCCCTTCAGGACCTGGGTTTGGTAAGGTTGGGTGCACACATCAACAGCTACTGAACGATAGAAATGGTTTACACGAGATCACATCTAAGCAGGCCAAGAAGTCATAAATAAGCTATATGAACAGTTGGCCCAGGTCTCCATGTCTCTTGTATTCCTCAGCTTACACCTATGGCCTCATGGGGTGTTCCCTATGACCCGCTGATGATAGAGGAAAATGCTCAATAGTGGTTCATGCTTGGTATGTTGGTAGAACTGACAATGGTAGATGATAGAACTGCTACTGTACTACCATCCCACTTGGGGAGGGGTCATAAAGGACAGCGGTGAGGACAATGGGCAGAGCTTCGAGATGTACATTTAACCATCTCCTTTGAATGGAAAGGGAAGGAGTCTGAGATAAGGATAAACAGTCTTGAGCAATAGGGAATGGTGTGGTTGAGGGGGTCAAGGGCCTGTAAGAGATTATATTTGAAGTTCAATAGCAAAGAGATCTGGGAAGAGGCATGTGGAGGGACCTAAGGGAGTGGGCAAAAGTGTGTGGATTTTTGTGTCCCATATCTAGGTCCACCAGAGAGTATCTACCACAGACAAGGCACTAAGCAACCAGGTGTACATATGGTACATTGTATTTTCCAGAGATAGCCACCAATATTTCCCATCCGGCATACTTTCCTTACAGTGACCTTGACACTCCTACCTTGAGATGTTCATGTGGAACCCAGGTGTCATGCTATAAGAAAGCCCAAAGTAGCCTGCACAGAGAAACAACATGGAAACATATGTAGGTATTCCTGCCTACAGATCGGCTGAGGTCTCTGCCAACAACAGCATCAACAACCAGACCTATAAATGAAGATACCTCCTGGTGATTCTATGCCCCAGTTGTTGGTTCACCCTCCACTGTAGCCCTAGACATCACAGAGCAGAGAGAAACCATCCCCACTATGTCCTCTACAAAATTCCTGACCCACTGAATTCATGGTAGAAAAAGCCTGCGAGTGGAACTGCTGTTTCTCCTTTGGCCATGAGAGGGAGATGTTGTTCCTTGGGGACCTGCACGTTGCTACCACCATGCTCGCTTCCCTTCTAACCCAGGCAGGGTATCTGCCTAGGGTGGCAGTGAAATTTCCCTTTCTTCCCACAGGCTTGGTGAGGCCAGGTGGCTGAAGTAAAATTTAATTTTGTTTCTTTCATATCTTGAGTATGTATGGGTTCTATGAAGATCCCTTCATTTATAGGAAGAAAAAGCCTATCTTTAACTTACCTTTGGAACCGTAAGTCATGCATGTTTATGCTTGAAAAAGAAAGGAACCTTAATTCTAGAATGCCCTCTGGGGCCACTGGATGAAAGTGGACTGTCTGGCAGCCAGGTCTTAATTCCTTACAAGGTAATATTCACTGAAATAGAGAAGGGGCAGTTAAGTGGCAGTCCCCATAGAGGTCTGCAGAACTTGCCTGGCAGAGAGTGGAACTTGCAGTTTCTGGACCACCATGCTTAGACTCCTTACCCATTTGGTGAACACTGTGGTAAACTTGGAAGTAAGGGAGGCTTTTGGAGGCCATTTCCAATTCTCTTCTATATCATGGGCTATTCTTATTAGCAGGTGGTTTTCCTTCTAGTTTTTTTTTTTAATTTTTGAAATTGTGGTAAAATGAACGTAACATAATGTTTGCCATCTTAGCCATTTTTAATGTATTGAGCGCCATTAAATACATTCATGTTGTTATGAAGCTATCCCCGCCACTGATGACCAGAACTCTTTTTGTCTTGCAGAATTGAATCTCTGTATGCATTAAGCAATAATTTCACATTACCACCTTCTCCAGCTCTGGGCAGCCACCCTTCTATTTTCTGTCTATGAATATGACTAGGTACCTTATATAAGTGGAATCATACAATATTTGTCCTTCTGTGCTTGGCTTATTTCTCTTAAAATAATGCCCTCTAGGTTAATCCATGTTGTGGCATGTGTCACAATTTCCTTTTTTTTTTTTTTTGAAGACTGAATAATGATCAATTGTATGTATATATCACATTTTGTTTATCCATTCATCCAGCAGTGGCCATTTGGGTTGCTTCCATCTTTTAGGTATTGTGAATAATGTTGCTATGAACATGGATGGACAGATATATTTGAATCCTTGCTTCCAATTCTTTTGGATATATACTCAGAAGAGGAAATGCTGGATCATGTGGTGATTTTACTTTTTATTTTTTAAGGAACCTCCATACTGTTTTTCATAGTGGCTGCCCAATTTTACATTCTCACCAGCAGTGCACTGAGGTTCCAATTTTTTCACATCCTCGCTAACACTTATTGCCTGCTCTTTTTTTTTTTTTTCATTAGTAGCCATCCTAATAGGTGCCAGGTGGGTCCCATTAGTTTTTAAAGCCACATATATCTGCCCTCTTATCTCCTAAGAGATTTGCTAGAATCTGTCGATACCAGTCCTCTGGTAGCCGGCTATTTCTGTTGTCTTTGGTACTGACAATACCTATGAAATAACTGAGTCCTTGGTTATCTCTCTTTCTCTTTTGAGGCAAGCTAATAATCTGAGCCCTTGGTGGTAGTTGCTTAGATAGGTGAGAACTTTTATCTTCTGCCTTGAGGCAATAAGGTGCAATAGCTCAGAATGTGGACTATGAAGCCAGTTGCTTGGGTTAAAATCCTGGCATTGCCATTTATTAGATCTTGGACAAGTTACTATGGCACATTTTCTTTAGCTGTAACATGAAGCTAATAATAGAGTTACTATGAGGAGTAACTAAGTTAATACATAAAAACACTTAAAGCAGCTTCTGGTACATGGTTGGCACTCAGTCTAATAGTAGCAATTGTTACCCTTCTGTAGCACACCCTACTACTTCATCCACTCTCCCAACTATTGTAGAAGATGTTTACTATTATTACTTACTATTTTATAGGTGCAAAAGCTGAAGTTTAGAGAGGTCAAGGTGACCTCTCTCAAGGTGACCAGCTGGTAAATAGGAGTTGAGATTTGTTCTTTGAGTCTGACCCCAAAGCCCTTTCCTAACATGTTCTATATCGATGGCTCTGGTTTGGTAGAGCAAATGACAAGGACAGCTTCATCTTTAATGGGGAAAGGCAACTATTATTACTAGTAGACCACTGGGGAGACTGGTAAAGTAAACATTCCATCAGCTTTCCCCCATTGTATCTCTCATCCCATGACTAAAGAGCAGATGTGAGCACTGCTGCCAGACACTCACTTGTTAGATGAAAAGTGACTTGGCCATGCTCATTACAAAATTAACTTTTAGGTCTTGGTGGTTTTAAAAAGACATGTGAAATGTAAGTCTCCACAGGATTCATAACCTTTAATTTAGAAGTGCTTTTGATTCTAATAAAAATCTATTTTTACTTGCAGTAAGATAGTAAAGAAAAAAAAATCTCTGGAAAGGTTCTGGATGCCTTAAAGGAAAACTTGATTAGATGGTCCTGTTTTTCAGTAACACAGATGAGAAACTTCTGAATACCTTGTTAAAATGGAACGATGTGCCCCACTTTTGATTTAAATTCCATTACACTTATTTCCAGAAATTAGCAAAAAAAAGTTTTTCTGATAATAAAAATCATTAAGAGCTTTTTGATATCCTAAAAAATAACTTGTTTGAAGATAAAATTTATCCTGATATCAATATTGGTTTTGAAAATGAAAGAAAGCATCAGAAATTCTGTGTAACTCTTTGCTAAAAGAAAAATAACCTTAAGTCTTACTCCATAGATATTTTTCTTCCTCATGATAGGGAATGACATGAACATTTGTATTTTTAGTGTCATGAAGACCATTAAGGAGAAAGCTTTTCTGAAATATAGTAAATCATGATTATTTGCATTCTTTCTTGGCCCTGTATACTTAGAATTCATTGTTAATTCCATAGGGATTGGGAGGATATTTATCTTTGCTATTTGTTATGAGGGATTTGTTAAATACATTCTTGCAGTAACAAAAGGAGGATATTTTAAAGCAATTTAATGATTTTTGTCTGCAAGTAGTGCTACTAATTTCAGGTTGGTCTTTTTCTCCCTTATTATGGTAGGCCACCATGTCTCTTCCCAAGCTCATGGATCCACCTTTCATCTCCCTGCCAAATACACTTGTGGAACACAGGCATCTTCCTCCAGCTATCGGGGAAGTCCCATGTCTATAAGTAAACTGAGTGTCTTCTCATTTCCCTGCCTGGAGCAGGCACTGCTAGTGGATCACCAGTTTTTGTCCAGGGAACCATCCCAGTCTTCCAGGTATATCAGTGAGAAGAAACCACCTTTAGGCCAAGCTTCCTTCTCTCTCATAAGGCCATCCTGGGCTTGACTCCAACATCAGCTCAGTCTTTCAACTGTCTCTTCAGTTTTCCATTCTTCTTTATTCCATTTCCTTGTCCTTGAAATAGCTCCATTGTCTTGCAGTCCTTAAACCCTGACACCTGACCTGACATGCGACCTTTACTCATGAGATTTGTTTTAGGACTGTTTGCCATCAACCCATCATCTGATTTCTGGATTGCAGCTGTTCTGATCTCCTCATTGGTTTTACCATTTGTAATTCACCTTCTTCGTAGAATCATCATAGTAATTTTTCTAAAATATTTTTTTACCATTTTCCTACTTAAGGACCTACAATGTCTTCTTATTGCCTATTAGATAAAATATAAATGCCTCTTCCCTATATGTGAAGGCCTATATCATTTGACCCTTCATTGGTTATTAACTTGGTTTCCTTTACTAGTTCTTGAATAGATTCTCTGATCTACTCCGGTCAGTTCCATTATTCCAGCTGGTCTTGTCACCCACCCATCCCAGAAAACACACACACACACACACACACACACACACACACACACTCACAAAATACCAGTTTCTGTTGCTTCTGTATCCTTCACATTGCCTAGTGGTATCAAGTGCAAAGTAGGGACTACTTTGTGTTTTGTTTTAACATAAAAGAATGCCTCTGACCCATTGTCATGATGGATTTGCCCTGCTTGTCTGGTACTCTGAATTCTAACCATTTATTCTTCCCTGGGTGTGTCTCCTGTATCCATCCTTCTGTTTACTTTTGTGACCAACACTGTAAGCATACAAGATGATTGATCCATGTTATGGAAGAGTCTTTAGCTGTGGAATGAAATAGAACTAAATGGGCTTAAATGGGAATGGAAGCTGTGGTCTTGAGCTTCCAGATTGATGGTTTAAGCAAGTGAGTTAATCAGCCACAGACTGGTGATACTTGCTTATGGAATGGTTTGAATAATCCTTTTTAATATTCTAGACATAAGTTACAATCGTTTTGAACTTGATGAGTCATCACAACAGAATTCTTTCCTTACCAGTGATGCTTTTTAAGACTCTTAGGTTCTTGAAGCAGGGCTGCCTCTGCTCTGTAGCTCTGCTCACCACTCAGAATATTTGGCTCTACCGTGGCCAACTAAAATAGAATACTTGAAGATTGGTTTCTTGTGGAGGAAGAGAGGCTTGTGGCAGTTCTTTCTTTTATGATGGATGTGACAGATGCAGCAGCTAATTGTCCCTTACTATCTATTCTCCCTTCTTCCATGTTAAGAGAATCCCTGAATTTCAGCTGGCATGTTGTTACCCTGAAAAAATGTTCAATTTCCCTCACTCTCTTGGCAGCTTTGGGCAGTGTGACTAAATTCAGAACAATAGGATGTGGGAGGGAGTACTGTAAGCAACTACTGGCTTGAGTTCTTTAATTAGGGAGCATGCCCTCTCCTTCCTGATTTTTCACCTTCCTAATGGCTGGAATGTGGCTGTGATGGTTAGCTGTCCTGGACTTTGGGGATGAGGGCAATACCTTTGGGGCAGAAAACTGGCAAGACAGAAGGAACCTGGGGCTCTCACTAGAGCTACTATATGAGCCCTGGACTGCTGATGCTCAGAGCTATTATGTTAAAGAGAAATAATTGTCCTGTTTAAGCTGTGACTGTTTTTGGTCTCTGTTTCAGCAGCTCATTAGTACAGTGGGGGATAAAAAAAGTATGAGGTTCAGTGTCCGCTGAGTGATATGAACAAGATGAGAAATATACTTTTAAAGATATTTAATAAGTCTTTTTTCAAATCAGTACAAAAATTTAAATACAAAAATGATTTGCTATTGACAAGTCTCAAATCTATCATGGAAACTCAAAAAAGTCACCAGTCTGGTCACCTTTCATGGTGTTCTGTAAAATATTTGAGAACAGTCACCCACTACAGACATTCTTTCCCTCCGTGGGATGTCATACTGCATTAAAACTCTGTGTTTAAATAACATAATGCCAGTTTGGTCCATTTCACATGGAAAAGTTCTAGCTGATTTTGAATTGAATAGGGATTATAGCACTACCCCTAGACTTTTGAACATGTAGTTGTTTCATCTGCTTTTACACTAATGTGTTAACATAATGTGCAACACTTAAAAGGGAAACACAGACACATAGATAATTATTTAAAATTCTTTTTTAAATTAAATGGAGTAATTCATTTAGCTCTGAGATTAGCACCATTGTAGAATACACAGTATCTGGCATAGATTTTGCTCCTCCCCATCTAAAAGTTAGAAGCATATGCCTGATAATATACACACTCACACACATTATATGTATATATATATATATATATATATATATATATATATATAGGCAATTGAGTAACAACCAATAAATAAGTTGGAAGGTATTTTAAAAAGTGAAATTTGGTCTTAACTAAAGAGGTACTGTCTCTCTTACTTGGTGGAAATAAAAAGCCCATACATGTACAGATAAATATGGATTTACAGATCAGCTGATCTGACTTGCTTCCAAGCCATTCCAATGCAGCTATTCAGCAGAAGGAGCCCAGTGGATCCTTGTTGTCTCCATAGTCATCAGTCCAAAACCAGCATCCTCAAGACCAATCTGAAGGATGTTTGACCACATAGACACTGTCTGCTTTGAAAATGAAGGTTGGGTCGGGTATCTTTTGATGGGAAAATCTGTCATATAATTAGCAGTGAATAAGAAACCCTCTGGTAATGAACTCATTTCTCTTCTTAAGAAATTGAGAAGAAATGGTGCTCGTATACCATGTAAGGGAAAGACATCTATTAGGTTGAGGAGAATTTTTCTTGATGGTTAAAATGATTCAGATTTGACATAGACACATTTCCATGTGTGTTTATACCGTATTTATTTGTGTATTTTTCCATCTGTACCTTTCCCCTCAACTTCTCACTCTTAATTTTGAGGAACAGATACAAGATTCTACGACCACAGCCCCACATTATTTCCCCCAGTGGCTTATAGTATCAGCAGCAGACTCATAGCTGACTGAAATATTTTGCCTGTGTTTTGAGACCAGATTTGAATGCCTGCAGCAGTTAGTATGTACCTAAGTGAAAACCTGGAAAGATACTTATTTTTCTCTTTAAACTTGTATTGGCTCTTGGCTTGTGCTGAGTGTGAGGTGACACAAGCAGCACGGGCTCTTATTGCCCTTTGACATTTCAGATAGCTCTTCCACAGGTTGCTTCTAAAGAAACAGTTCTTTTCCTACAGTTTTAGTACCTACACTAGTACATCCATTTTTAAATTTAAAACTTGAGAAATTGTTTTTTCAAAAAAAGTTATTTTCCTATGTAATTCTGAAATTTTTTTCTCCCCACATGAAGGATGGCTTGGATTTTGGAAATTGACTTTGGAACCTGAGACAACATGCCAGTTTGCATATATACTACACCAGGAAATTTCTTCAAAATTCAACTGCTACTGAAAAATAGCAATAGCCCTTTCATGGGTGAAACCTCATTGTAGTCATTTGTATGGGTAGGCAAAAGAAGGGGATTTTTATACACATGTAAACATAATTAAAAACTGTTGATAATGAATATTTCACAAAACTGGAAAGTTATTATTTTTTTCTTATGACTTCCATGTGTTTATATTAGTTGGGTCATAGTGGAAATTACATGGAGGGAAGAAAAAAAATTACAGAAAATAAAACAAAAAGGATCCTTAAGAAATAAGTGAGTTAATTACTGCTCCTGTCTCCCAACTGTTTTTTTAGCTCCTTTTGGGGCACTGCCTTATGTCCCTCAAATGTCTCATCCAGTGTGAGGCACACAGAATTTACTGAGTAAATTATATGGCAGGCGATTAGCTCACTTGTTCTTTTAGAAACACGAGATACACAATTCTGAGGACTCGTGTTGATAAGAGACATACAGCCTCTGACGGGAGGGAAATAGCCCTTGGACTAAAACCCTACTGCTCCCCCCGACTCCCTCCCACTGGGGCTATAGCACAGCAGAACTCCTCCCCCACCTTCCCTGGCAAAACATCTGCCCAAAGACAGAGGAAATTATGCAAGTAAATACGGTATATAATTGTTATCATTGACATTTCCTTAAGCCATATTTATAAATCTTTAAACAATGTGAGCAAGTGACTTTCATTAGCTATGATCTTTCATACTGAAATATTTTGACTGATCTGAATAAGCAGGTTATCATGGAAGCATATAACAATACAATAGCTATTATGATTCCAGTGGGTACAGCACAAGTGTCAGTACTTGATACATAAATCTATCCCATCATTTTTAATTACAGGCTGCTATGCAGAGCATTAAACATGCATCTTAGTTTTTATTTGTACATGATGGTTTAGATTTTCACTTAAATATAACTTTCCAACTATATAAATGTTTTGAAGCAATTATGTTTTTCATTTGGATTTTTTCGGTGCGTCATGTTCTTTTCTTCTATTAAATCTCTCTTTCTTTTTTTACATGGGATACAATAAATATCCTGAAAAGGAGGAATGGACGTACTGCCCAGCATACAGTCCTGCAGCCTGTTCTGAGGGCATTTGGAGGAATACTCGGTCTCCGGGCCTGAGCAGCAGCACCGCACTCCCAGACGCCTGGTCCAGAAAGCCCTTTTTGTACTCATCGTACGTGTACATCATGGGCTCGTTGTTCTTGAACAGAGCAACCCACACGTTGCCCCCCTTGCAGTGAACGTGGTATGCAAAGTAGTAGACCCCGGGAACCTCGCAGGTGAAGATGCCCGTCTGTGGGTTGTAGTTCTGTCTGCCATTATAGAGCAGTTTGTCAAACTTCACCGGGGCCCCCACAGGTGGGAAAGGTGCAGTCAGCTCAGCTGTAAAGGCAGGCATCTCGTAGGCTGGCCCTCCATTCTTGCCTTTCTTAGCCCCATAGGCATGGGGGGGTTTCACTCCATCAATTCCCAGCCCCATATCTGGTAGATACTCTCCATGGGGTGGTGGTGTAGGGGGCATCACAGCTGGGGGCCCTGGGGGTCCTGGAGGGCCTGGGGGCCCTGGAAGGCCCGGCTGGCCTTGAGGACCAAGGGCACCAGGCTTCCCTGGAGGCCCATGAAGTCCTGCTACTCCAGGCTTCCCTACTCCAGGGAACCCAGGGGGCCCTGGGATACCGGGTTCCCCTTTGGGGCCTGGCATTCCAGGTGGTCCAATGGGCCCACTTGGGCCTGCGATCCCTGGGATGCCTGGAGGGCCCTGTAAACCCTGATCCCCTGGGATTCCTGGTTCTCCCTTTGGTCCCAGCAGCCCTGGAGCACCAGGGAGCCCTGGTAAACCCTTGTGCCCAGCTTCCCCCTTGGGCCCTATGGGACCTGGCAAACCCCTCATGCCAGGGGGCCCTACTTCACCAAGGAAACCTGGCTTTCCTGGAAAGCCTTGAAGCCCTGGCTCGCCCTTGGGACCTGGTGGCCCCTGTGGCCCTACAACCCCACCTTCTCCTTTGGGTCCAGGAAAACCAATAGCACCTGGAGGACCCATAGGACCTGGGATTCCAGGCAGGCCTGGCTCTCCTGGAGGACCCCCCATTCCAGGGGCACCTACTGGTCCTTTCTCCCCTCTTGGTCCTAGAGCCCCAGGAAGACCCCCTATGCCCTTGTCACCTTTGGGTCCTGGGAAGCCTGGTTTCCCAATCCCTGGAAGGCCTGGGGGTCCTGGCAGCCCTGGCAGTCCTTGCTCCCCTTTGCCACCTGGAAATCCTGGCTGGCCAGGGATCCCGTCCTGGCCTGGTTTGCCAACTCCAGGCATCCCGGGAGGTCCTTGAACTCCCGGGACCCCAATAGGGCCTTGGGGCCCAGGTTCCCCTGGAGGACCTGGCTTTCCCAGGGGACCTTGGGGCCCAGGGAAGCCTGTCACTCCGGGTTTGCCCACTCCTGGAAGTCCAACAGGGCCAGGAGGGCCATGCATCCCTGGAGGACCCTTGAGGCCTGGCAAACCTGGCATCCCAAAGCCCTTCTCCCCTTTGGGACCCTGAAGGCCTGGAGGTCCTGGTGGTCCTTTGGGACCTCGCTCTCCCTTTGCACCTGGTTGCCCTGGTAACCCTGGCCCACCAGGTTTTCCAATGCCAGGAAGTCCGTGAGGCCCTGGAGGTCCTTGCGGCCCTGGGATCCCCATAGGCCCAATCTCTCCTTTGGGTCCAATTTCACCTTTCGCTCCAGGCATTCCCATGGCTCCTGGCTTTCCTGGCATTCCAGGCATACCTGGTTTTCCAATTCCTGGGTATCCCTGTGGCCCTGGTTTTCCTTTGGTTCCAGGTATCCCATGGCCTGGTAGGCCGGGGGGCCCAGGTGGTCCTCTTGGGCCAGGCTCTCCACGGGGACCTTGCTCCCCTCGTAGACTGGCTAATGGTATTTCTACTGGGGGAGAGGGACAGAGAGGGCGGGGGAGGGGGGGGAGAGGGAGGGGACAAAAGGGAGAAATTAATATTTATTATTCTTCAAGGAAGTCATGACGATCATTATTTAGTTTTGACAACCTTAGACCATTACTTATTGAGAGGAAAGACTAGGAATAATGTGTCCATCTTCCGGGACCATCAGAACTTAAAGAACAATCAAGCTAATAATTGCTTTGTCACGTTTGAAATACTTTTTGAGGACTGATATCTGTAGCTGCTTTTATCAGCATTGGTTAAAGAAAAAAAGCTAAAAGGTATGAAGAAACATTTTTCCGAGTACAAAACTCCAAGTTTTGTTATGGTGTGTTCACTGTGGAGATTTTGGAAAATTCAAAAAAGGATAAAGAAAAATCAGAGTTGCCTATAATCACTTGACATTTATATGTACTTCCATCTCATGTTCTAGGTGTGCGCGTGCGCGCATGTGTGTGTATTTTAAACAATGGAGTCATTCTCCATTTTTATTTTTTTATTACATTTTCTATTTAATGCTATATTTTTCCATGTCCTTGTTTTTTTATATAATAATTTGTGGCTAAATATTTCCTCTTGTGTTGAAATACAGTATGATGTGTTAGGGAAAGTAATTATCATATAATAGAAGTATTTTATCTTGTATGTGGTTTAATAACATCTTCCACATGGAGCACCTGGGTGGCTCAGTAGGTTAAGCAGCTGACTCCTGATTTCAGCTCAGGTCATAATCTCAGTGTCATGGGATCAAGCCCCATTTAGGGCTCCACACTCAGCAGGGAGTCAGCTTGAGATTCTCTCCCTCTCCCTCTGCTTCTCTCCCCCACACATGTGTGCACATGTGCCCTCTCTCTCTCCCTTCAAATAAATAGATAAATCTTAAAAAACTAAATCTTAAAAAAAATAAATAACATCTTTCACATCTGTCCTCTAGAGCCAAATACTTTTGCTTAATTTCTTTAATGTGCTATAGGATTTCCTAAGTCTCATATGAATTCAAATTTTTAATAAATTATTTCTCATTTGCAAATTGGGTTTCAAACAGGAGAAGTGAGTAAGATACTTGAGGCTGACAAGCAGTGTGGGGAAGGAATTGAGCTGGGCAGAGCAGGAAGCTCTTCTTGGTCTTGAAGTCTGGACTGGGCCACTTGGGCCTTCACTGTCTCGGCTTGCCTCTCTGTGCAGCAAGAATATTATGGCCCTGCTACAAGATTAGATAATAGATGTGAAAGACGTTGTGCTTTCACAAATTATTATCAAAATACAAAGCACATCTCTGTTATGATGATTATACTGTGCCTTTCAGAGTAACACAACTCTGGATCTTCTATGCTACTGAAATGAAACATAAGTGAAATTTATGGCCTCAAAGTTTTATGTTAACAGCAGTCACGTCTTAATCCTGACCATTATATTTTTCACTGACCTACTGTCAGGGAACAAAATAGAACCGCAGAACTCATATTCTTAGCAAATTCTCTTATTGCAATCTGGTACCCATCAGAATAAGTACAGGAAGTGCCAAAAGCCAGGCAGGCCACTTAAGAAAGGAAGGAGAACAAATGGCTGAGACCATCCCCTAAGTGGAATATCAGCTCCTGAAGAGGAAAATTGGGAATACTTCAATTATGCTAAGTCGATAGTCTCGTACTATTAAGACATGTTATATTTAAGCAGTGAATTGTGTAGTACATACTACGATATCAAGAGTGTCTGGGGCAGGGTCATGTCTTACTCATCAGGATTCCTTGGTGTCCAGCACAGTGCCTGGAATGTACTCTGTTCTTAGTTAGGGTTTCTTGAATGACCAACTGTAGCAACTCAAAAGTTTTATGATGCTTTAGTATTTACTGAGCATTTTTACTTACCTATGCCATTGATTTTCTCAACAGATCTTACTTTACAAAGAAAAGTAGTTTCAGAGAGGTGTTTTTTTTTTTAATTGAAATATATAATTGACATACAGTAGTTATATTATTTTCAGGTCTTTCATTTCTGGCCTCTAGGCCTCTTAGCACCAAATCCACTAGCACCCCAGACAGAGATTCCTGCTTTTTCAGGGACCAGTGGGAATGACCTCCACTTCCTCAAAGGGAATTGCTATGCCGATGCAGTTCTTTTCCTACAATTTCTAGGTTTCCTAGGAATCCAGATGAACCTCATGAAGTTTTAAAAAAGTGTCTCTCACAGTGATAAGCATTTTGTAGGTGTTGAATAACTAATGAATATGGCTGGAAGGCAATGGGAAAAATTTTCATCTCTATATGCAGTCCTTACCCTTCATAGTCTCCTCTCAGTTTATTGATTAACAGGTGTAGTAGCTTAATTAAAGCGCTCTTAAAAACACTGGCATTTATGCAGCATCTGGTTCACAAAGTGCTTTCATATGTATATATTTCTAACACAGCAGGTCCTTAACAACACTGCTCTCCCAGTAAAGAAGACTGACTAGTCACCTGTTTTTATTTTGAGTTTTCCAAAGATTTATTGAAGCAGAAACAAGTTAGCCAGATACTTGTTGGAAAAAAGCAGTTTTAATGGTATTCAAAAATACTTTTTAAAAGGTATTCTAGCACAAGTTTTCTTTGTACACTAGATGATGCTGTAAACTTTTTTCGAAATCTTTTAAGGCTATTGGTTCTTAAGAACTAGAAGTTATTCCTATTCCAAATCTACCTTGTGCTCCTGAAAAACTGCAGAAAAGCACTTGAAAGCTGTTTCTTTAAGATAATGGATTTCTTTTTTTAATTCTTGGAGGTAATATATTGCTGCACCAAGTCATGTGCAATTTTCACTCAAGGTCATCGTGATGCTGAGAAATTGCATTGATAACCTGTCCCTCTCTAGTTTCAACCGTCTTAATCAGAAGTACCCTTTTTGAGTGAGTGTCAATGAGAGGGAGTGAATCCAGATTGGCTTCCCTCAGGTTCAGGGAAGAAAAGTTTGGAAGAGGCAGAGCAGTCCTGCTCTCCACGCCTTCCAGCAGCCTCCTGTAGGCTTGTCACCAAACCCCCCCAACCGCTTTAATCCCCCAGCATCTGGCCCAGCTTCTGACACTAAAATAGATGCTCATTAAATAGTTGCCAAATGTTGGAATAGATAATGAATAAGGGAATAAAAATACATTTTGTGCCATTTAATGCTGTTAAAATAAAGCACAACATAAAACAGTAATTTTGCTTGTATTTTTAGGTCTTGAACTTTTCAAGGATAGAGTTTAGAGCACAGTAAACAATGTCAGTAACACATTCCAAAATAAAAATTTCTAAAATTTAGCTTCTCCCCCGATCTTACAGTTTCGGATTTTGGAAAGCTGCTGTTTCATAACAGCACAGGAATATGATGTTACCTTTGCCTTTCTTAGGTGCTGCTTCCTTGCCCATTCTTGGCACTGGCTGAATTTCCTTCATATATTGGGGTAGATGTGGATATTCTTTGCCATACTGCATGCGGGGCAGCTCCTTGCCCATGTTAAGGCCATCTTTCCCCAAAGGCATGTGAGGTCCTTGCTGGCCCAGAGGCTGGTATTGCGGAATTTGCGGTGGGATCTGAGGAGGAATTTGTGGTGGCAGCGGCTTGATCCCATAGTAAGCACCAGCCTGAATGAGCCTGATGGAGCCCAGGGAAATGGTAAGCAGCACTCCCAGCAGTGGAGGGCCAGGTGGCATAGCCATCACCTGCGGAAGGAATGAATGCACCAACATGGTTAAAACTGGCAGGCCAAGTGACGAGTTTACCTAGAGAAAGAAGGGGGAGAAAAAGGAAACAATCTTTATCATCAGAACATCACCCGTGGAAGGCAAATGAAAAGGAGGATGATGTTACCTCTCAGAAGGAAATAAGCAAAAAATAGAAAAGATTAGGAACTGTCAAATGAAGGCAATTGGTGGGATTATAAGCTATGGGAAATACTGCTGTGTATCCCCAAATATCAATTCTGCTTTCGTCCATAGTATTGGAACTCTTGATTTTTAGCTGGAACAGAGCAGCCCAGAATAAAGACATTTCAGCCAGGTGTGGTGATGTGACAAAAGTTTTGTCCAATTGGATGTAGTTGTAATAGGTACAACTTCCAAGAAGGATCCTAAAAGAGTGGCCCTGTTTTTCCTCTTCCTTCCTGCTGGCTGAAATGTGGTTACGTTGCCTGGAAACAGACCAGACACCTGGGACCAGGAAGTGAAATCCGTGCACTGAGCATGGTGGAGTAACAAGCTAGAATAAACCTCAGCCTTTGTTGAACACGAAGGTCCCTATTAATCCTTACATTTGAAATTTGTTTACACAAGAAAGAGCTAAAGGTTTATCATCTTCTTTAAATCGCTGTTATTTTGAGTGTCACACATTTGCACTAAACTTAATCTTAATGGCTAGAGTACATTGTCCAAAAGGAGACAAACTTGGTGTCAAGTCAGGCTTTGTTAGTACGAGCCAAAATTCTATTCTAAGTGGAAACAGTTGGTAATTGATAAGCTTTACGCCGGGGGCTGGGATTTTTCATCTGCCTTTTGCTTTGGTGTGGTCACAAAGTAATGTAAGATTTAAAGAGCAAGCAAACAACAGTAATGAAAACTGTGGAAGTCTTCTGAATTGGAGAGAAGGTACTTCATGTGACAGTCCCAAAATATTTTAAAAAATCACTATCATAATTATGCACATACAGGAATGCCATTTCGTTCTACTTAAATACTATAAAGTCGTTAATTTAGAATTTGCCTAATTGGACCTGGAGTGCACTGATGTTTGTCTTTATACTATTATGAAAGAAAGGAGCTTACAAGGCAAAACTAGTTGTGTAAAGAAAACAACGATGTTTAACTACTCATGAGAATAAGCTGTACAAGCCCTTTAATAGCATCCTTTGCAGTTTAACAGTTAATGGAATAAATATTAATGGGGCTTATATGTTTATAAAAAACGAACTCAAAAAGACCTCTGGAAATGCCTAGGGCTGAAAACCCAAAAGCCTAGGGAACTGCAGTGCTCACAAAGGCCCACTAGAGGGTAAGTGTGGTACACATTGAAGTCTGTTCTCCAGGGTACTCACACGACATAATAAGGTGCTCCCCACACCTTTAAAAGGTCTTGATGAAAATCTGAATCCTCGGTGGAGTGTCACCATTATGCTGGAGAAAGATGTGGCAAGGTTCTCACAATTTTTAATGTAAGAATATTCTGGAGAACTTTGAATAAACTTCTATCTCTAAATAATTATAATTTCCATTCTGTGAGTTTGTTTTCTTTGCTTCTGCCTTACTTAATTCTGGATCATAGTTTTCCACTTCTTAGAAAATATGTGTTGACTTTGCGACATCCTATTCAAGAGTAATGCCAAGAGTGAGAACAGGCTACAAAAGAATTGGTTAATAAAAAGCACCTAAGAAAATATTTAATGGAATCTCTACCACAAAATTCACTGCTTTACAATTTTTTAAAGTATACTAACTAGTCATTTCCCCCCAAAACATCTGTCAGCAAAATGATTTATAAAATGTCCTCCATTTCATAAATCAGAATAGTCTCAAGAACTGGTTGATTCAAATGTACTTGAAATAATACATGGGCTGGTAAATGGGAGGAGATAGAAAGGAATTATTTTCTGTCTAAGAATGATTAATTATTATAAACCATTTGGAAAAAGCCACAAAATTAGTATTGATTTATACTCGGTAATAGTCAGTTTTATTTTAGATGGGAAAAGAACATCTGCTGTAAGTACTCAATGATAAATTTATTGACTACTTACCAAACACAATGCTAGACCCAGCCAGGGATTACAAAGATAAATATAATATGGTCAATGGGCCCTGCCCCCACAGAGCTTAGACTTTTTTAGTAGACGTGACAGACGTATAAACTATTAATGAGTAGCAAGGGATATCCATAAAAAAGGTAAATTTCCCACCCACTTCTGTCCAGTAACTTAAATCCCTTCTCTTGGAGGCAACAACTTTTCCCATTTTTCTTCATGTTTCTGGAGGTGTTCTAAGAATATGCACATATACAACACACACCTTTAAGACACAAATTACAGTATACTATACATACCACTATTCCTTACTTTGTCCACTTAGAAGACTAGAACTTCAGACCTTATTTCTCAGTTTTATATATCTTAAGAGATCCCTTCAACTTCTTTGTTAAAAATAAGACTCAATTGTTCTCTAAAGTCCTTAACATTCAATGTCTAAGGCAGTCACTAGAGAGCTGAAAATGTTAATCCATACCAGAAATACATGGTAATACCTGGTGATGTATAAGCTGGGACTTAATTCCATCTTTGGGGATGACTGAATTTAATTACTAAACCCTAAGCTTGTGGTGATGTCTTTAAGAGTAAGCTAGCATGCTTGGCCCTTCGCCCTTCCATCAATTCAGTGAATGTTTTGGATTATATTTAATAATCTTTAAACCAGGACAATCTAATGAAACACTGGAAAACTGGAAGGAAGCAAAATGCCTGGGAAGACCAGTTGAATACCAAAGGCCCAGTGGATCCTTCTTTACTACAATTATTTCCTCTTGTAGGCTTGGCCTTTCTCTCCTGAAAACCACCTCTTTAGGTCTGCCATCTGCCATTTCTCTGGCTCTTTATTTAAATAAACTTTGTTCAGTTTTAACTTGAATATTTATATAGGGGCCCTGGTTAGAATTTACCGCTTGACTTACTTACACTTACTAATTTCCCTCTTGTCCCTGAGGATATTTTTGGTGGTCAAAGTGGTGTGGTGGTTCTCCCCAAATCACTCAGAAGAACATCAGATTTGTGTAAGGCTATACAAACACCTGGTGGGAAGAAGGAGCCTTGGAATTTCTGCTGGGAGAAATGGTGGTAATGGGTTTTCTTGCCTCTTTTTCCTTTTTCTGAGGGTGCAGGACATAATAATGTGAGTTCTAGTCGCTGTTTTCTTAGATTTCTATTTGATACCACACGTGCATGAGTGTGTGCGTGTGTGTGTGCGTGTGCGCTTGATTATGCATGAACATAAACATATATAATGTGTGTGGACAGTGGATCTTTGCCAGTCAGGCCAACTTAGTGATGGGTTTCATGTCATTATGAGAAAAGCCTTGAAGAATAAGTCAAAGACCTGGAGTTGAGTTGTAGCTCTGCTATTCACCATGTCTATGACTTTGGGCAAGTCCCTTATCTTCATTTAAGCCTCAGTTTCCTTCCCTATAAAACAGCAACTATAAAAAAGAAATAATAATCTCAGCTTCTCCCACAGAGCTGTTCAAGGACACAAATGATAATACGATTTTTTTGTAAGCTGAAAAGCACCATTCAAATTTAAGTTATTATTAATGGAGTGTGACCAAAAAGACAAATCAAAACCAACTAAAATGTCAAAGACTTTCAAAGAAGGATACTAGCCAAAATAAATGTGAGGTTAACTGCAGTAATGATAAACCTAACATGAATAAAACAATAATGGCCATTAAAATGTACTTGTTAAAAATGGCAAAAAAGAGCAGCTGAACCAAGGCAGTTATTCATTCTGGTGCCAAAGTCGCCAATCCTAATCATTTTGAACAGCCCTAAATGGTTCCCTATATTTGGGAAGGGCTGCAGAGAGTTTCAGTTTCCTCATGTGACCCATAATGTATATAACAGAATAATGTGATATATATTATTTTAGACACTCCTCAGCATTTTATTTGTACATTTATCCCCATGAGATTTTGGCTTGCTGTGCAAAAGAATGTTCTTGCCCTAAATCCAACTTTCCCTTTCACATGGTGCTAACACAGTGCACACACGTGCACGCACGTGTGTGTGTGTGTGTGTGTGTGTGTGTGTACAAGCCTCTCTCATCTGCTGCTGGGCAGCCCCTCACACAGGATTGGTAGTTTCTCAAGGCCTCAGATTTATCGCCCCTGAAGCAAGGGGAAGTCAGACAGAATCCTACCCCTGCAGTATTCACCAGAATTGTCTCCTTGGCTTTCCCATGCCTTTTAAAGAAGGTTCTGTCCTGCTTGCATTTCTCAGAGCAATTCATTCATTAGGTGTAGATCTGTAAGGAGTGCCTACTAATTATTACTGTTATGGGTACTAGAGAAAGGAGTGAATTAGATGAGGTCCTTGACCTTATTGAACTCACATTCCAGTGTGGGGAGACAGGCAATAATAAACAAGTTAAAAATAAATTTACAATTTTAGACTTGAGTGCTGTGAAGAAAACCAAGCAGGGTGAATGGCTCGAAAATCACTTGGGGCAGAAGACACTGTTTTGGAAAGGGTGGTGAGGTAAGACCTTTCTGAGAAAGCAAATTTTGGATAGAGATGTGAAAGTTGAAAGGCTTATTTGTCTTTCAAGACACAATACTAAAAAAACCCGAGAAAATCCTATTTATCACAATGGTAGTTACAAGTGACTTTCACTAATGTAAACCTATGTTTCAAAATTTTACTCTTCATCTACGTCTATACTCATTTTGACCTCTTTATTGTATTTTTTTTTCCCCTGGAGGTTTCTCCTTTTTTACTTTTTAATCTTTCTCCAGATTTCAACCCTACTGTATAAGTTTGCTAGGGCTGCCAAAACCAAGTATCTTAGACTGGATGGTTTAAACAATAGAAATGTATTTCCCCCCAGTTGTGGAGACTAGAAGTCAGAGATCAAGATGTTGGCATGGGGGTTTCTTCTGAGACCTCTCCCCATGGCTTGTAGATGGCCATTTTCTCCCTTATCTTCACATGATATTTCTTCTGTGTGTTTGTGTCCTTTATAAGGACACCAGTCATGTTAGATCAGGACCTACCCTACTGACCTCATGTTAACTTAATTTCCTCTTTTTTAAAAAACCCCTCTTCATTAAATACAGTCATATTTGAAGGTACTAGAGGTTAGGACTTCAACATATGAATTTGGGGAGGACACAACTCAGCCCATATCACCTACCATTCCTCTAGACCAACTCAGGTCCTACTTCTTCCATCAAGTCTTCCCTGCCTTTTCACCCATCATTATCTTCCCTGTCCTACTGAAAATTTAACACAAAATTATTTTTTTAAAGATTTTATTTGAGAGAGAGAGAACATGTGTGAGAGATTGAGAGAACTAGTGGGGGGAGGGGCAGGGGGAGAAGCAGGCTCCCCACTGAGCAGGGAGCCCAACGTGGGACTCGATCCCAGGACCCTGGGATCATGACCTGAGCTGAAGGCAGATGCTTAACTGACTGAGCCACCCAGGCGCCTGAAAATTTAACACAAAGTTAAATGCAGCTCATCGACCTTATGTTTTTTCCTATTGTTTTTTTTGTCCATTAGACCACAACATGATTGTAAACTTCTTGAGGACAAGGAAAATATGTGATATTCTTTTGATTTTCTCAATATTTATTGATAGAGCTTGACAGTCAAAACTCTTAGTGTTGATAGAGGCTTTAGAAAATATCTACTTTAGCCTCACTCTGCATTTAGAATCCTGTCTACAACAGTTGCTGACAAGAAAGCCCTCACATTTCCTACTTGAATATTAATAATGATAGAAACATTCATAAAGCAACCTATTACCATGTTGTACAAATTTTTTTAAAGATTTATTTATTTATTTTAGAGAGAGAAAGAACAAGTGGAGGAGGGGCAGAGGGGGAGAAAGAGACAGAATCTCAAGCAGACTCCCCGCTGAGCATGGAACCCAATGTGGAGCTCCATCTCATGACCCTGAGATCATGACCGAAGCCAAAACCAAAAGTCAGTCACTTAACAGACTGACCCACACAGGCACCCCATGTCATACAACTTTTGTTGTTATTTTTATTACATGAGCAGCTGGTAGGGGAGACCCACCTTTTCTGATTCATAAATGGCAGTGCACATGTAGCTTACTTTTAGTGGGAGGTGGGAAGGGGAAATTAAAAATATATCCCAAAATTGGCTAAGGCAAAAGAGGAATGGTTACATGACCTTTTACTATCATGCCAATAAGCCCACCTTAGGATCATCTAGGGACATGTAACTTATTGCTTAATTGATTAGCATTACAGATATTAACAACTCTAAACGATGTTGACCAGGATACGGTTTTATTGCCCTGTACTATGTTAACCAGTTGTGTATCTAACAGCATTATCTCAGCATTCTTTTTTACTAGCTTATGATGATAAAAGAAAAACCCAGGTTTATATTTTATTTCAAACCCACTTTGTCATCATGTTAAATAAAACTTTGACATGTTCACTTGTGAATGAGAGTTGTAGTTTTTTTACTTTTATTTTATTATGTTATGTTAATCACCATACATGACATCATTAGTTTTTGATGTAGTGTTCCATGATTCATTGTTTCCATATAACACCAGTGCTCCATTCAATACATGCCCTTTTTAATACCCATCACCAGACTAACCCATCCCCCACCCCCCTCCCCTCTAGAACCCTCAGTTTGTTTCACAGAGTCCATCGTCTTTCATGGTTCATCTCCCCCTCCAATTCCCCCCCTTCATTTTTCCCTTCCTACTATCTTTTTTTTTTTTTAACATATAATGTATTATTTGTTTCAGAGGTACAGGTCTGTGGTTCATCAGTCTTACACAATTCACAGCACTCACCATAGCACATACACTCCCTGGTGTCTATCACCCAGCCACCCCCTCCCTCCCATCCCCCACCACTCCAGCAACCCTCAATTTGTTTCCTGAGATTAAGAATTCCTCATATCAGTGAGATCATATGATACATGTCTTTCTCTAATTGACTTAGCATAATACCCTCTAGTTCCATCCACGTCATGGCAAATGGCAAGATTTTGGGGGTTTTTTGATGGCTGCATAATATTCCATTGTATATATATACCACTCTTCTTTATCCATTCATCTGTTGATGGACATCTTGGCTCTTTCCATAGTTTGGCTATTGTGGACATTGCTGCTATAAACATTGGGTTGCACGTACCCCTTCGGATCACTATATTTGTATCTTTGGGGTAAATACCCAGTAGTGCAATTGCTGGGTCATACAATAGCTCTATTTTCAACTTTTTGAGGATCCTGCATACTCTTTTCCAGAGTGGCTGCACCAGTTTGCATTCCCACCAACAATGTAGGAGGGTTCCCCTTTCTCCCCATCCTTGCCAACATTTGTCATTTCCTGACTTGTTAATTTTAGTCATTCTGACTGGTGTGAAGTGGTATCTCATTGAGGTTATGATTTGGATTTCCCTGATGCCGAGCAATGTTGAACACTTTTTCATGTGTCTGTTGGCCATTTGGATGTCTTCTTTGGAAAAATGTCTGTTCATGTCTTCTGCCCATTTCTTGATTGGATTATTTGTTCTTTGAGTGTTGAGTTTGATAAGTTCTTTATAGATTTTGGATACTAGCCCTTTATCTGATATGTCATTTGCAAATATCTTCTCCCATTCTGTTGGTTGTCTTTTGGTTTTGTGGACTGTTTCCTTTGCTGTACAAAAGCTTTTTATCTTGATCAAGTCCCAATAGTTCATTTTTGCCCTTGCTTCCCTTGTCTTTGGTGATGTTTCTAGGAAGAAGTTGCTGCAGCTGAGGTCGAAGAGGTTGCTGCCTGTGTTCTCCTTTAGGATTTTGATGCACTCCTGTCTCACATTTAGGTCTTCCAGCCATTTTGAGTCTATTTTTGTGTGTGGTCTAAGGAAATGTTCCAGTTTCATTCTTCTGCATGTGGCTGTCCAATTTTCCCAGCACCATTTGTTGAAGAGACTGTCTTTTTTCCACCATTCTTTCCCGCTTTGTCGAAGATTAGTTGACCATAGAGTTGAGGGTTCATTTCTGGGCTCTCTATTCGGTTTCATTGATTTATGTGTCTGTTTTTATGCCAGTACCATGCTGTCTTGATGATTACAGCTTTGTAATAGAGCTTGAAGTCCGGAATTTTGATGCCACCGGCTTTGCTTTTCTTTTTCAACATTCCTTTCTCTATTTGGGATCTTTTCTGGTTCCATACAAATTTTAGGATTATTTGTTCCATTTCTTTGACAAAAGTGGATGGTATTTTGATAGGGATTGCATTAAATGTGTAGATTGCTCTAGGTAGCATTGACATCTTCACAATATTTGTTCTTCCAATCCATGAGCATGGAACATTTTTCCATTTCTTTGTGTCTTCCTCAATTTCTTTCATGAGTATTTTATAGTTTTCTGAGTACAGATTCTTTGCCTCTTTGGTTAGATTTATTCCTAGGTATCTTATGGTTTTGGGTGCAATTGTAAATGGTATCAACTCCTTAATTTCTCTTTCTTCTGTCTTGTTGTTGGTGTATAGAAATGCAACTGATTTCTGTGCATTGATTTTCTATCCTGCCACTTGACTGAATTCCTGTACGAGTTCTAGCAATTTTGGGGTGGAGTCTTTTGGGTTTTCCACATAAAGTATCATATATCTGCAAAGAGTGAGAGCTTGACTTCTTCTTTGACGATTCAGATGCCTTTTATTTCTTTTTGTTGTCTGGCTGCTGTGGCTAGGACTTCTAGTACTATGTTGAATAGCCGTGGTGAGAGTGGACATCCCTGCCGTGTTTCTGAGCTTAGGGGGAAAGCTCTCAGTTTTTCCCCATTGAGAAAGATATTGGCTGTGGGTTTTTCATAGATGGCTTTTATGATATTGAGGTGTGTACCCTCTATCCCTACACTCTGAAGAGTTTTGATCAAGAAAGAATGCTGTACTTTTCAAATGCTTTTTCTGCATCTATTAAGAGGATCATATGATTCTTGTTCTTTCTTTTATTAATGTATTGTATCACATTGATTTGCGCATGTTGAACTGACCTTGCAGCCCAGGAATAAATCCCACTTGGTCGTGGTGAATAATCTTTTTAATGTACTGTTGGATCCTATTGACTAGGATTTTGGTGAGAATTTTTGCATCCGTGTTCATCAGGGATATTGGTCTGTAGTTCTTCTTTTTGATGGGGTCTTTGGTTTTGGGATCAAGGTAATGCTGGCCTCATAAAATGAGTTTGGAAGTTTTCCTTCCATTTCTATTTTTTGGAACCAGTTTCAGAAGAATAGGTATTAATTCTTCTTTAAATGTTTGGTAGAATTCCCCTGGGAAGCCATCTAGCCCGAGAACTGTGTTTTTAACATTTTGAGAATTATGCTTTGATGGGGACACAAAAAATAGCCAAAAACCTAAATATAGGCAGTGTTGGATAATATGGAGAAAAACAAAGCAGGAGAGGTTAGGTAAGGAAGTAGATGGTTATTATTTGTGGAGATGATGTTCTTTGAAACCCATTTTACTATAGAAACTGAGTCTTCTGTGCTTGGGTGGGTTGGCACCTGGGTTTTAAAGGAAGAGAGAAGCAACTCTAAATAATAGAGGATAGAGAAATTCTGGGGAATTCTGGAGGAGATTAAGTGTGAGCTGAGTTGATTGCTACATGGAGGAGAGTCCCAGAAAAGGAGATCTCCAGTGGAGGAGCAGTCAAGAAAAGAAAAATTCATTTCAGACAGGCTTTTTATGTTTATTATAGGATATGGATTGTAAATCTCCTCCTTCATATCCTCAGAGATGAGGAAACCCTAATCCTTCTGAAGAAAACCTAATTCTTTTGTGGGAATGGATTTTGGGGGTTAGGTGGAAGAATGGTTCAATGCTGCTCCAGGGTGGCAAGGGGCAAAATCTGTGGCTGAATATGAGAAAACCAGAGAACTAGAACCAGAGGACAGCTGGGGAAGGCAGGCCAATGAACACAAAAGTTATAATAATATTAGCTATGTTTTTGAGCACTTTATGCCAGCACCATGAACATACTTCAAATACATTATATTATAAATCTTATATCCACTTATTAAGTTTTTTTAATGTTAAGCTCAAATGATATCTCACGTCCTGTATTTGTAAAATTGATTATTTTACTGAAATTGAAGGCTGTTAGATCCCAAGTTAAAATTTTTAAATCCTTATTTGATTACTTTTGGAAGCCATCATCCAATACATTAACTAACAAATCTTTCTACTTTGTTTTGCAAGGTACAGATCTAACTATACTGTCACTTTTCTCCATCTTGACCTCCAAATACCAAGGCTGCCTTTTTAGCTGAAAGAAATAATTTCTCTGTTATATAGGATGTGATCCTGGACTGGATCCCTACCTTTTTGCTTTTTGGACTTGGGACAAAAGCTTGGAAGGTATTCATGAAATTAGAAAGCCACTAGCAAGGTGAATATGCTAAGATGGAACCTAAAGAAATAAAGCTCTCCAGATGTTGGTCAGTCACTCCAATGAAGGCAGTGGGCAAGATCATCCCATAAGCACTCATTAGTTTTAATTAATCTGCCCATTTACATCTATCAGGACTGATATAAATATAAAGCAGCTTGACCTACATGCTTCACTGATGAATCTGCTATAACAAAGAGCAGCAAACAACCTCACCTACTAGCTATCAGCAGACCATGATGTCACAGGACCTACAGAACCTGAGATGTCAGTTAGGTTGTGTCCCCACCTCTAGGAATGGGCCACCCACATAACCCCTCTGAAACAAATGACCAATCCCTACATTCCACAAATTCTCCAGAAGAGGAGATTTCACAACATTCCCCAGTAACCAACTGCAGGATTTCATAGACCTACATTTCTTAATATCTAATCTGGCTCTTTCTTGCTGAACTTTAAACTCATTTCCTCTTTCCCATTCTCAAAGGAGGTGGGAAACATCTGGAGAATATTTTTCTTAAAATAATAGTTCACATACTCGAAGTCTGCAATTAACTCCTTTTGTCTCTCTAAATGGAATCATGTCAGCTGCCAAATAGTTTATAAAATACTTGAGAGGACTCTTAAAAGAGAAAGTTCTAAAGTGGATTCCTTTTTTTGCTTTGTTTTGCTTTTCTCCCCATAACATGACCACATCATTGTTCTCAGAGCATAGAGCACCTAAATTCTAGTTCTGACCTAAGCCAGGCATTAACCTGCTGAGGCATTGGTTTCATTTGCAGAATGGGAACACTGGCTAGATGACTTCAAGGTCTCCTGTAGTTCTAAAATTCTATGGTGTGAACATGAATAACATATCCACACTTCCTAGATAAATAGTTTCATGATGTACATGCTCAAGCCTTTTGGATGTCATAAAGCTAATTAATCTCACACTTCCAGTTATCTTTCAATATTTCTCTCTCCCTTCTTAACACTCGGAGATGGAACAGGAAGAGTTTGAACAGCGCCCCCTCCCTGTAAGTATTCCTCTGATGACATGAGCTGCGCCTGACTAGAAACAAAAAGAAGGATCTCGATAAGAAACAAAGTTTAGGGATAAAAATCTGATTTGTAATTTTTTTTACCATATTTAAAGATTGAATAAAAATTGCAGCTTACTTAGAGAAATCTTCTAAAAGTGGCTACAAATGATTTAAAAAAAAAAACTTCTTACAATGTGTAAGCTCAAAAATTCCCTTGGAGTTACTTATCAAGTGTTGATGTATGCCTCCTGTCAGAGAAATGACAAATGAATACAGAGTATGCATCTTGGGAAGGAGAAGTGGGTAGTGAATAGTTTGACATATTCATGTTTCTAGGAGGAACAATGTTCATTATGTAAGAAAAATTGAAAATCCAAAATTTAAAGGCAGTTCTATAGTAAAGGAGGCTATGATGAGAGCATCCGAAGAATAAGGTCCTCCCCATCCTATGGGCCTGGTGATATGCAGCAAGGTCAGTTCCTTCCTGGCAGAGCCCGAGGAGGACTGGGGAGCACTCTGGAGAGCATCTTTCTGTCTTTTTCGTACTACTGCAATTTGTGTAAATCATACAATGTGAACTAAAGGTGTTTTTAGGCTGTTGCAAGGAACAATGTGTGGGGACAGTTCATCTAATATAATCCATTGAACTGAACATTGTAAAATTACTTATTTAGAGCAAATGGTTATAATATATTATATAAAATAAAAATTTCATGGAACATTTGTTCACTGAAAACAACTTTTTTCTTTTTTCTTTTCTTTTTTTTTTTCCTTTTTCTTTTTTTACTGCAAACACTTTGATCTTGCCCTGAACTCTTGTTCAAACCAATGGGATTACGAGTGAATTTCAACCAAACAGAACTCAGCAATATCCTTGTCACAGGGACAGTTAAAACTTAGTAGTTGTATTTGAAGTAGTTCTTTGTAAGTAAGAAATGAATTGAATAAAATAAAGTGATAAAATTATACTCATTCCCAAATATCTAAGATTGTAGAGAATAGAAAGTTTAAACCAAGTTAGGGAAAAAGACAAAAGCATATAACATGTTCCCTGAATGGCCATCTAGGTGCCCAAGTAAGAAGTTGGGGTCCTAAGGCAACCTCTAGATGTGGGAGGGAGGGCGAGGGAGGAGTAGATGTCTTGTTTATGGACTCCAACTTTCTGAGGAATGCTGTCATATTAGAAGCTCTTGCCTTTTCTCCTTTTCTATAATTCTGTATGCCTTCTAGATGCTTCACTATTGCTCAGCATCTTAAGAAAGGTTGAGAGATTAGGGGAAACTCAAACAAGTTAGTGGTTGTTCTTACAGTTAAAAGTTCTGGTGAAAGTTTTGAAAATTGAGAAAGTTGAAATACAAAGAACATTGTGCTCAGTTCCCAGCCAGCATGGGCACTACCTGGAAGCAGGAGAGACAACTCTTTACTACCATAGATGTTTCTGCCAGTACTTTCCTAGGATGGTTGCAAGGAAGGACTGACAATTATGGGAAGATCTTTTATTTTTTTTTTTTGTCTCATTCTGATTGGCACTTAGTACTTCTCTATCCGTATATCCAGAAGATTAAGTGAGCAAGCCAACTTCCTGTGTTAGCATTTTCTTTTTATTAGTAGGCTGTTAAGGCAGTAGATTGTTCATTTTGGTATTTTTATAGGAAACTGTGAAACAAACAAAATTCCTTGAACCAAGGAACAAATCCTAGCCTTTCCCATCTTCCATCATACTGAAATATTTATTAACTAATTACTATGTGGTGCTTATGTGTCTTTGTGGGCTTAAAGGTAAGAGGTACAGGGAGTGAGGCAGCCAAATTGTTGACCTTTCTTTTCCATTTTTAAGCTGGTTATTTTTGGGGTTCAAGTGTTGAAGTTTTATTTAGCTAAAATTGCTCTGAGCCACATAACCTTGAATGACTTAAAAGTCAAGCCCAAGAATTTCTATCCCACATGAGCAAGACATTAAATCAAATCAACAGCACTTGGAAATAAAAATAATTAATCAATTTCTTCCAAAATTGCCCCCCGACCCCCAACCCGAGCTAATCTCTAGTCAAAACAATAACCCTACTGGATTTGTGATCTTTAGCCCTGGAAATTTCCAAACTATAAAAGAACTAAAAAAAATCGACAATTTCTTGGTCAGTAAAAATGTGAATTTGTTCTTTCTCTGTTACACAGTTCAAGAGTAGCAGAGATCATTCCACAAGACTATTCCCAAAAGTGAATTTAAATTAAAAAAAAACTGGTTCTTAAGCTGGGGCTAAGCCCGAAACACCAAGTTGTGATAAATTGTCAGCCACAGAGAGGACCGCCTCTGAAATCCACCACTTTTCTACCACAGCTCCATCTAAGTAATTAGCCCATGTGGTCACATCCACCCCTTTGAACACAGACAGAGCACTGGAAACAACCAAACCACAGCTATCTTGGTATTGAAAATTCCATTTTTCTAAGGGTAGAATTTATTTTGAAGGAGAGAGAGATGGATGTGCTGTCTGGGAGGAAAAATCATAAGATTTTCACAGTTAATTCACTAAGCATTTCTCAGAGCAAATGGCAGTGGAGAGAGGAAAAGGACAAAGAATTATGTAATCCGTGTCTGTTCTTGGGGATACATCTGGGAAGGAGGCTGGGAGTGGGTAAGAGACTTTTCTTTTTATGACCAAAATTTGCTATGAGGCCCAAGAATTCACAGAAACATGGAATCTCATTGATAAACATGCTTCACAAATGTTATTTCTTAGGGCCTACAGTGTGAGTAGAAAACTCTCATCTCCAGATGAGAGACTTGGGGTGTAGTCACTTCTCTGACATGACACCCTTGTGAGCCTTCCAGGACCTCCTCTTCCTAAACTATAAAATGAGGAAAATGAATCAGAGGGAGGAGGGGATCCAGGTACCTGGAGAAGCAGGGAGAGAGGGAGTAAGGGAGTTGACTGGCCAGAGTTTGTGATGAATGAGGAAGCACTGCCCCACCCACAAAGCTGGTACTTTAATACCAGATGGTCTCGAACATCTCTCTTGTTCTAAAAGGCTGTATGGGGGTCTCCCATGGTTTTACTTGCTTAAATTTCTAAGTCCTGGCATGGTTTCTCTACTCAACATTGGTTGCTTGTTTAATTACTAAATTCAACAATGTTATATTGAAATTTTAGGCACTACCCCATTAGTAGCTGGAAATACATAAAAATAAGTGCAGGTGAAACAAGGACCTACTCTCAAGAAGTTTCCAGTCAACTGTTGAAAGTTAGATCTTGATCTAGTATGACAAGACAGAGTAGACCTTAACCCAGATGCAATGGGTGGGTGGGTAGCGCTGGTCAGACATAGGATCCTTGAGCGACACTGTTTAGAACTAAGGATTGAAGAACAGATAGGAATTGTCCAGTAGAAGAAGGAGGACAGTGAGTGAAGGGCATTTCATGTCCTTCCTCAAAATTTTCTAAAAGCAGACATTGGCAACGTAAGAGCAGCTGTGGGGCGGGGGCAGGGGGCGAAGGGTAAAGCTTAAGAGTAGCAACTCTGAGCTAACCTGCCTGAACTAAATCCCGATTCTGTCACTTACTAGCTCTGTGATCTTAGGCACTTACTTGACCTCCTGTGCCTCCGTTGCCTCACAATAAATTGGGGATGTTGATAACATTACGTGTTTCATGAGACTGCGGGAGATAAGGGGAATTCATACACATAAAATGCTTACAACAGTGCCTAGACGTAGAAGCACTTTATTGGTGTTAGCTGTTACTTCAAGGAGGAGGAGGAGAAGCAGTCGTAATAGGGGATCATGAGCACATACTCCATGACACTTTGCTTTACTGCTGTCCTGTTTTTGAAGAATATGAAGGGTGATGACTTTTGTCCTCGCTCTGCTCCAGACCAATTACGAAAATCAGTTGAGAGTCCGAAGACATTTGGGTAAGAACAGTTCCTCATAAGTGAAGAGCAAGTACTGTGTCTGAGTTCCCGCCTCTCAGTGCGGCCTGTGCCCACCATCTTGTCTCACGCGAGTGCCAGTTCCAGTGTTGGATCTCTCCCCGCTTCCCTTCCCACAGTGACCTGACCCCTGAGCAGCCTGTTTCTGTACTGACTGCAAAGGGCTTCAGCTTTGAAATTCAGAGAGGCTAAGACACTTCTTGCAGGTGATAGCAGCAGGTTGGCCTGTGGGAGCCGCTGCAGGGCTAAGCTACATCTTATTGCTGAAGGAAGTAAAATTTGCAAGTGTAATAATAGTTACAGTCTTTTAGGTCAGAAAAATAATCAGCTCATGATCACTTTTTTTAGAAGCTTTTCCATGCTATTTTTGGAGATTGGAATAATAACAATATTGCTATAGTTAACACTTACTTAGTGTTTAGCATATTCTAGGACTCATGTCTGAAAGATTCATATACCCCACCCCTCACCATAGACCCAGTAAGCCAAGACTCTGGCTTATATTGAGTTTTGTATCCAAAGAAACACAGATTCAGTTTAACACACACTTCATTTGTAGTTAGTACAAAGGTAACCTCAAACCAAAATACCCAGTAAATCCCCAACCATGTTTAGCCAGAAGCACTTATTTAAATAGAAAACGTTAATTTCCCAAATAATGAATCAAATCTATAATGTATTTTATTTTGAACAAGGAATTTTGGTCATAAATTGTGGGATCTGGTTACGAGGAGGGAAGCTCCATATAAGAGCTCTCTCATGGGTCTGGAGGACTCCGATCACACTTTTATCTCTGGGAATTCTTTCTGCACCCAGTTCATAACTGTATACAAAGTAGGTTTTATAAATGCTTGTTGAATGAATATATGAATGGTGCTCTATTTCCATCCTTGTCCCCTCCCCCTTTTCTTTTTTTAAGACTTATTTATTTGAGAGAGAGAGAGAAGAGAGAGAAGAGAGAGAGCGAACACACATATGGGGGGAGAGGAGAGGGCAAAGGAGAGGGAGAATCTCAAGCAGACTCCTGGCTGAGCATGGAGCCGGAGGCAGGGCTCAATCTCCTGACCCTGAGATCATGACCTGAGCTGAAACCAAGAGTCAGATGCTCTACTGACTGAGCCACCCAGGCGCCCCTGCCCTCCCCCCTTTTCTAATAAAATAAAAAGTAGTGGGAAGACTGAGTGAAGAACCTCACAGTTTCCAGACACTGAGTGGATGTTACTCTTCTCTCTGCCTACTATTTTCATTTTTATGCTACTGATTTTGCATCCTGGAGTCCACTGCCAGCTCACAAGAATGGAAAATCCTACATAACAGCCATTCTTCCTTAGAAATTAATGAGGAATACTCCTTTTGATTAAAAAAAAAAGAACCTTGTAAAGAACAAGGAAGGGTTGGTTGAAGGTAAAAGAACATTGAGATTGGTGATCATTTTCACTCATGGCAGGATGCTTGTCAGTCTCTCTGTGTCTACTCTGAAGTTCTTAGATTTGGTTTGAGCTGAATGACTGCAAGATGGAAGTATTTTTCCGAATCCCCAGTCTTCACATACTGTTTAGGACTTTAGACCTCAAGCGAAAATCTCTGAAGTTCTCTCCCTCCATGAAAGCAGTCTCTGAGAACCCATCTCCTCATCTGTAAAACTGAGAGTGTTGCATCATTGATATTACTTTTCAGTCTAAAGACACTCTCCTTGGCGCTATCCAACCTAGTCCTTTCTCGATCTGTCCTCACTGTACCAGAGGTCAGCAAGAGGCAGACAACAGATTGTGAAGTCAAGTATAACATGAAACTGGGTAGGTGGTAAGAGGAGGAGGAGAGATGGGCCATTTTACCATTTTCATATTCATGGGAAGCCTCCAACAGCACTTTGTGAAGTTCGATGGTTCTTTCCCCTGTGACTGCCTGTTCTGTGGGCCACATCCTTGCCACGAATTTCTGTCTCCTTTCTGTGGAAGCCAGCCAAGGACACATTATTGACCACCTGCTCACTTTCTTATACAAGACAACTCCCCAGACTTATTTTCTTTGCTTTCTCCTCCTGCTGGTTTATGGCTTTCCCTTATGTAGCAATAAAACTCTTGGAGAGTCCTCTTAGGGATGAATTAATGCCACCTAAGTATATTTCCTTTAGCTGCCCTTTGATGGTTCTGTTTAAAAATAAAGGGGGAGTTGGGGCAGTTTGGTTCTTATTGAAATTTTCCTTCCCTTTGCTTTAAAGTTACCATTCCTCAGAAACTCTTAGTTACACTCCAAGAGAGCTTTGCTAACAATAAAAAAATGTCTGGGAAATATTATCAGAAGACAAACTTACCATCTTTCAGTATTTTTTTTCCCCCCATTGGAAAGATATTTACGTTATAAAGAGGCCCAGCCCAGGCCATGTGAGCTTTTCTTGTATTCCTTTAAATCTTTAAATTTATAAATAATAAATAGAAAATGTGTCTGAATTCCAGAAGAGCAGAACATGATCTTGTTCTCCACCCTAATAGCAAACAGATTAAGGATCGGGTGTCATGATCCCATTTCAAATTTGTGTAGTCTGCAATTTATTTTTAATTTCTCCACATTTTATATTTTATTAATTCATCTGAATCTCATATTTAATCTGTGTCTGCTCTGAGCAGAACATCCTATGAGGTTCAGTTTCCTCTTCTCACAGTCCTAGCCCTGAGAGTTGGAAAAGATGAGTATCAGTCCTGAGCTTGACACTTGCCTTTGTGTGGCCCTGGATAAGCCACTCAGCTTCTCTGGGCTTCAGGCTTCTCTGCACTAAGAGTAACAGAATCTGGATATTGAGGGAGAAAAAAAATCCCCAGAGACAGGGGTTTCAGCTACTGTCATGGAAATTATCACTAGAATAAGCTATTTTCATTTATTCACTCTTTTGCTGGCTTAAAAAGTGAAGCTAACCAGATAACACACAATGAGGATTGGGGAGGTGTCACCATGACCCAAGCTCATTCCCACATATCATTTCAGTTTTCTTGTTCATCCTATTCACAATTTTTTTTGAACCCCCATGCTAACAACTATGGAGGATTCAAGCATGACCAAGATGTCACTTCTGCCTCAATGGCAATGCAAGGCAAAGACAAATGTGTAAAAAAGAGACAAAGAAACTGGTCCTTCTTCTTTTCTTTCTTTCTGGCATTCTTTCCTCCTTTTCTCTTATATTCGTTCCCTTTTCCTTGTCCTTTCCCAATTCTATCCATAATTTCTTTGCTTTTTCAGGTTTTTGAGTCTCACCTGGAGTTTATAACCTCTTCAGCCCATTTTGAATCTGAGCTCAAATAAAAACTAATGTCTTCAAAGGCCGCAGTGGGGCACATGGATCAAATCATCTTCCTTCCTCTCTGGATTCAGGGGCAGTCTTGTTATAAGCAAAGAAGAAATGTCGGGGCGCCTGGGTGGCTCAGTCAGTTAAGCGACTGCCGTCAGCTCAGGTCATGATCCTGGAGTCCCGGGATCGAGTCCCGCATCGGGGTCCCTGCTCGGCAGGGAGTCTGCTTCTCCCTCTGACCCTCCCCCCTCTCATGCTCTCTCTCTCTCTCTCTCTCTCTCATTCTCTCTCTCAAATAAATAAATAAAATCTTAAAAAAAAAGAAAAAATGTCAACATGGCATTAGGGTGGCATTAAAAAGCACCCATCCTTACCTCGAACCAAAATACCTCCTCCATAGTCTGCTGAGTGCCCAAAGTTGTTTTTTGTTTTTTATTTTTTACACAAGTGACTGATTGATAATGGAGAACAGGGCCCAAGGACTTAGGACTCAGGGAATTTAGGAGAATGGGGCCTGGGGCAGTCTAGGGGGTCTCTGTGGGTTGACCTGGCTGGGAATGGATAGAGAGTAACATGGAGGAGCAAAGTGACAGGTATCTTAGGGAAGTCGGAGGCATGAGATGGAGGCAGGAAGCCTAGCCTTGTCATAAGGCCAGCAGGTCCTGAAGAGAATGGCTCATCATGATGGCATGATTAATTTGTGTCTACCATGTTACCACCGGGAGGCAAGAGTTTATGCATTCAAGAGGGCTCCCCTTCAGGTTGGACTCTGAGGAAAGGAGTTGACCTCCAGAAAATCTCTGTGGAAACTGGCTATGATCTAGCTCTAAATTTGTGCTTAAGACAACAATTCTAATTGTTTATAAGGCTCAGACCCCATCTTCCAGATAGGAGAAGGGCTGGCACTCTCATCAGCCATGATTGATGAGAGGCCTGGAGAGGGCTGGAGCCAAAGTTTTGCCATATGATAGTGGTATTTCATCTTAGCCTCTGATCACACCAGGGGAAGGGCTGGTGCTTCCCTCATCATACAGTTTAAATGCCTGAAGGCCAAAGGGCAAGCTCCTTTTCCTGGAGTCTTGACTTCCAGGCCTGCTGGATATCTGTGCATGATGCTAGCCTGGAATGTGCTAAGGACAACAGGCACCCTCATACCTGCTACTGCTTCTCTCTCTGTAAATGTTCCCTGATAAACCCTGCTTGGCCCTTTGCCTTTGTTTGCACAACAGCCTCCAGGTCTACCTCAGTGCTCTCCTTGGTGATTGGAGTTCTAAGATATAAAGAATGCAGAGAAATGCTCTCACCCATTACTTGATTAATGCATTGATCCATTCATTTAACACTGTTCAGTCCTTAGCATGTGCCAGGTGCTGTAGACACAACAGTGAGTGGAGAATGAGGTCCCTGTCCTGGAATGACTCACAGGCTAGAGGGGTTGGCTAGCTGAGGAACTGACTGCTCAGACTCCTTTCCTGCATCAGTTTCCACCTCTGTGAAACTAGTCACAGGGAAACATTCAACCCCTGTTCATGTGTGTTGGTCTGACCGACTTACTTGCATGATAATTGCCAGCATTTTTACAGTCTCACACTGACTTGTCTCCATCTTCCAGCATGTGATTAGGCTTTTTCTGCACTCTAGTCCTTGATGTGTATCCACAAAAAACAAACTTATTTTAATATCCATCTCAACAAGACTTGCAAAGAATGCTAATAGAAGACATTGGATAGCAAACATAAATAACTTTTGAATTATCTCTAAGAGTATCTGGTCTTATACAGAAGCACATTTAAAAAACGAGTTATCCATAAGAAGTCTGAGGCAGGCAAAGAACTAAACCTACATGTTATTTAGCATATAATGATATTCTGGATTTTTTTTTTTTTAGAGGAATCATACTAGATTCTTACTGCTGAACTCTTACTTGTTTTAGCTTCTACCCAAATCAAATGATAATGTAACTGGTTAAGAAAATTCCTCTTTATTTTTTTTTTAAGATTTTGTTTATTTATTTGACAGAGAGAGAGACAGCGAGAAGGGGAACACAAGCAGGGGGAGTGGGAGAGGGAGAAGCAGGCTTCCTGCTGAGCAGGGAGCCCGATGCGGGGCTTGATTCCAGGACCCTGGGATCATGGCCTGAGCTGAAGGCAGACGCTTAACGACTGAGCCTCCCAGGCGCCCCCAAAAATTCCTCTTTAGATATGTCTACCATCTTCCCACCACCTAGTTATCTTCCAGTCTATCATTCCTCTCCCCACCTACCTGTAGTTATACCAATGTGGGCATAGGGATGCAGAGACACACAGGTTGGCTATTCGCTTGGTTCTGAGCTCCGGTTGCATATGGAAATGGGTATTTCCAGCATCTGTTAAATGATCTTTTGTATTAAACACATACAATATAAATATGTCTTACAATTTATGTGAGGCTTTTCCTTCAAAGAGCTCAAATTTCTACAAAGTTACTTTATGACTCCACTTATATGAAGTACCTAAAGTAGTCAAAGTCACAGGGGAGGGGAGAATGGGGAGCTGTTCTTCAATGGGTATAGAGTTTATTTTGCAAGATGGAAGATTTCTGGAGATCTGTTGCACAGCAATGTGAACACACTTAACACTACTGAGCTGAAAAAAAAAGTAAAAAAAAAGTTATTTTTAAAGTAAAGATCCTCAAGGAAATATCTTTTGTGAATAGTAATTACTATTTAATAGCCTGGATTTTCATTTATTTCGTGTCCTGTAGGATTCATGAAACATGTAGGTGTAGAGAACAATGAGAGCAGAAGCATCACGTAAAGTGCAGCAGAATCTTGTCAAAGGAGGGTTTGACTCACTCTTGTCTACCACTGCCCTCAACATCTGGGATAACTTGCTCACTGGGACATGGGAACCAGGTATTATCTTTTGCCCCTGACCCTGGCACTACCAGGTGTCAATTGAATTCTTGTTATTATTAATTCATTGAACACATATTCCATGAGGGCTTAGAATGTTTTAAACAGTGTTTGATTCTATTAATATTAACAATATCAAAAGTAACAAACTTTGAATAAGTGTATACAAGGACCAGACACTGTGTTAAGTGCTTTACACAGATGATGTCATTTAATACAACCCGGACAGCTCTGGGAGGCAGATGTTATTATATTCATTTTATAGACAAGAAAATGAGGACCCAAAGAGTTTAAATAACTTGCTTGAGACTGTCACGCAGCTAGTAGGTAGCACAGCAGGATTCAAATCTGATGGCCTATCTCCAGTGGCTTCACCCCTTAGGACTACTCTGGATTAAAGCTACTTGAAGAATCTGCGCCGTCAGTGCTTCAGGAAGGCAGTCCAACTAAGTTAAAAAATATCCTAAGATCACTGTTATGTTTGGGTTGTTTGTTTCCATCACTACAAATACGGCCGGAAAAGCTGGAAACACTGCTTTCCACACAGAGCAAATGCCTAGGAGAAATTTATTCATTGTTTATCTTCCTTGCCATGACTGTAAACTCTGTCAGAGAAGGGACCTGGCCTATCTTGTTCCCTGTGGTGTCTCCGCAGGTGCTGGCACATACCATGTACTTAATAAAAGCTTGGAGAATGAATAAATGAATGGATGACCCCATGGATGGTAATCCATGTTCTCTGAGTATGACTCTGTCTTGTGAGTGTGTGCACCTGCATGTGCTCACCTCTAGAGAGGAGGCCTTCTTCTCCATTCTCTTTTTTGTTGTGACCTCTGCTATCAGGTAGCACATGGCAGTTCATTGACCACTTTTATTTCTGTATTCCCGAGGGTTTAGCACACAGTCGTTGGTGAATACATGTTGTTGAGTGAATGGCCAAGTTTGTAGGCAATGCTGATGAATCTCTTTAAAAAACAGGTTATGCCATGTTGGCATATAATCCAACACACTGCCAACATCATGAACACTGGTCTCTAACAAAGCTGTAGTTTCACCAGCCTTTCAAAGTCCCTGCTGACTCATTTTCCTTTCCCAGCAAGTGCATGAATGGAGGGCAGGCTGCCAACAAGACAGACAGCAGAATGTCTGCCCCTACCAACAACAAGAAGCCTTGTCAGTCTGGTTTCCCCTGTAAAAAGATGATGGTCTATGGCAAGGGTTAGCCTCATAGTTCTAGTGTTCTGGAAAGTGCTAGGAGAAGAGCATAAGGACTGACATTGATTAAATGCCTACCATGTACCAGATAGTATGTTAGGTGCTAGACATAACAGCATCTGATTTAATTGTTATAAAACTACTGTAAAGAGTTATTGCCCTTTTTTTTTAAGTGGATAAGAAACCAAAGATTCAGAAGATTGATTTACTTGCCTAACTTTACATAGCTGATATTGGCAGAACTAAGACTTCAACTTCTTTCTGACTCCAAATGCTGTGCTCTTTATGCCATAGACACCATAAAACCACCAAATAACAGACTCCCCCCCCCATTCATTTGGGTTAATGAAACTCTTTTCTGAAATGCAAATACTCCCTGATAGAGTTATCCTCCTAAGTCATCCACACCTTAGTGTTAAGAATTTTGATAAGATTAACTTTTACTTATTCTCAGGTGGAAGTCATTTCCCATGAGAAGCTATGGATAGGAATGGAGGGGCTGGGCAGATGGAAAATTTCTGAAGGTGCAGCCCCACAGGGGGAACACCTGGGTGGAGTAAGAGGCTCAGGGCCATGGGAAAGGTAAGGGCTGTGGTCTGGGGACTGCACTACGCTGGGTCTACACTACCAGGTATTCAGAAGGCAGTTTATTGGGAAGTCTAACTTTATTGGTAGGCTGACTGGCAGGATGGTGTGAGACACAGCATAGCAGGGCAATTACCTGTATGGAATTTAATACTGCCTCTGCCGCTCATGGTCTGTGTGACCTTGTGCAAGTTATTTATCTCTCTGCATATGACACTTGGGTGTTGTGAGGGAGTACGTGAGATTTTTCTATATACAGTGCTCTGAACAGAACCTGGTAGCTAGTGATCCATTAATGTCAGCCCTTGGTGAGCAATTGCTCATAACCACCTGAAGGTCCCCCTCTGCCATCAGCAGATTACAAGCAGTAAGTCGTATGTGGTCATTCAGGAATAGCTAGAATCAGCCCAGGTGTTTTGGTGCTTGATTGTGGGGACAATTACATAGAAAAAGGAGAAAAGGAAAGTAGAATCTTTTGGAGGTTAGATTTTCTAGAGTTTGGGTTTGTGGAGTCCCCATATCTAGGACTATAGGATCTTTTTGGCTTAAAGGAATTTCAAGTGTGCTCTTACAACTCAATTAATTTACCTTCATGTTATCAATCACTTAATTTTTAGTTTGAAAAAAGTAAAATTTTTCAACTATTTGTAATGGCTTATCTCATTTGAAATGAGATTAATTATGCGCCAATCTCAACCAAATTTTAGTTACGTGCTGATGAGTTTCACTGCATTTTACAGTTTGTGACTATCTCCTTACATCACGTTCAAAAGGAGAATGCGACAATATTCTTTTCACGGGTCCTAGAAATTAAATCATTCTTGTAGTGTTGGTTTCTCATGCTCACTAATTCTGAGAAATACATCTTATGATTATCATTAGTATTATCTTTACTTTTCACTCCTTTATTTTGGGACATCTTCTTTGGCTTTTGAAAGATCATGTACTTCCATACTTCACACATCATGATTTAGGGGCCCAGTGGCAGAAGGCATTATGTGTCGATCTGCTTTTTGATAATCAACTGAAACAGAGATGATGGGCTGCAATACAGGTGGGTTGGAGCAAAACACTCATCCTAATGAAATGTGACTTTATGAAAGGAATGCTCCTAATCCTCTCCAGGACTGAGCCAGGTCATCATGGGTAAATGAGAGGTATTTGAGGTTCCTTCCTTCCTTCCTTCCTTCCTTCCTTCCTTTTCAGAAAAACATGTTGTGTCTACCAGCTGTTACCAACAGAATTATTAAAAATCTTGTCAGTTCAGAGTTATTGCTGTTCCTGAAGAAAAGATAAATGTATGTATTTTTAAATCTGGACATATGAAGGTTTAAAAAATATTGTTGTAGAGTTCTCCTGGCTACTTTTCCTTAGCTCTTTTCCAAGTTTTGGGCTGGAGAAACTTGACTACTATGTCTCTGTGCCAAGGTTAAATATTAAATGAAAACCTTGTGTCTGAGCAACTCCAGGATTAATAAACTATAGCAAAATAGGTAAGATTCCAAATCATCAGAGAAAAACATTTCTAAGGGAAATGGGGTTGTATCATACACAGTGTCACATTCTCAGCTATGGGATAAAACGCACAGGAAAAAGATGGATCATAGATTGTTTTAGGCTTGGAGGACACACCATCTCTTTAAGGGCTTCGTGGTACTACACTTACTGTTAAACTAGTGCATACACACAAAAATATTTGAAAGAGCCAAAGCAGTTAATGCTTTGCACAAATGTGCAATGCAATGCTGCAAGAGGGTTTTCCTCTCCTAGAGGACATCATCTTTAACCATTAGTAGCACTGGTTTCCAAAAGTCGAATCCAATTATTATGGTGAGTATTAATTTTAATAACACCACATTTTCCCTTGAGATTTATTATCTTTCTCAAGAAAAACACTAGAGGAAAATGAAATATTGTTGAAGGATTATACAATGAACCAGGAATATAAAAAGTTTAGTTTTCATTTCTAGGTTAATTCTAGTGATCTTTTGCTTCCCAGCCTTGAATGCACAGAGGGGTTGAACTCTTTGGGTTTTCAGTTCTTCCTTCCCAAGTGTGTTGCAGTGATTGGGGAAAAAGTGCTGATAAGAAGCCTGCAAAGTAGAGACAGTCTGTGGGCTGAGGGGTCTGGGACACCCAGATTGGGATCCTGGCTCTGCCATTTACAAAGTGTGTAACCTTTGGAACCTCCATTTCCTAGCCTAGAAAATGGGAATAATCATTTTTGTTGGGATATTATTTGATAACAAATGTCTGATAGTTACCTGACAACTAGCAGAAACTCAATAAAGGGCAGCTACTATAATAAACTTTATGTAGCTCTACATTCTTACTATGACTATAGTTCCAGGAACCAATAGGATATTAATGTATCTTTTACCAACAAATTCTGGTACCTTAGGTTAATTCATAAACAAAACCATCTTTAAAAGAAATAATCTGATCTGGGTTTGCTGAACTAGCATCTATATATAAATGCTTGCATTGAAGGATGTTTGGAATACTCTCCTGATAGAAAAATTTAATCTTCATGCTTTTGAGTAGGCATCAGAAGAGAAATCTGTTGTGTTGGAGAAGAGAAAGGTATTGGATACCTAGTAAAATAAAATGAAATGTTAATAATTTAGGAAAACCAGTAATAGACCAATGAGACTATATGGAGAAATATATAAAAGAAATAGGAGGAAGCTATGAAATGTTAACATTCTTAGCCTGGAACCCAAGAACATGGATATGACCAAAAGGATTTAAAGGACCAACTGAACATTACTCTGGCTACCTTGTCAGCAAGAATCCCCTGACTTATGCTAATGATATTATAATGAGAAAACCACATGCCAACGAAGTAAACAATAAGTAGGTGTAGTACAATAAATTCTCCAAACTTCACCTTGAAGAATGCTCTCCGGAGGAGTTTGGGAAGAATTTGTACAGCGAAGGTTAAGATAACGAGGGAAGGAATTTGGGCTAAAAAGGGATTTAAACTGGTGTGTATGCTTTGGAACATCTTGGATATTGCTGTCCTGCTGTAATGCTATCTGGCTTCATTGTAGAAAATGTAAACAAAAAAAGTACATGCTTGTGGGTTCCCATTGCGTTAACTGTCCCACGAGATATCCTTGCTGAATGGATGGGACATTGGTCTGGGAATGGTGTTTATCCCCTTGGTGTTCATTGGTGTGAGTTGGAGCAATTATAGCTGACTACAGCTAAGATTGATGTCACTGCTTCCTCTTTTTTTTTTTTTAAGATTTTATTTATTTGAGAGAGAGCGAGAGAGTGCACACGTGAATGAGCCGGGGGCGGGGGTGCGGCAGAGGGAGAGGGAGAGGGAGAAGCAGGTTCCCGCTGAGCACGGAGCAGGATGCCGGGCTCCATCCCAGGACCCTGAGATCATGACCTGAGCTGAAGGCAGACGCTTAACTGTCTGAGCCACCTAGGTGTCCCTATCCCTGTTTCCCATAATCTCAGGAAGGTGAGGCCTGCTCAGAAGAGAGAGGATAGGGAATCAGCTGATTCTGTGATAGCCAAGATCATGTCTCTGTGAGCCATATTTTCATAACATAACTTATTATAATGCCTACACTTGGTGGCTAATGCAGCAGGCATTATATTCTGTTATTCCTGGTTGTATCCTGTTAACTATTGTTAATAATAACTGTTCTCTAATAACCATAAAGAGAAAATACGGTTAACTACTTTATTAATCCCTTAAAAATACAACTATTTTATGTGCTAAAAGATACCATTTTTGTGTTTAAGTTATGGGATGGCTTGGTATGACAGCTAGCATTCATGGAGAACTTCCTATTTGCCAAGCAATACTGAAAGCACATTATATTGATTAATTCATTTAATCACCTTGTGTTAACTTATATAATCTTCAGAAAAATTCCCCTGAAATGGAGACTGTTATCATAATCATTCCTATTTACCCATGAAGAAACTGACACTCATTGAGTTTAAACTGCGTATCACCAGTCGCATAGTCAGTAAGTAGCAAGATTGGAATTTGAACTCAGGGAGGTTGCCTCCAGGGTCTAGGCACTTTACTACACCATATCACCTCTCTGAACAGGAATTTCAAATATAGAACAGACTCTGGCATGCATATATATATGTGTGTGTGTGTGCATATATATATGTATGTGTGTATATATATATATATATATATATATATATATACACTTTCCATATTCATGCCCACCTGCAATGATTGAATTAGGACTTTTATTTATTTATTTTTTTTAAGGTGATGGGGAAGAGGAGAGGGAGATGGAGAAAGAGAATCTTAAACAGGCTCCAAGCCCAGCATAGAGCCTGACACGGGGCTTCATCCCACTACCCAAAGATCATGACCTGAGCCAAAATCAAGAGTTGGATGCTTAACCAACTGAGCCACACAGGCTCCCTGAATTTGGAATTTTTCTGCTCTTTATAGTCACTGACTTACCAGATTAAAATTCAGGGTTATTGAAGAATACAGTAAACCTCATTCATGTAAACATTTCTGAACACCTCTTGCATATAAAGAATTCTAATAAGAACAGGAGATAAAGAAAAATAAGACACAACCCCTAATCTTTTGGGGAACTTAAAGACAAGAGAATAAGTAAATTCTCATCTACAAAGTTCCTCTTAGAAAAGTCCAGTTAGGGGGTACTTGGGTGCAGTTGGTTAAACATCTGACTCTTGGTTTCTGCTCAGGTCGTGATCTCAGGGTTGTGAGATTGAGCCCCCTGTCAAGCTCTGTACTCAGTGTGGAGTTTGCTTGGGTGTCTCTCTCCCTCTCTCTCTGCCCCTCCCCACCCCCCCCTAAGAAATAAAATCTTAAAAAAAGTCCAGTTAGATGTTGAGAGAATTGGGGGCTGTTACGATTTCTGTGGCCCCTGGTGGGTGAGGGCCATTGGGCCTTACAAGAGGGAAGTTGTCCTTATCCCACAGGAAATGGAAAGTTCCAGGTGAGCCAAAGAGATAACTGATCTTCCAGGTCAAACCTCCAGCTACTGGGGGCAAATGCACATTTATTTGGAGAAGCAGGGCAGAGTGGAGGGTGACTAGTGGCTGAGTTGGCCAGTGCCTGGGTGGTTGACCATCTCAAGAAGTAGTAGAACATGTGGCTGAGTGCACAGACTCTAGGGGTCCTCTTGTGTTCAAATCTCAGCTCTGAACCTCCTACAGGACCTTAGGCAAGGTTTGTTTTTGTTTTTTTTTTTAAATCTTCTTATGCCTCAATTTCCTCTTCTAAAAGTGAGAATAGCAATAAAAATATTTATCTCATAGGGCTTTTGTGCAAATTAAATAAGTAAAACAGGTAAGGTGCTTATAATGATGTCCAGCACAGAGTAAGTGGGATGTAAATATTAGCTAAGTTTTGTTGCTATCCTCACTGATAGAGGTAAGAGCAGGTCCAGGGGATTAGATGGGAGGGGAGAAGCACAGCCTACCTCACTTGGAAGAAATATAAATCCAAGGAACCCATCCCTCCCTCCCTCTCATCTCCCAGAGTACATTTCTCTGATTCCTCCTTGTTTCATCTTCTAAAGAAATGTATGACAACGAAATATATGTGTGTACTCCTTCTTCTTAATTGAAGTTATTTCCATGTTAGATAATAATTCACTGTTAATGATGTCGCCTTTCAAATATTTAACAGATTCTGTTTCTTCGTTGGCCTTGGACCATGGAAACTGGAGCAGGAAATCAGATGGCTGCACTTGTAATTCAAAGAGCAAATTGCAAAATCCTTGGTGATACTGAGGTACAGATGCCTTGCCTTTTGTGAAAGTATGGATCTTGAGCTTCTAGTTCTAAATCTTCTGAGAGGCCTTTCACTCTTACTTGGAAGCTATGGATGAAAAGTGTCCAGTCAATAAGGTTAATTTTCACTTAGCCATTACAACAAGGGGATATTAACTCCAAGTACCATCCAGATAGGGTCAACAGGAGCCTCTGCCCGGACCTTCCTGAAACTGTGCCTCTTCCAACTGCCATGAGTGAGGAGCCAAGGGATTGTGCTGTCTAGAGCCCACACTCTTCTAGACCCTGCTCTGGATATGCAAGACCTTAGAATTCTGTACCCAAAAGATCTTGAGCTCTTTCCAGTGACTACAGAGGCTTTTTCTTAGGGTTCACCCTCCAGAGATGAACTGTCATCCTGCAGTATGCGACCTCTGGGTCCAACATGAGGCTGGGGAGTAGCTGTTTGTTAGGGATAGTTCACAAGCGTGGTTGTGAAACCTGCATGGTCTATGGTTCATAGTCTATGACCAAGCTGGAGTTGGGAACAAATGAACCAAGGGTAGGCTGATCTCTCTCAGCCTTTGCATTCTGGTGTAGCAGTTCAAGGAGTCAGAGAATTCTAAATTTGAACATGGCCTTTCATGTTGCTATGAATGTATATTTGCCAAGGCGGAGGGATAGAACATAAACTATTTAAACAGTTGGCTTGATTCATAACTTTTAAAGATTTAAATGTATAGTATGTGGGCCTCCATTTGTAGTTTTGCCCAAAGCATCACAAATATTAGGGGTGGACCTGATTAACATAGATAACACAAAAAAGTCCCATGTCCATGATTTTCTTTATTGACACAGAAGTGGCCAAGACACAGCGGACAGTTCAAAAGCAAGAGCCGAGAAGAACTAACGAAATACCACGGATGACCATCCATGACTATTTTTATTCTTTCTTTGTCTCTCAAATAAGATTTCTGGAAAGGAAAGTATGATCATAATGAATAAATCAAAGCCAATAATGGGACAGTTTCATTGGAAGAAAAAGTAGAAGAAAGCAGAAGGAAAATCCTCAGACATTGCTTGTATCTGTTCTCTGTCAGCCAAAGCTTGGTGTCTGAAAATTATTGCTGGACTAGCTGGAATCTTAACAAAAGTTCCAGGAAACCTGGGGGCTTCTGGACAGCATATATGAAGTTAAGAGGAAAGAAATATTTCATCTTCTGTGAAAGTCACAAGTACGAAGAACAAGGTGTTAACAAGGTAGCAGCTAGGCGTGGCAGGGTGAGTCTGTTTTCTTCTTTTCATGGTTCTTTTATTTTCTCTAAGTGTCTGAAGCCAAAGCTTGTTGGCGAGAGGAGAGTACCTCTTCCTTCTCCCCTTCGAGTTCCTGGGGGAGAGTTGCACGTGCCTACTTGGCATGGTGGTGTTCCTGGCATGCACACAGCTGCCAACGACTCCTGACTTGGTAATTCCAACTTCAACACCAGTGGCCGATTTATTCCTGTCTCATGCCCTAGGAGGTGGGAACCAGCAATTGCTAGTGTAGAAGAAACCTAGTCTTAAAAATCAGATTCTTTCCATGTGGATTTCAGTCCTGAGGATCAGCTGGGGACTCCTTTGGTAAGTCCATCTCAGCCTCTCAGTTTATAATCATCGTGGCCTCTGGCAAATCCCTTTATCCCAGTGAGTCTGTTTCTTTGTGTGCACCATGACGCTAATAAGCTCATGGGGGGTTATTGTGAGAGTTGCCAGCACGTGCGTGCTTCACCAACAGATGCTTCCTAAAATGTTTCAGATCCTCTTCCAAACAGCATAGTGTTTTAAAATTGGTATACATTTATATCGAACACGTACTGTTCCTTTTTTAATCTAATAAAATCAACATGTGAATAAATTTAAAATTATTATTTAAGTAAATTTAAATGATCTAGAAAGTAAATGTCTGCTCATACCCCTCCCCAGGTTTACTCATTCATTGTCTCTACATCATGTAGGACGTATAGTGCGGGGAGGAAGTCTAGGAGGAGGGCCAAAATGAAACGAGAGGATGCTGTTTGATTATTTTCTGCCTGTCCTCCAAGGACCTCCTGAGTTAAAAATGCATCTGGCTTCCATTTCCTGCAGAATTTTGCTTATTTGAAATGTTCAAGAAATCAATTGATCCGATTTCAAACAGACTAGGTCTTGCTGGCTGTGTAAAAACCCCAACCCCTTTTGTGTCACTCCCAAGTCTGGACTTCACAAGCAGCCAGTTCCTTTTGTACCTTAGCAAAGGACTTCTTTTTGGCTGCTTACCCTTTGTGCTGAGCCAAGTGTCAGGCTGGGAATTGAGGCAATAAATCTCTGTGACTCCTCATATTTGGAATTTCTCCTATTGCTTCTGATAAGGAAATGACAGCATCTCTCAGCTATATGCATGAACCTCAGAGAAATTTGTAATCCAAATCATGTTTTGCTCACAAAATGGAAAGCAAAACGTGCTAAACCTGGCTTTGAGTTAACCCAGATGGTTTTGAGGGCTTGGGTAGTGAACATAGAAATTATCTTTGCTTTATCGTTGCACTTAGATATTTTTAGAGTGAAAACAAATTCCTCTCTACCTCTTAAAATATTCTGATTAAATCTTTCTCGATTATGGGGGAGAGGGTAGTGGCTGCAAAATTTGTCTTAGGTGAAGTCTTTGGAAAGGATCTTCACCTTCCTGTAGTAGGAACAGACCTCACTCTTGGTCTCATTGCTTCTTCCACCCCCTTCCTGCGTCTACTTTGGTACTTCCAAGTTTCATACTAAGCCCCAGTGACTGACCGAAATAAATGTGATTTGGGATCAACAGTTCCTCAGAAATCCAAAGATTTTCCCAAGACCTATCCACATTTTCTAAGATGACTAATGAAACCAATCCAGGTCTGGCTAACTCCCTGCGTGATCATAACAAAAAGATATTCCCAAAACAACAACAAAAAAAGGAAAACTATATTTTTTTTAAGTTTCTAGTTGCTTTTGAGTATGTTCTATCCAACAACATCACTGAACAACATTCACTCTCTGGCATTTTAGTAGAAGTGGTAAAAATTACTTGGAACAAAAAGCTTCATTCAGTAGCAATCCCTCAGCCCTAGCTCTTGTTTGCCCGAGACCCACACCATACATGAAGAGGAGATCATTTTGATCATCCACGGTCAGAATCCTACACAGGCTTGGCTAGCATTGATATGAGGTCAACTAGCAGGTGACTGCTTTCAAAGGAACTATGGTTTTGAGTCATACTGTATGAGAAACCCATTTAAAATGAGTTTCTTCCTTTCTCCTTAGTCTACAGTCAGTTCCTGATTTTGATTTTGCTGGCACGGGGTAAAATCAATGATTCTGACACATTTGCTATTTGGAGTGAATTGGTATATCCATTCTTTTTACTATTGAGGTAATTGGCTTGAGTTTCACTGATTTAACGAGCTCTTTTCGTGTCAGGCAGATATAGCTTTCTGAACTAGGAAAGCAGAGTCAATGTGTGGTTAATAAAAACAGGTTAATCTAAATTGATCTTAGAATGTATTTTCCACTTATGTTTGACCGTGGGGGTCCCTGATGTCCTAAAAGTTCTTTTCAAACAAAATATTGAAGCCATACAGTGAGAAATCTATCCGAACTTTCCACTTTCACTTACTTAGTTTTTACTTTTCCTCATGTCCATGTCCATGCTATGCCTTGGGACAAGGGAGATTAGGGAATTATTTTGAGGACATTTGGGGGTTAGAAGTCTTTCTTTTGCTTTTTTACACTTAAAATAAAATTTGGAAGCTCTGAGAGAACTAAGGAATTACATGGCAAACACAATTCCTTTGTTTTGCATTTATTATATCATTTCTTTGGTGTCTACCATGAATTAGGCATTAGAGAGAGAGTGGCAAATAAGACCTGCATGATTCTTGTTTTCATGGTGCTTGCATTTCAGTGGAGGGCTTATTATTCAGACAATAAGCCAACCAGATAATTTTAGATAGGGGCAAGGGCTTAGAGAAAAGGAACAGGATCTTGTGATTGGATGGAAGTGGGATTGATGCAACTTTAGATAGGTAGTCAGGGGCAAGGGGAGGGTCTTCTGAGGAGGTGGCATTTGAATGTAACAAAGGAACCAGCCATGTGACACTGGACAGCGTGCAGGCAGAGTGCCTAGCAAGTGTCAAGGCTAGTAATAGTCCCTTATTGTGAGGATTAAATTAGTTAATATGTGTAGAATGCTTAGAAGAGTGCCTGGCATCCATAAATGCTAACTGCTTTTCATTCATTAAACATTCATTGAGTATCCTCCAGGTGCCAGTGTCAGGGCTAGGTGCAAGGAATTAAGAGTTGCATGGAGACTGTCCCAACTTTAGGGTGTTCACTTCAAACTCTGGTGCAGTGATTCTCAATCAATGTCTGGTTTACAGACCATCTGCCTCTTACTCACTGGTCTTCCTTTTTTCCAGTCCTCTCCCCAACAGAATCTACCTAGATAGGTGTAGGGACTGGACCAGAAATCCACATTTTCTACAAGCTTGCTCCAGTTGTTTCTTAGGTCCGTTAAAAGTAGAGAATCATGTCCTAATGCATAGACTGTGACCAATTCGTGGTTCTCTTTAATATAGCACATGTTATAGCATCAAGTATGAGTAATTGTCCCACTGCAAGGAGTACCTCTTAGTACTCAAGTGTAGTTTTGCCCAGTTTATGGAGCCATAAATGTCATGGAATTATGTTTCACAATTAACATTCTGTAATGGTTAGGCCTAACTTTTTTGTTGATCTTGAGCTGGCTGAGGATGTTGTGTGTTTTGGATAAATCTGCTTTTTGGCTATGGTTTGGAAGGTTTGCCTGACACTGTTAAGTGTCATTTAAAACCTGCCAAAAAAAAAATGGCTTTTACCTTTTAGGAAGAATGTGCCAACCAATGTTTGCCAAAGGCTCTTGTATCCTGGAAGAAATTCTACTTGTAAGTAAATTTGCCTAACTGAAATTCCTCCTGTGGGCTCCTCCCTGTACCTATTTTTAAAGTGTAATGTTATCAAAAAGGGAGATGGGAAAAATTTATTTTATTATCTTTCCTTGGCTTCCTACTAGAATGTATCCTATTCATTTTCTTACTTTAGAATGACGTATACATTTCTAAAAGGTCTTAGATGCAAAGGTCTCAAAGAATATTTGATATAAGGACAGATTCATGCTCATCTACTCAAGGCTGAGGGCTACCAGCCTCTCATATCCAGATTGGATCCCAGGCCAGCTTAGCTGTAAGTGAGGCTTCCAATATTTTTCTGAAGAAGCCTTGGTCTGGGAACGGATTTCTCCCATTTAGTTCCTTTTTAAGTTCTTATTTTTCTTCCTTTACTTGTTTCCATCCATAGCTACTCAACAGCTACAGCCAGATAGAATGATGAAAATGGAAGAAAGCTGCCCCTGAAGATGAGGTCAGAAGTGGTAAGGGTGAATAAACTGATGTAAACTTAAGGCAAATTTGAGTCTTAGACACGGATCTGAGAATCTTAGAGTTGAGAGGGTGGTAAAACAAAAACAAAAACAAAAACAGAAAAACAAAAACAAAAACCAAGTTCAGGGACTGCAGCCCAACAATTATTCAGTTTTCTTGTTTAACTCTTCAGGTTGGTAATCCCCCTCACCAAAGAGTATGGAAAATGGGTGGGAAATGTAGACCACATAAAAACCAGTGAAAGATAAAGCTCCACTAAAGCTCAGTCAATATCAGTGAATGATATAAATATGCAGGGCAATGAGAACTCAGCTGTGACACCAGAGGGAAAGAGTATATTAGCCCAGTACTGCTCCCTCAGACACGTTTCTCTTGTCATTTTGACTAGGTTTCATCCGAAAACATGGCTTTGTTTTTTTACACAAATAAAAAGAATGTGTAAAGAGGCCTTTACACAAGGTCTCTTTAGGGAAATATTGGAAGCCTCACTTACAGCTAAGCTGGCCTGGGATCCAATCTGGATGTAAGAGGCTGCTAGCCCTCAGCCTTGAGTAGATGAGCATGAATCTGTCCTTATATCAAATATTCTTTGAGACCATTGCATCTAAGACCTTTTAGAAATGTATATGTCATTCTAATATTTCCTTCCTTAGATTTAATCATTTATCCCAGCTTTTACATTTTTATTCATTCAGTGAAGATTTGCTCCGGGCCCAGTGTGTGCCAAGGACAGTTCTAATTGCTGGGGACACAACCCTAAAGAAGACGGAAAGGCCCTTGTCTTTATACAGTTTACACACCACTGAATTTCATTTCTTTTTCTTCTACAAAAATGATCATAGCTAGTTAGTATCCATGAGACAGGTAAAAATGTTGAAAGGAGCCCTTCTCTGTATAAGTGGGGACCTGGCAAAGGAACTGTAGTCCCAATTTCCTTGGAATTCGGTGTCCCTTTGGTTTTCTCTGCATATGAATCCAGTAATTTCTGTGTCCATTTAACAACTACTGTTTACTCAATTTTGGCTCTATCCCACATTTACTGGTGATTTTGGCTAAGTCTTTGTACTCCAAAAGTGTTTTCTTGCTCTTATCAATCAGGCACGGATGATATGATGGCATTGTCCCCAAACCTTTGAGGCCCATCTCAGTACCATATAGCTGCCTGACCCAGTTCAAGACGGTGCCTCCCACAAAAGAGCCGCTGACTCACAAACCCAACACATTGCTTCCCTGATTCCACTGTAACATTTCTTTCTCAAGAGTATAAATCTCAGACTGATATTTAACATTCCTTTGAACTGAACCATGGATTTGTACCTTGTACTTCTTAAGAGCCTGGAGAGCTCTGCTTCCATTATTCATATTTATAAACATGTTGTAAACAGAAGGCACGATTTTATAATTCTCTAGTCATGGGTCTTTGAAACTATTTTACAAAAGAACATTTAGAAACATCACACCGGCTCCGGCTGATTGTCTAGTTCAGAATTCTCTCTCAGAGTGGGATTCTATGTGGTAGCCAGGTACCACGGTGGCTGTACATGGCTCATTCTTTAAAAAGTGGTAATGTAGCTTAAAGATTCTTGAATTTAAAATTCTGAAATCAAATTAACTAATACAATTAGAGGGTTAGAGGACTACAAGTTTTGGAAAACTCATTGTACCTCAGGCTTCCCTGTTTTGGAAAATGATATTACTACTTATCTAGTTGCTCAAGCTCAAAGTTTAAGAGACATTCTTTTTTTTTTCATCAAAAATTCTGAGAGTTTATGTAGCCCTTTTTCAAATTTATATTTATTTTGATAAATGCATAATAACATTCCAAATTTAAGTTTTGAGGTAAGCTATGATTAAATGACATTGCATGATTCACAAAAGATAATGTTGAAAAACTGATTTTATTTCCCTAAAAAATTGTTTCTCAGAGTTATTGCAGTTTTTATAGTCTGATGTTATTTGGACGGCAACATCACTTTTTTCTTTTTCTTTCTTTCTTCTTTCTTTCTTCTTTCTTTCTTCTTTCTTTCTTTCTTTCTTTTCTTTTCTTTCTTTCTCTTTCTTTCTCTCTTTCTTCTTCTTCTTCTTCTTCTTCTTCTTCTTCTTCTTCATTGTAGTAAGAACAGAAAACATGGGATCTACCTTCTTAATAATTTTTTAAGAGTAATAATGTAAAATAATAAAAAATACCTAAAAAATAATTTTAAGGTAATAATTATTTTAAGGTACAATATGGTTAACAATAAGCACAATGTGATACAACAGCTCTCTAGAACTTACTCATCTTGAACAACTGACACTTTATACTCATTTGGTAACAACTTTCCATTTCCTCTTCCCCCCAATCCCTGGCAACCACCATTCTATTTCTGCTTCTATGAATTGGACTACTTTAGATACCTAGGAAATGTTCTTGAGATGTCCTTTTCTCACACAGCCAGTGCATCAGCTAGTTTTAGGACCTCTCCATATAGAGGCATCCTGAGCCACTATTACTAAGGTGCCATCATGTTTTGCCTGGACCATTGTTATAACCTCCTCACTGGAGTCCCTGCCTCCACTCTTGCTCCGGTCTAATCTGCCCAGAGAAATCAGAATGATGATTAAAAGATGTAGACCAGACCCTGTCAAAACCATCCCATGCCTCCCTACTGAATTTCTGTGAACTCTGAGTTGCCTCCACAGCCTGCAAGGCATGCATACTATGGCCCTGCCCTCCTCCTGGACACCATCTTGTTAGTCATTGTGCTCTGGCCGGTGGTCTCCTTGCTATTCTGGAACAAGCCCAGCTGGCTCCCAACCCTGGGACTTTCCACTTGCTTCTCTCTCTGCTTGAACTCCCTTTCAGATCTCTGCACAAACTGGCCTCCTTCAGACCTCTGATCAAATGTCATCTCAGAGAGGTCTGCCTGGGTCATTCGATTTAGAGCAGTGCTCTCTACTCCTATGGTAATGGTTTTTCTTCGTTACCAGACACAGTATTACATATTTATTTTTTTCTTGTTTATTGTGTTCTCTTCAACTAGATAGAATAGTTAGCTCTGAAGCTGGAATGTCATTTCTGACCTCATTCACTGCTAAATCCCCTAAACTTAAAATGGTGCCAGATGCATAGTAGATTTTCAACACATGTTTGTTTAGTGAATTAATACTTTTTTCCCCCCAACTATTACTTTACTGATATTACTATGTTTAAGTTACATGGAAAAGACAACCAATCAGTTCTGCCCCATTTCAGGAAAAGTTTCCAGTCAACACCAATTATGTGGTGACAAAGAACTAGGAACGGTGACATCTTTGGGTCACGACTGACAAAGAAGGATGGGCTCCGGTGCTATGGTTCATCTCCAACAAGAATATGGCACAGCGACCAGCACAAGCCATACTAACACTGAACCTTTAGCGCTGGTCACAAACTTGGGTCTCTTCCCTGAAGCTAGCAAATCAAGTGAAATAAGTGGGTTTAAATAAAAAAACATTTTTTTAAATGAAGCCCAAATAAGTTTAAAAATCATGCTCTTGACACATTTTCCTTTCAAAATTTACATAAAACACACTTTTTCACTCTAACAGCTCAGATTTTTTTCCCTCACATAGCCCATCATGTAGCTGCAGGTAGACTATTCTGCCTCAAGATGTAAACATAGGGAAAAAAAATTAACGGCATCTGCATAATATTCTCTTTACACACTGCTGCTGGATGGAAAATTGAAAAGTAAAAAAAAAGAAAGAAAGAAAGAAAAAAAGGTTCCCTCTTAGATTCTCACAACCTCTTGTTATGCAGTTCATGAACCCGACCCTGATGCTAAGATGACAGTGTATGTAAGTAGATTTTTGTTATTTTCCCAGTGAAGGAGACCTGGGAAAAGATGGAGTTATCTCTTCTTCTTCAAGAGTTATCAGATGGTACATGCTCCTCGGAGCCCTCACTCTCTCATACTAGAGCACGTTCCAGGATCACACGGCCGTCCTTAGAGTGCTGGCTGTCTTCAGTGGTGAACTCATAGATCCATCCCAGTTTGCTATTGCAGTTCTTGCAGCTCACATCTCGAACCATGTGGTGGCCAGTGAGCATGACCCAGTCTTGAACTTCACTGTAGTGCAGGTTAACTACCTTGTTAAAAAGAAATGCTCTGCCAGTGGCACCTGTGAACCGAGTGGAGATGAGCTCTGAGCAGTTGGTCAGGATTGTATCGCAGTTTGCAGAAGAAAACAGACAGGTACCACCGATATGATTGAGGAAAATTCTGCCCATTTTTATAGCTGAGGTTCTAAAAACCCCAAGCGGCTCTGAGATCTGTGGCCGCCAGCTGCTCTTTGCTCCTCAGCTGGGATGAAGCGAATTAATACTTTTTACTATGCTTAAGGTCTAATTAATCTTTTACTTCTACCATATTTGTACAAGGAACTTCTTTCTAATTCAAAGTATCAGGTGGTAGTCATCTTGTATAAGATTTTATTGTTGAAAGAAACTATAATTGTGGGGCAAGCAGAGACCTAAAAATTGAGATATATGGACCTTCAGTGATTCACTTATTTTTTGAAGCTGTTTAAAATTTCTGTGCTTCAATTTCCTTAATTTCTCAAATAACGTTGATAGTAAACTTTATCTAGCTTAATTCTGAGTTTGCTGTGATGATTAACTATATGCAAATACTTGGAATGACATAAAAAATCTATTAAAGTGAGATAGTAATATTTTACTCTACTATATTTTAATTATTACCCTTTATTTCTATAGCTCTGTCTACATGTTTATTTTCCTTCATTATCAAGAATCTTTATATCAGCAGATCTTAGCATATTATAAATACACAATACAAAGAAACCACTAGTGCTTTGTTTTGGTAACCATTCTCTAGTGTTTGGTTTATTGAGGTAAGAAATAGTTTAGTAACAGAAGTCTTAGATAAGAAGCTAAAAGAATTAGCAAGGACCAGGTTTTTAAATCCAAGCAAATCTCTGATAAAAGAGTCTGAAGTGAGGGGGGTTGAACTTCAGTCCACCAGCAAAGATGTGAGGTTTAGGCAGGAGCCCTTTGGTGAGGACTCTTGGGAGGCCGAAATAGGCAGGAGCGCAGAGTTCATGTGCACAGGCCAAGGGCAGCATCCAGGAAGACAAGCGAAACATAAATCTCCCTGGGTGAGCTCTTCACTTCACTGCAAATGCCATGAGTGTTATTATTTACTGCATTTCTGGACAATAGACCAGAATATCAAGTCTTCTGTCCTGGCTTCTATCCCACCCGTAGGACCATTTAAGAAAAACCCATACAGTCACTGCCCATCCTCTCTGTATTTGCTCTTGTGATCACATACCCTGGATAACTCTAACTCTAAAATTCAATCTGGTTTGAAAGAACTCCCAAACAGTGTAAATTACATTTTAATTTTTTCCCTACTTTATAGATGAAGAAAGTAGAGCACAGAGAGGTTAATCGAGTTGTCCAAGGCTGCATAACAAGTTGGAAGTTGATTCCAAGTTGTTGCTCTTTTTGTGTAGGTAGAAGCATGTCTTTATCCACAGGAATTGATTTCATTTGGAAGAATCAGAAAAAAACTCATTGCTTCAGTATGTATTTTATGAGTTTTTTCAGACATTGACCTGGGACCTCATAACTATTTACAGGTAACAATTGTTTTGGTAACTGTCCAGCTATACGGCTTACTGCTTGGGCAGCCTCAGGCAAGGTTCTTAAATTTTTTTGTATCTTGTGGTTATATTTCCTTTCTGGGAAAATGCAGATAATAATTGTATCTATCTCATTGGGTTGCTCTGTATAACTGAACATATATAAAGTATCAGAGCAGTGCCTGGTACATAGTAAGTGATATATACATATTTATTTTTATAGTACCTAGATACAAATGTGGACAATACCAGAGTACATTAGAACTTATTCTTAGGGGTTGTCATCTTGAACATAGTTTTGTAAAAAAAAGAAGTCGTGTCCAAAAGAAAGCACTTCATTGTCGTCTCCAGATGCAGTAATACAAAGCCATCACTAGATGGCAACTGTAATCCGTTGTAACTTCAGCTGCAGTGGTTTTAGCAAATGGGTCCAACCTTGGAATCTATTTTCTGTGCCTCACAGCATTGTGAACTCAGGCTGCCTCTTCCCCACAAGGTGGGCCTTTAACAGAACTGTTTTGGTCAGCAAAGTTTGCCTTCTGTGGCCACTTTTGGTGGCTCCCAGTCCTCCTGACCGTAGCCTCACAGAAGCCTGGGTTTCTGTGCCTCCATCCCTTGTGAAATTGCGTATCAGGAGTGCTCTTGGACAAGGTCAGAATCCTGTGTTAAGATTAGTCAGTGGTTCTTCAAATGTATCGCTTCAGCATCACCTGGGAACTTGTTAACATGTAAATACTTGGTCCCCATCCCAGACCTGCTGACCAGGAATCAGTTTTAACAAGCCCTGCTGATGATTCTGATGTCTGTGGAAGTTAGAGAACCGCTGAGATGAAGCAATGTTCAGCATCATACACATGTTGGCACTGGGTGGATCCTCGGAGAATATTTTGTACAACCCTCTCATTTTGTTGAGAAAGCAACTGAGTCCAGAGAAGTTAAATGACTCACTGAAGACCACAGGGTTAGGCTTGTGGCAGAGCCAGGTCCCAGGGCTGCCAAGTTGTATCCTCCAGCTTTTCCCACCCTCACCCAATTTCCCCCTCACAACTAAGGCTACCAAGTACATATTTTAGCCTGATTCCTACTCAGGAAGGAAAAACAAACTTTTATCTTTTTATACAGGAGTGGATTCACTCATTACAACTGACATTTCTACAGGGATAAAAAATGAAGTGTGATGTGCGCATGTGTGTGTTGGAAGAGTGTGTGTGTGTGTTGGAAGTGAGGGGGATCAAGTAAAAAATGTCACATTCTCAGTGGTAAAGGAGAGGCATTTATGCAGGATACCCGGGGAAATAGGTAAGTGCGGCCAAGGCAGGCAAAGGCATTAGGGAAGACCTGTGAGAGGAGGAAGCTTCAGAGCCGAACTTTAGGGGGTGATGGGTAGGAGTTCACCAGGAAAAGCAGGGAGGGGATATTCAAAAAGAGAGCTCAGCATGTGCAAGGCGTGGGGTCATGAAACAGTGTGGCGAATCACAAGAGTTTGGTTTGATGGTGGGGTAGGGTGTATGTGGAGGAATTACCATATTATAAATAATAATGACATTGCTACTACTACTAATTGCTGACACTTATTGAATATTAACTATGCACCAAGTGTTGCACTAAACATTTTACATCTACTATTAATTTAATCCTTAAACAACTTTGTGAGTGTCTACTCTTATTCCTATTTCATAGATGACAATAGAAACACATGTACTGTTCTATTTTCCTTAAAATCAAGTGTTACTATTTTCCATTTCTTAGACAGACATTGAACATGGAAAAAGAGCCTTGATATTTACTTGTTCCACAACGATCTCCATAATGCATAGTAAGTATATATTTTTGAGGCAAGAGGAATATGTTCTTAGTACATATAATTTTATTATAAGTGTATTTTTCTTTTTTTAAAAAAGATTTATTTATTTATTTGACAGAGAGAGACACAGTGAGAGAGGGAACACAAGCAGGGGGAGCGGGAGAGGGAGAAGCAGGCTTCCTACTGAGCAGGGAGCCGGATATGGGGCTTGATCCCAGGACTCTGTGATCGTGACCTGAGCCAAAGTCAGACGTTTAACAACTGAGCCACCCAGGCACCCCAAACGTATTTTTCGTAAGTGCCTAAAATCAGGAGGATTTTGACAGCCTTTCTTTTTTATTTTATTTTTTTATTATGTTATGTTAATCACCATACATTACATCATTAGTTTTTGATGTAGTGTTCCATGATTCATTCCTTGCGTACAACACCCAGTGCTCCATTCAGTACGTGCCCTCTTTAATACCCATCACCAGGCTAACCCATCCCCCCACCCCCTCCCCTCTAGAACTCTCAGTTTGTTTCTCAGAGTCCATAGTCTTTCATGGTTCGTCTCTCCCTCCGATTTCCCACCCTTCATTTCTCCCTTCCTACTATCTTTTTTTTTTTTTTTAACATATAATGTATTATTTGTTTCAGAGGTACAGGTCTGTGATTCAACAGTCTTACACAATTCACAGCGCTCACCATAGCACATACCCTCCCCAATGTCTATCACCCAGCCACCCCATCCCTCCCACCCCCCACCACTCCAGCAACCCTCAGTTTGTTTCCTGAGATTAAGAATTCCTTTCTTTTTTTAACTCAAGGAATGAATGTCTCATTATTCTTTGGTCTCTCAGAAACTGTGGAAGTAGCCAGGTTTTTATGATAATAGATGATTTGTGTTTGAAAAGTGGCAAAGAAAGCTCATGTCAATGATTTGACTCACTGAAGAAAGGAAGCTAAGTAATGACTGAGTGATCTGGTCTGAAATCATTGGCTTGGTTATATTTTTGGCTTAGACTGTGTAAACATTCTCTATGAATGTGCTTTTCACATATTAAATGGATATCAGTCAATATTAGCATCTCTCCTTCCTTGCACGGGAGTACTACCCACAACCAAACTAAAAACTCAAGTTATAAAGTTCTGGTAGGATTTGGAATTCCTAGCTCTTCCTAGGTAAGCTTACAGAAATTCCTGGAGTCTTTGGGATACTTTTCAGTGATTTCATTTTTTTCCTGAGAAAGTAATTTTTTCTGCTCCTTAGCTTTCCCATCTGCAAAATATTGGTGTTGGATGAGATAATCTAGAAAGCTCCTTTCTTTGGATTTATGATTTTAATGATTAAATGGCCCAAACCCTCATTGCTGAGGGTTTTTTTGTAGTAAAAATTTAGTGTTCTTTCCATAAAAGAAGTTATCAAACCAAATATTTCTCCATGAATTTTTAATTGGGATGCCTAAAATACTCTACATTTAACTTTTGAGGATCACTAAGACCCTATCTAGCTCAAAGATGTGATTATATGATATGTTCCCACATGACATTTTACACGTCTCCGGGGCTAAGAACCAAGGCCAGTTTTAGGTAGACGACGCCTTTGGAAATAATGGATGGCCAACTGGTTTCAAGTCTGAAGAGTTGCACTTTACATGGTGCTGAACTTTTCTGATTGCTGCAGTAACAATTCAGAGCTTCAGAGCTTGAATCTTTACACGTGTCCACAGCTGAGGGCAAACCACTTTTCCAAGAAAATCCTGAAAACCTAACTCAATTTTGACCTTTCTTGTCTAGAGAATTTGAATAGTCCACAGGGTGCTTTATCTTGAATCAAAGGAAGGGCAATAATGCCTGAAAGGAGAACCTATAAGATGTATTATCATTTCTAAACTTTGTGATTAGAAACAAAATTTGCATTTTACTCCTCTCAAACAATTTTTGCCTTTCTCATTTATAGGCACTTTTGGAGTTGATTACAAAAGTTTTTCTATTTACTTATTACAAAAGCAATGCATGTTTATTCTGGAACTGTTATAGAAAAGCGTAATTAAGGACATAGAGATGTCTACGATTCTGCCACCCACAGTTGGTTATTTTCTTTTTCTTTTATTCTAGGTAAGCAAGAACATTAGGGAATTGGCAATAAGTTCTACATTATATTTTGAAAACTTCTTTTAAAAATTAACATATAATTAGCTAATTTGCACAATTTTTAATCTCTACCTTCAAAGGCAGCACATTACTATCATTGTATAAAAAGTTATAAAACTCTGTAGTTTTTACTGTTTTCGTATTTTCAGTGCCATTTTGACTTAAGTCCCTTTCTGTTTGTTTTCATTCTCCTTATTTATTTATTTGTTTGTTTGTTTATTTATTTGACAGAGAGAGACACAGTGAGAGAGGGAACACAAACAGGCGGAGTGGGAGAGGGAGAAGCAGGCTTCCCGTGGAGCAGGGAGCCCGATGCGGGGCTCGATGCGGGGCTTGATGCAGGGCTCGATGTGGGGCTCGATCCCAGGATCCTGGGATCATGACCTGAGCCGAAGGCAGACGCTTAACAACTGAGCCACCCAGGCGCCCCTTCATTCTCCTTTTTCCAAAAAATATTCAAGATCATTTCAGCCCACTTTCTTCCACGTGGGTATAATATATAGAGGAAAGCACACCTCTGAAATTCATACCACACTGTTTTGGGGTTTTTGTGTTTTTTTTTTTGTTTTGTTTTGTGTTTTAACATAAGACCTTTGCTTTATAAACAACAGGCAAGTTTCAACACACTGGGAGCAGCCTTATGAAGATTTCTGTCATAACATATAGAAAAATATTGTAACATAAAGAAAATAACAAAAATTTTTGTTGCAACTTTTAGAAAGTGAAGTGTAACTTCTCCTTCATATAATCTTTGATAGTATGTATTTTTCAAAAACCTGTTCACAAGCCTACCAACTCTCTACTCTTTGAGGGCAGAGCTCTGGTCTTATTACCCAATATTTCTTCAATGTCTAGAGCTATTCCTGATCCAATGTGTTTGCTGGATAAACACTTGTGGAGCTGAAATGGATAAAATAGAATAAATTCCAAATATTTTAATATTTTTGTGATAGGTTGCCTTGTGATTTCTAATAGCATTGCAGTAAGAGGCAGCAATGGTTAAGAGCTTAGCTTCTGCTCTCTGCTGCTAATTTTCAAATCCCCAAATGAGATAATCTTGGTCTAACTCTCAGCATAGTGCTGAGTTCACATAATAAATGCCAAGTAGATGTTAGCTTTCAGTGATTTGGGCTTTTTTTTTTTTTTTTTTACTATATATATATTTGTCTCCTAAATAAGAACCCATTTTTTTTCCCTGAGGACTTTCAGTTAGATTTTTCAAAACAGGAATAAGCTCCTTCTTTAGTGGTTATATATAAAATATCTTAAAGAATTGGTAGGGGGAATAAAATATGCCATATTTTATAATAAATTTATATATAATTGCTATTTTACATTACCTGTATCACCTAAAACTCCAACGTCTCATTCACTCATAATATTTAATGGGAACATATTTTAAAATAAAGTGTGCTACAGAGTCATAAATATAATTTATAGTTCTTTCCATGGTCCTTGTACTCTAAGCCTTTCAAGCATTCAGCAAGTATTAACATGACCCCTTTTAATGAATGAGCGATTTGAGGCATCAACTAATGACATCTGACGTTTCCCTTGCATGCGGAAGATACATGAGAATGACCAAATTGCAACTCTGAATCCGCATTGCTCTATGTGTAACAGAATCTTTGGAAATTTGTCTCAGCCACATCAAGACAGATGCATAAACTAGCCTAGTACTGTGAAAAGTCTGAACAATGGAATCCTCTAGTCCAGCTCTATCCAATAGAAACAATGGGAGCTATTCAGACAATAGAAACTAAGAGAAACATATATGACTTCACATTTTCTAGGAGCCACATTAGAAAAATTAAAAGAAACAGGTGAGATTAGTTTTAGTATGTTTTATTTAACTCAAGATGTCCAAAATATTATCATCTTTATGTGCAATCGATACAAGAGGTATTGAGATACTTAACGTTCTTTGTGTTTTCATTGAAAGTCTTAGAAATCCTGTGTGTATCTTACACTCACAATACATCTCAACTGGGACTAGCCACATTTCAAGTGCTCAAGCCATGTGACTCATGGCTACGATATTGGGCAGTGCTGCTCTAGTCATTTCAGCTTAGGAGGCACCAGAGGGCAGGAGCATGGCGTAGAGGCAAGGAGACAAAGACCAGTTTGGATTATTGTGTGCCTGTTCTTGGCTCTGACATTTGATATTGAAGTGGCTGTGAACAGTGATTTAGTGTCTCTGGGTCTCAAATTTCTACTGCCTGTAATGGAGATTGTTAGTAGCTGCCATACTTCTCTTAGGAGGCTGGGGGGAAGATTAAATAAGATATTGTATGTGTAAGTGCTCTGTTAGATCATAAAGCACCATACATATGTAAGGCATTATTACCCCTGTTATTGTAGATTTACTCTCATGACTTGCCCAAGGCCACATTCCCAGTTGGTAGGAGAATCAAGGATAGAATCTGGGGCTTCTGACTTCCAGCCATCTGCTTCAACTAAAGCTGTTCGTACCAAGCTAGCTTTAAAAACAAAACAAAACAAAACAAAACAAAACAAAACAAAACAAAACAAAACACCTCCAAACCTTTCTACTTCAAAAAAGAAATAAGGAAGAGAGTGTCACTAAGAAATAAATTCCATATAATAGTTAGGGTCTTCTTGACCACTGTCATAATGTTCTGAAGTTAAAATTATACATATAGGATATTTATATACTTATATATCAGAATTACAACCATCAAGGATTGGACTTTATTGCTGTCATATAATATAAAACCCATGTTCTCAATGTTTCAAACAACTTTTAAATTGAATTGTGGTTTCCCCACTCTACTTACCTCCAAAATATAGTAGAACCACGAGAAAGCCCTTCTGCAGTGGGCTTGATTAATAAAACAGATCAATTCAGCAGATTTTCCATGGATAGTTTTGGTTACAGATGTAGTTCATTAATTCCCATGTGTGAGACACCTCTCTAGTGTCAGTCCAAGAGACACATTGATCTCTGAACACAAAGTGGGAATAATTCCGTTCAAGCCATACTATTTAAGTGCTTACTGTGCTTAAGGCACATTAGATATTTTAATGAGTGAAGGAGTTTATTTCCATGATAATTGTCTCTTAGAGATATATGTTATTTAACTTGAAGAAAATATGGAATCTGTCTACCAAAATGTCTATGACATATGATTCAGTAATCTGTATTTTCAGAAAGTAAAAAGATGATCAGAAGGGTAGTTCCCAGATTATTTAAAAGTAATTTTAAAAAGTGACATTCTTTACTTTTGGAGGGCACACAGAGGATTAGTTATCATGACCTATTTCCATGTTTCTAACCGTAAGTCTATCATGGTTTTCATATTTACATTTTTTTTGTTATTTTCTACATTCATTTCAAATGAATTTCTTCATGGAACTTTAAAAACCACACAAAATGTCTAGAGCCTTATACTATGTGAAATTAGGCACAAACCAAGTTCGTTTTCACTGAGAAGAAACCCACTCAAAAAGTTCTTTATTCTTTTTTCTATCAAAATTCCTTCTTTAAAGTGACTTTCAGCTGGTTACTTTTATTAGAAAACTATCATATACAAGCCTCGGCCTGCCTGAGTTGATGACCATGTTGAATAAATGTAATTTTTATTTTCATTTGTTGAATCATTACTGTTGACTATTGAATGGAATCGGTTTTTGAGTAACCTTTACATTTTATTGCTTTTGCACCCTAGTTTAAAACCAAAGCTTAATTTTTTAAAAGTCCAATAAAATGTATTTTTTGATATTTCCACCATAACTTTATAAGCAATTCCTCTCCTCTACCCTATAATAACCACCTCCTGCATTTTTATGATTTAGTTTAACATTATTATTGTAAATTTTTACTGGGTGAGCCCATCAATGTCCTTGGCAGCAAGATTTCATTACAAGAAATCCAGAAGCCGAGCCTGTAGTTGATTGCAACAATTATAAAATTTCTCTGGATTGAGTTCAGAGCCTTACCCTGACATTATGAATGGAACAGAGTCATACCTCCTTTATCAGCTTTTCCAAAATACACCATTGGTTTGAGTCCTATATGCCGTTGCTTAAACAGACATCTATTTTTTTATTCAATGGTTTTGCATTATAAATATTCCATTTGATTAACATCTGGCTTTGATGGCATCCAGCCAAAATAATTAGAGATACCTGTAGTAAAAATGTGATACTTTAGGAAAATCATTAATGTATTTGCATTTCTTCAAAAACTCTGAATGAATTCGTTCTAGACAGGATGTGGTCCCATGGCATTAGCGGTAGGGCCACATGCTATGCTTTTCTTTTTGTTCAAGTACACCTTGAGCGAGAATGTAAAAATCTGAGGAATCTTGACTATTCATTCTTCAAATTACTAAATAAAATGACATAGACTATGAAAAGCCATTGTACTATTGAATATCAGGAAATACTGAGTTGGGTGTCCAAAAGTCACACTTAAGAACAGGCAATGGTAATAAGCATAGGATGGCTATGAATACTATGAGAAGGGTGTTTTTTCTTTTTCCAATCAAAGTTCTCAAAAGTTAATGATGTACTCTATATTTTAATTGCTTCGACTAAGAGATCAATTAAGGAGTAAGAAGTATTGGCGTACTGTTGGTTTTTAATTGAGGATATGTTCAATATTGTATATGAATAAAACTGCATTTGTTATATCTTGCTCTGTTTCATACATCCTAGACTGTCGTTAGGAAAATTTAGTACATGTCACTTCAGTCATCTGAAAGGAATCATTTCTCATTTCAGCTCATAACATAAAACTATAAAGTATCAGCCAGGAAAAAAAAAAACAACCAACAAAATCTTGGCCCAATTAAGAGAAATTTGATAATGGTAGAAAAGCACATAAAGACATGACTGGGAGATGATAAGATTATTTTAATTTTCCCATTTGCATTGGAATTATTTATTTTACAAATCTCCAGATCTTTTATTACTTAAAACCCTCTGCTGAATCATGAAAAGAAGCTTAAGTTAGCAATTTTCCTCTGCAAAATCTAGCTGCTAGCATCTGGTGAACACTTGGATACCTAGTCAGGTCCTATGGAAATAATTATTTTAAGACTCTATTCAACATGCCTGGGCTTAAAAATCAGCTAGAATCACACTCTGCACATGTATTCTACCCTGGAGGATTTTAAAGCCTGGCATTAGCGATGGCTTCCAGGCTTTCTGCAGCAGTGAAGACGGGGATGGGACATGGGACATGCAGGCAGGCTGGATACCCCAGTGTCTGTCAATGGCCCCTGTGCTCCGGGACAGGGACTTCCATCTGCAGTTGGTCTGTGGACCACCCAGGGCTGGGCCACTGCACCACCCGCCATTGCTTCTCACACTTACATTTATTTTATTTTACTGTTTTTAATTAATTTTTTTTAAAGATTTTATTTATTTGACAGAGAGAGACACAGCGAGAGAGGGAACACAAGCAGGGGGAGTGGGAGAGGGAGAAGCAGGCTTCCTGTGGAGCAGGGACCCTGATGCGGGGCTCGATCCCAGGACCCTGGGACCATCACCCCAGCCGGGGGCAGACGCTTAACGACTGAGCCACCCAGGCGCCCCTCACACTTACATTTAGACTTGGTTGGCCTGTGGAATCAAGAACCAGTGTCCTTGCTTGTGCCTTCTTGTGGGCACGCCTGCAGCTGGTTTTTGTCTCTTCACCAGATGTTGCTTCACTTCCAGAACAGCTTCTGAGGTAGAAAAAAGAGGATACTTTTACTCAATTGGAAGACAACAAGAAGCTGAGTTGTTATCAAAGTATACTGTTTTGGGGTCAAAGGAGAAATTATATACTAGGAATGTATAAATACATACTTCAATAAAAAATGCTATTATTTACCAAAATGTAAGTGCACATTTAGAAGATATTAGAGATTCTTGTATAGTGATTAGGAGAGAATAATTTTTTGTGTTTCTGTGTATGCAAATACATACTTATTTATTTTAATACATATACTATATAGAGTCTTTGTCCAGATAAACAATCTATTGTCTATCTTTATTGCTTTTCATGGTTATATTATGTGTTAAGTTCTCATTCATTTAATTCCCATTAATACAGATTTGAGATAATTTAGAGAGGATTGGCATTTGTTACAGAGGAAGCAAATTTATGAGGAAGTAATACCTAAGGGAGAAAAGTTAGATTTATTTAAGAAAAGTAAATTTTTCCAGCAACGTGTTTCTATCTAATTTGCATACAACAGTATTTGAGTTAGAAATTGTTCTTTGTTATTTATCAAGTCAGATCTGATAGAACTGTAATTTGGCAACATTTTCAAGTTTTCATTTGAGTTTTTGCTGTAATTTAATTACTTAAATATACTTTATAAATCATCTGTAATTTAGACTTTTTACAAATCATATGGGACTTCTCTCCATGTGAACTCAATTTTCAGAAATTTAACTGTGTTTTGGATAATAGATACTCTCTAACTTATTTTGGTATGTTTTGTAGATACTTATTTAGGAAACATTCTCTACATTTGTTGCTCAAAAAAGACTTAAACAAGAACAACTTCAGACATTTAAATAAAAAGATTTGAAAGCCCATGATTGGTTGGTTAAGAAGTAAGTGCAGAATTGGGTATACAATTTAGAATTTCTGCAATGTGATATAAGTGATATATTCTAGAGTGGTAATATTCAGTAAAACTTTGTGTGGTAATGGAAATGTTACATATCTCACTATTCACATAGTGAGTGGCCACATATGACTATTGAGTTCTTGAAAGGTGGCTAGTGTGAGTGAGGAACTGAGTTTTTAGTTTTATTTCACTTTAATAAATTTCAATTGAAATATCTACTTGTGGCTAATGGAGAGGAGAGATCTAGAGTTTTTCTGTATTCTGTATTTAACATGAAATGAAGAAGTACTTGGAAGTCTTCTAGCTGCTGAATGTCTATGAAACACAAGTGTCCCCAAAACACAAAGCTGGGGCTCTGACACATGTATACAGGCCTGATCGCTGGATGCACCGATACTCTGAACTTTGGCTCAACTCGTGGATATTCAGACATAAGTTTGGATTCACTATAGGTGATTTGAGAACACTTTGTCTCTAGAAAGCCGTGGGATCTCAAATGATCTCTGATAATAACATTCAATGATGGTAAATGGACTCAAGGGCTTGACTTTTCCAGTTCGTTGCCTGTACAGTGTGACTGGCAGTTAACAAAGACAGATGTGAAGGAGATACTGCACAAACAGCTGCCTCCATGAAAAAGAAACTCTTTAGATTCAGACTGGACAGGAGAAACAGGCTGGTAAATACTTTTGTGCCTTTGCCCAAATTATTCCTCAATAAATATTCATGGAGCACTGCTATGTGCAAGACACAATGCATAAATGTTGAAAAATAATAGAGCCCTCTGCCCTCACAGTGGTTAACTGTATTAGACAATAAGATTTTTTTCCAATGTCTTCTTCCAAAATTCATTTTTTCCTGGATATGGTGAAAATAAAATAGGAGAAAGATACACAGGATGGACAGAAATGCTGAGGATCACTATCATGTGCGTGTCATTACATCTTATTCCTTTTACATCTCTCTGCAGTTTTCACAGTTCCGCACCCAAATAGATGACAAAACCGGTTTTTGAAATGCAACTCTGGAAGCAGTGAAAATAAAAGAAAAGACCCCAGTGACATCTTTAGAACATGAGATGAGTATCATCATTTAGCATTTACTGAGAGTTTACAACATGTTTAAAATGAGTTCTTTCCTCTCTAGTAGCCAGAAGAATGTCCTTTAAAACAATTACTACTTTTTTGTTGCTGTTACGGGATGATGCTTTTTTTCTTTGCCAATTAAAACACTGTAAGAGAGAGTGCTACCATCACCACTTAAAAATAAATCAAATTATTCAATATTCAAACATGATTGCAAGACCTGAAAAGAACTATCAACTACATCGGCCAAAAGTAGCTCATTGTATTTTAGTTCATTTTGGAAGAGTGAGCCAGAAATGTGGCAAAGTACTAAGCATGAACTATTTAGTTAGACTTCTTCTTCTTTTTTGCCTCCACACAGCAACCTGCATAATTAAATGTACGGTTCAACCTGCATATTTAGATGAATTTTCAAATGTCACTGATGGCAATTTAAGGATGAAAAGGATTAAGAAATAAATTAAGTGAATTCAGCTACAATACATAGTACTTAAAGTATCTAAAGACCTTAAAGTCATTTCTCCAAATATATCATTTGATAATGTCCTTGACTTTGTAGACAGACACTTTGAAAATAATTTTAAAAAATCAATTATAAAGCAATGGAAAATGTCACAAGGAAAAAAGAGGTAAAGTTATATAAATACTTAAAAACCAGGTGCATGTAAAAACATTATGAACAAAATTAAAAGGTAAAGAGGAGTTTGCTTTATTGTTTAAACACTTTTATACCCTATCAAGGGTTTGAAAACATCGCCACAAATTCTTTGATCCTCCTCTGTGTTCCCTCCCATCGAGTCTGGGAGGACTGGTGACTGCTTTGACCAAGAGGGCACAGTGGTGATGTCACTATGTGACCTATGAGCTTGGCTCACACAAGGCCACAAAGTGGCTGCCTTGTTTCTAAGATTGGATTTGGATTCCGGGCCTCTAAGGAAGATGTGCGGCACCCCTGAGACCACTGTGTAGGAGCCGCCACACCTTGGGGCTCGTTGGCACTGCCGGTGGAACTCCGTCTTCCTTCTACCCTCGCCAGGTCTCTGAACATGTGAGTCAAGCCGTTTGGGACCCGTTAGAGCAGCCGATTTGCCAGATGAGTAAGCAATAAGAGCAGAAAAAGCAACCAGCTGGGACCCATATAATTATGAGATAAAAATAAAATGTTTGTTGTTTGAAGCCACCACATGTTGATGTGGCTTTTTATGCAGCAAGAGGTAACCAGAGCCTAACCTCTGGTATGTATGATATGTTTACAATGAAAATTTAAAAATTAAATGTGAAATACACTCTGGGAAGTTATTTGCAAAAATTGATAAAGACAGTGTTTTTTTGTTTTTTTTTTTTAAAGACAGTCTTAGTATTCTTCTTATATAAAGAGCTCTTACAAATCTCCGAGAAAAAAAACAGCAACACTGTGTAGGAAGGTGGACAATTAAGTGAACATAAAATTCACAAAAGAAAAATAAAAAGGCTACGAAACATGTAAAAAATATCCAATCTCATTAGTAAGTAAAGGAAATGTAAATTAACCAATAGAGTTAAAATTTGGTTATCAAATTGGCAAAGATAAAAAATTATATTTCATGTTGGTTTGAGTGAAGTGGCAGTTTAAATGGCACAAGTTTTCTGGAAAATAAATTGATATTACATGAATAGAGTTTTAAGAATAGCCTATTCTTAGATACTGCTAGGAATCTCGGAATTCAGGTGAGAAAGCAATCAGAAATGAAGTAAAATAACATATAAAATGTTTATCACAGTTTATGGGAGCAAAAATATAGAAACAAGCTAAAGGTCAATCAGTACCATTAAATAAACCATGTATTTTATATTACAGAATATTATTTTATTATTTAGAATGAAATTTCAAAGATATTTTGTTAATTCTGATCTAGGGACACCATATTAGAGTAGAAAAATACCAGGGCTTTAAGTCATATAGACCAAGCTTTGAATCCTGGATTTGCCATTTACTTTTGCTGGATATTTGGAAATTTGATTTATCTCTCTCTGAGTTTCAGTTTTCATATAAGAAAAATGGGGCTAAGTAACTATACCATGGGCAGTAGTGATAATTAAAAGAGATTACGTATGTAAAAATAAGCAAAATATTTTCTCAATAAGTATTGTTCCTTTTCTTACAATCCAAGGACACCATCTGAGCTCCATAGCCAAATTCACATCATTTCCAAATTCACTAACATTTCTTCCACTCTGGGTCCCTCCATATATCCCTTTCCACCATAGTCCAGTCTTTATATCTTAGAGAGATCTCAAAAACAAAAGCAAACACGAACGCTGTCAATTTTCTTGCTTACCATTCTTCAGTGGTTCCAATTGCATTAAAAACATATCTACTCTTGCCCCACTCTCCACACAGCAGATGGGGTGAATGTTGGAAAAGTAAATCAGATCATGCTATTCTCCTGCTTACCACCCCACCCCCTTGCACCCGAATGCTCCACATAGTGCTTAGGACAGACCTAAACTTTTCTGGCTTGCATGCCCCATATGATTCCTACTTTACCTACCTCCCGATTTTACCCCTTCTCCCCCTTGTCCCTTATTCTCCAGCCACACTGGCCTTTTCCTTATGGAAAACATTCTACTGGGCCTCACCTTCAGGCCTTTGCTGTTCTTCTCTCTGGAATGCTCTTCCCCCAGAACCATGCATAGCTGGGCCTTTTGCCACTTAAATCTGAATGTGAATATCGTTTCCTTAGAGAGGTTTCTCTTCACCATTCAATCTGAAGTCAACTACTCATCTTCATGTATCTCTAATCTAATCCTCTTTAAGTTGCACAGTAGCAGTTATATCTTCCTTGCTTAATTATACATTTTTACTCATTTATAATCTGCCTCAACACCAATGTTTCCTCTCTCCCCACCCCACCTTGAGAGCAGGGAACTTGTTTGTTTTGTTCACTGTAACATCCCTTGCAATGACAGGTAGGACTGGCACATGGTGGGTGTTCCACAAATATTTGCTGGATGCATTGGAAATACTTCTTATACTTCTGAAACATAGCTTAGCAGTGCAAAAGAACCAGCACTTGACATCATTAAAAAAAATCCCAGAAATTTTAAATTATATGGGCATTTTTTAAAGCTTTGAAGGTTCTGATTAAAGTTAAGTACATTGCTTCAATTTTTTTTTTTTTTTAGAGATTTTACTTATTTGACAGAGAGAGGCACAGCGAGAGATGGAACACAAGCAGTGGGAGTAGGAGAGGGAGAAGCAGGCTTCCCGCGGAGCAGGGAGCCCAACACTGGGCTTGATCCGATCATGACCTAAGCCGAAGGCAGACGCTTAAAGACTGAGCCACCCAGGTGCCCCACATTGCTTCAATTTTGAAAAAAGAAAAAACCACAAACAAAATCATAACAGCATAAAATTATTTCGGGAGTGTGATGAGAGCTCCCTTGTCAAATCAGATACTTTTAAAACCCTACCGCCACTCAACAGGCTCCTTGCTTTGAAATGAAGGATATGCACCTCCCACCAATATTTTTACTGCTGGAGAGCATGTGATTTATTTACTGGATAGGGAACAAGTCTTAGTAAAATATTCCCTTTCAGCACTGAAAGTGTTGAAAACAGTTGTTTTTTTTATAAGCCTCTAGAATGCAGAGATGTCATAAGTACCCCGTTAGGCGGATGGAAGTGTTCCTCTTGTCACTCATTCTGGGGATTTCAGGCCCTCAGTAGTTGGACCTCAATGTCCAGGGATGATCACAAGATTCTACAGTTAAGAGATGAATTTCTATAAAATCCATGAGAAAAATCTGAATTGCTATTTTTGGATATGCCATACCATTGCAGAAATTATATAACATTCAGAGACACTCAGGCGCAAGTTTGGGTAAGTGTTTCAACATAGTCTGTCCTTGCCAGTTTTAAATTTCCTGCACAAAGCAGGCTGGCCACATTCTTATGATTCTTGAAGAGAAAGGAAATACATGTTTATTAAACATGTCTTTTGGGCCAGGCCTGCTAATTGTGTTATCTGTATGGTTTCATTTAATCCTTATAACTGTGCAACAAATGAGTAAAGGCAATGAGAAGACAGATCCTATTCTTTCGTACAAGGTGGAAGAAGGTCAGTGAATCAGGAATCAGCAAGATGAAGGAACTGCCTATTCTTATCCCACTGACCTTACCCCAGGGTTTAGTTACAAATTTTTCAACCTGTGTTTTACTTTACTGATTCAGGCAGTTGTCTGGAGCATGGTAAATGTTCATCGATTAAGAATGCTATTAAATTGGGCATCTGAGTTGCTTAAAACTGTGCATCTGAATTATTTAAAGGTGCCAGGATTTAGAAAAAGACAATTGGGTGAGGCAATTTGAGGTTTCTGGAAGCTATTTTTCCCTCCCTGTCTTTTTTTAATTTAAAATCAATTTAATTAACATAGAGTGTCTTAGTTTCAGGGGTAGAGTGTAGTGATTCATCAATTGCATACAACACCCAGTGCTCATTCCAACAAGTGCCCTCCTTAATGCCCGTCACCCAGTTAGCTTATCCCTGTACCCACCTCCGCTCCAGCAACCCTCAGTTTGTTTCCCATAGTGAAGAGTCTCTTATGGTTTGTCTCCCTCTCTGATTTCATCTGGAAGCTATTTTTATCTTCTCATAGAGTAGTGGGTCTGATTTGGTTTCATTAATAATGTTTGGAGAACTGGAGGGTATAAGGGCCCATTTCCCTTTCTCCCCTGAGTCCGAAGGAACGACTTCATCCTTCAGCTGATTTTTATAAAAACTTAAGGTTGTACTGCCTAAGATATAAACTATGATTGAGAATTCTATTTTTACTAAAACAGGCTCAATTGTGAATTATCAACAAAGTCCTGATAAATTGGAAAAAAGAAAAAACAATCTCCTGAGGTTGTACTAAGCCACTATTGAAGGTCTGGATTGGTGGATCACTGGCCTTCTTTTAAGTACATTATGGTTAGAGAGACATTAATTTTCCTTTATTTACAAGATCCATGTTATGATCACACAGTTCAAAGAAGCCAAATCTAAATGATCTGGTAGATGAAAGGACAGAAAAGATCTAAATAGCTAAAGTATATCTGAAATCCTCGGGTTCTATTAGTTTGGAATCAGGAAAATAGAAGTGAGAAATTAATTAACACTTCAATATATGAATAAATTTGAGAAATCGTGACTTTAGTTCAGAGAATGGAGAGCTGCAGCTTCACGGGTTGAAATAAAAAATTAGGCCCTCATCATACAACTTAAGAGGTGATATTTGACCGAAAGTAGTCTACGATATTTTCATTCTAGGTGCATCTTTCTGACACTTTTGCAATAGAATGATATGGACTCTGAGAAACAAACTGAGGGTTCCAGAGGGGAGGGGGTGGGGGAATGGGTTAGCCTGGTGATGGGTATTAAAGAGGGCATGTACTGCATGGAGCACTGGGTGTTATACGCAAACAATGAATCATGGAACACTACATCAAAGACTAATGATGTAATGTATGGTGATTAATATAACATAATAAAATAAAAAAAAATATGAAATGTTTCCCAGAAGTTCCTCATCCATGCCAAGAGATTATAGCCCTTTTCAAATGAAACCATTGGATGAACCTTCAGACAGGATAAAATATTGGTACTATCATGGTGATTCAAAGTGTGGTCATGTATGAAGTACATGTATGAGCTCTCCTAGCTTGATGTCTCCTTTTGGTTATCTGGATATTTGGCACCATAGGGCACTGCTGAAACTGAACCAAAAAATACAAAGTAAGTTGATTCCTTTGTTTGGGTCAACTCTGTTGTGACATCCTTGGATTCAATCATCTTGTCATTGGCATTATGGTCCATTCATATGTTTATCTATGCAATTGAGTAACTGATAAATTAAACATTATACCTCATCAAGTTGACCTGTGAAGCGATTTGTTTTGGGTAAGTTTAAAAAAATACCTTGGGTCGTAAAATTTGACTTCATTTTACCTCCAGTTAAAAGTTGATTTATTCTTTTTTTTTTAAAAAAAGATTTTATTTATTTATTTGAGAGAGAGTGAGAGAGGGAGAGCCTGAGCAGGATAGGGGCAGAGAGGGACAGGGGAAAGCAGACTTCCTGCCAGGCAGGGAGCCTGACATGGGGCTGGATCCCAGGACCCTGAGATCAGGACCTGAGCCAAAGGTCCTTAACTGACTGAGCCACCTAGGTGCCCTAAAAGTTGATTCATTCTTTTTTTAAAGATTTTATTTATTTTTGAGAGAGAGAGAGTGAGTGAGACAGAGAGCAAGAGTGGGAGAAGGGGCAGAGGGAGAGGGAGAGGGAGAGGGAGAAGCAGACTCCCCGCTGAGGAGGGAGCCCAATGCAGGTCCCGGGGATCATGACCTAAGTTGAAGGCAGATGCTTAGCTGACTGAACCACACTGGCTCCCGAAAGTTGATTTATTCTTGTGTAAGACAAATTGATGATACTGATTCAGTAGCAGCCAACTAATTAAAATCATGCTCTAAAATAATCATTTTATGTACCATTGAAGTAAGTGTGTCTTTCTAGTCACTTGTCTTATGGAATAACTATGATCCAAACCATGGTGGGAGGAAGCAGGAAGGAAAATAGATGCTGTGTGTGTTCAGGATGTGATTGAGGTTCTGAAACACCCCAGAACCTTCGTAGGAAAAACAGGATGAGAACCAGACTCTCTCCAGACATCAGGACATGACTGAGCTCCGTTTTTGGTGGAAAGATATTTACTTCCATGTTCTAGATGACAGGTTATTTTTGCACTTGAATGTGATGGCTCCTCTAACCCTATAACAATCAAACTATGTTGCTCATAATCTAAGGTCAAATTCGGTTTCCAAGGGGGACCTCTTCAAAAAATTGCTCTAAAGTAAGGCATAACTCAGTAATAATAGTAACAGCTATTACTTATTGAGAATGTTTTATGTGGCAGGCTCTGTGCTAAGTATATTTTACATATATATTGCATCATTTAATCCTCACCAATCCTCACCATGATCCTACAATAAAGCAATCTTCTTATATTTAAGATTGTTCAAACCTTAAATTAACTCTCTCTCTCTCTTTCACTCACACACACACATTTTGAAGAGAATGTTTTCTCCCTCCCCAGCCCACAGCAAGTGTGCCTAAAAATAATTGGTGCCTAGAAAATATTTGTTGAATTAAATGAAATGTCATTTCCTGTGCTTCTCCTGAGGGAAGGGTTTTCATCCATCATTTTGCCCTTTGATGTAACTTTGAGACTCTTAGGAATGAATAGGCATTTCAAATTTTTAACCCAACTCAGAACCGTGGATTGACTCATCTCTGTCCTCTTGGGTCGGTGAGGAAGACTGGTATAAAGTAAGGCTGGAGCCTGGTTGTACAGGATTGATAGGAAGGAAGAATCATTAATTATAGTGAAAATGACTTTTGTTCTTCCTGGGCCATAAACAAAGAAATCAGAAGATGAAGATACTATATCAACTTGATAGTCTTCGATGGAGTGTCAAATATAACAACCTTTTACGGCAGTGGGCACTGACAGATGATGCTCTGAGCTGAGAAGCCCAGCAAGACTGGGCTGATACACCAAGGAAAAGGAGGGCCGTGATGGACGGCAAGCTTCCAAATAAACTCAGGCTTGTTTTCTGTGTGTTTCAGACCCTGACTTAGTAGATTGTCCAGTTGTTGATTGGACCTTTGTCCACACTGCTCAGTGTGGTTCCTGAGACCCATTATGACGTTAGTGTACTGCATATGGCAGGACCATGGGATGACACAGACTCTTTGAATTGAGTCCTCTCTCTCCAACTGCAATTATTCCATGACGTTTTAAATTTTATCATTATTTTTTGGAGCATCTAGTCGTGCCAGGAACCATCACTGTCAAGCACAGTCACACGGGGTCCACCTGTGTGTGCACGCGCGGCATTGAGCAAAGCAAATTAAACAGACTTCATTCCTCGCCTCCAGGAGCTCACGATAAAAGCCAGACAATAGATGTGGTTAACACAATGGGGCAAACAGATGCACAGCTGTGTAAACAGACAAGTACAACAAACGAGAGAATTTTGGTATAAACTGTGAGTGCAAGTGCTGTTTGTGCGCTAAAAATAAGGGGAAATTCTGCAAGTTGCAGAGAACTTGCTGGAGCCTGTGTGAGGGTAAGGAAGGAGAGGGTGATAGTAATAGTGGAATCATCTGCTCATCTGTTTCCTTCAATGAGGAGGGAAGGAAGTTTTCTTCTGGAGTGTAGGGAGAGGTTTTCTCCTTCGAAAGTGTTTACCATGGGGGGCACATATATTGCTACTTAGGCTAGTTTCTTCTAAGAGATTTGGTTGTAACCAGCCTAAAGAAGAAAAATAAAAATGTATTAAGCAGGGCATAGGCTGCCAGAGAGATTTCATAAGCCTTCTTTCCACTGGAAACCAGATTAAAAAGAAAATAAAAGCCAGAATGTATTATAATTGTATATCCCACTTATAACCAACTAGCATACGCCAATTGATTTTCCAAGGAAATGATTACTTTGGGTGAGTTCTTTGTTTTTTAAGGGACAACATTTCTTGCCATTATCTAGCATTTACTGTCTCTGACATAGTAAACACTGTCCGGAGTTAATCTGGATTTACAGAATTCAGCTGAAAGCGAATTCCAGGCAGGTTTCTACCTTAACCACCCTGGGCTGATAGGGATCTCTCCTCTCAATATATCCAGATAGGGAATTTGAAAACCTCCCCAGGAATCTTTTTCTAGGGTTTATAAAAGCTTCACTGCCAATAAGAGCTTTCCATCTAACTTAAATTCCTTTGGTTGTAATTTAAATTTATTTCCTCTTCTTCTTTCCTCATTAGGGAGGAGAGTACTGCCCCCAGGAGCCATTCCTCTAAATAGGACTGTTGAATACACACCTCAGGCTTCCTTCCAGGACACAAAGGAATTCTGTTTCAGATGTCATCTATTTATAATGTCTTTTTTTTTTACACTGGCTTCTGTTTTCTCAAGGTGAGATAATCTGCTATGATCCTTTAACATTGTGAATTTCCATAGTTGATTTTGTGAGGTTCATTCTACAAATATTGACGTGTTAAGATGTCCCGTTTCTGTAGTTCCAATCAGATCTTACGTATTAGGTCATGAAAATCTAAAAGAACATTGGAATTCATATTGTATGCTTTCTTGGAAAGGGTGAGATGAGAGTCTCAATCTATTAATGGCCACTTCCTAGCCCTTAGCACCTCAGGCAAGCAATTTACCTCTGGATATCACAATGCAGGGAATGCCTTGCTTTTCACAACTATAAAATGAGATGAACAAAATAATTTTAAAGTCTTCATCACCTTTAATGTTCAAAAATTCTATGGTTATGTTCTAAGCAGTTCTCTGGCCAAAAAAAAAAAAAAAAAAGACAGCTATTCCCTCTTAACTATCATTTTTTAAATTCACAATGGCCCATGTGCATCATCCTGTTATTGATTTCTCAAGCAAGAACCTCTAATTTCTATTCAAAAATTTTTTATTAAGGTATTACTTACATATGTTAATACAAGTCCTCTTGGGTACCTACTCCTGCTTATATAATACATAATGTCAAAGGATACACGTTTTCGCCTGTGCTAAATCATTTTTCAGTTTATTGCCTGAATGTTTTTGCAAGGTCACTGATATTATATATGGGTATTATTATTAAATAGGTTTCAGACCATGGGAAAGGAGTCTGTAATTCTCCATCTTTATCCACATGGATATATTCCCCATCTTTTATGCCCTGTGATTTTTAAAGCAGAAACAAAATGAGCATTTTGAGAATGCGATGACGTATTGAGTTCCCTTTAAAAGAAAGTTCCTTTCCGGGCTCCTGGGTGGCTCAGTGGTAAAGTGTCTGCCTTTGGCTCAGGTCATGATCCCAGGGTCCTGGGATCGAGCCCTGCATCAGGCTCCCTGCTCAGGGGGCAGCCTGCTTCTCCCTCTCCCACTCCCCCTGCTTGTGTTCCCTCTCTCACTGTGTCTCTCTCTGTCAAATAAATAAAATCTTAAAAAAAAATAAAAGTTCCTTTCAAACACTTAAGTAGTATGGAATTTTTAAAAAATTTATATTATTGAAAGAATTCTCAAAAGTAGGACATTGAAAAAATTCCATGGCAGAAATATTTTGGGGGCAGATCTCTTTCTCCAATGATTATATACCGAGTGATCAATTTTCACTTCATTTCCTTCTAAACTTTTGCTGAACTTTGAATTAAGCGTCTGAAGGCACATCAGGGTTAGGCGCATCACCTCCTTCAGTTAAAAAGCCCAGTGTCTGCTGAAATGTTCTCAGGTATTTTATACTAAAGGTGGCTATTTTCTTCTGCTCTTCTGCCTTTTCATGCATCAGCCTGGCCTCCCTTGCCCCTTCTCTGGCAGACACACCTTACTTTCCCGTCATCTTCTGGGTGACTTGAAAAATATTCTTTGTTAAGCCTAATGGCTAATTAAACAGGGGAAGTCTGAATTTTATCATATTCCAGATATCAAAATGGGATGAATGAAATTGTACGAATTTGAGCCACTCTTTCTATTATAAGATTGCCAACAATTTATTGCCTGCCTCAAACAACCTATCTACCTGGGTTTTAAGCCACTGCCTTGCCCCCGCTCTGGGCCTCACCCTGCTCCTCTGCTGAGGCCTCTCTCAGCCCTGGCCACATGGGCTGTGGTTGTGGCTTCTGCAGCAGCGGAGCACAAAGCAAGTGTTCTGGACTCACTGGCTGGCTGACGGGTCTGCTTAGCAGTCAGCTGACATTTCTAGTGGTTCTTCTTGTGTTTTGTCCTGTCTTGCACCACATAGCTGACGCTACTTGTCCCTGAGTGACATCTGTACTTTTGACCAGGAGGCGTGCCTCCTGGCTTGGTGGTGGTGGTGGTGGTGGTGGTGAGCAAAGGGAATGGCACGCTTGCGTTCCCCTATCTTCAGTTCTACTCCCTAAATTCTGAATGGTTTAGAGAATGCTCTCCACCACTCCTTTCATCGTATCATTCCTTTCTGTAACTCCAGTGCCCCACCCTCCCCCCCTCCTCATTCCTCTCATCACACTCAAATCAAAGCAAAATAGTGAGGGGGAAGTGGGAATCTTCAGGGGGGTCTTTCCCCTTATTTTTTCAGTTCTCTGAAACTCCTCACCATCCCCCCCCCTTTTTTAAAAGATCTTATTTATTTAATAGAGAGAGAGCACAACAGGGGGAGGGGCAGAGAGAGAGGGAGAAGCAGGCTCCTGGGCTGAGCAGGGAGCTCTACTGAGCAGGGAGCCCAACGTGGTGCTCGATGTGGAGCTCCATCCCAGGACCCCAGGATCATGACCTGAGCCGAAGGCAGACGCTTAACCGACGGAGCCACCCAGGTGCCCCTCCTCACCATCCTTCTAAGGTCATGACTTAAATGATATCCCTTCCCCCACCACTACCAGTTTTTAATTCCAGAAACAAAGCTTGCTTTTTCTTAGCTCATAGTCCAGTATTAAATTCCAGTTTTGAACACATGCCTTGTTCTTTAATTTTCCTGAGACACTAACCAGTAAGCAGCTCATTCTTCAATGATAAACCAATTCACATATGGCTCAGGGTGATGGAAAAGATTGTTTTAATTCAGGTTCTCTCAGATATTTATGCCAATTTATACGATTCATTTACACGAGAGGCTGCTTTTGGGTGAATATAATTCCCTTGAAATCCCCTGCTGAAGATCTATATGTCATTATTCTCCTTATGTAATGTTGTCACCTTGAATTCTGATGAAGAGAAATTCAGGTTGGCCGGAGGACCACCTAAGAAGTCATCCAGAGTAATACAGTATTTGTGCACATTAAAACTTGGCATCCATAACGTGTTAAATGAAAGGTATATAGGATTCTGGAGCTTTTTTGCTCCATATCTTGTCACTCACCTTCTTCCCTGAAAATTCTCCACTGTCATTAAATACTACAAAATAATATGAAACATACTCATTCTGAGGCTGGGCCAACCACGAACAATAAATTAACTTGCCACCCTTGCTGTAAACTTAGCACAGAGAGATCAACTGACTGAATCCTAATATGGTATTAGTGAGGTAGCCAAGTGACAAGTTCTATGACACAAGTAACAGATCCAACTGGATCTACTCTTGATAAGAACCGCCAACCTCTATAAGACTCAAGATAGTTTTGGTCTTAGAGACCTCTGTCACAACAATGGTAAAATATAAGCCTGGGTCTGAAAACCATAAATGATTATAATTCTAGCAACAATGTGGACTCACAAATATGCAAATATGCAAATGAATACCAAAGTTACTCTAGCTCAGAGCAGCTGTTAGAATTCTGAGAACCTAGAGAGAGGGAGGAAGCCACAAATGACAATTCTAAAGCCCACTGAAGCGGTCCCATGGCCATCAGAATCAAGTCCACATCCCTGGCACTACGCTCAATGACCTGCTGACCCCTGCAGCATCCTTCCTCTTCTCCCCTCTCACTGCATCTACACTGAGCTACATACAGTTAAAGAAAGTGACCCCCTCTCTCACCTTCTGGACTGAACGTATGCTGTTGCAGTAGCTTCCCCCTCATCTGCAGTTTTGCTTTCCTGGATTTCAGTTGCCCAAGGTCAACTGCGGCACAGAAACAGATGATCCTCCTGAAGTGTATGGTCAGAAGGTCAACAGTAGCCTAACGCCACATCACAACACCTGTGTCATTCACCTCACATCATCTCATCACGCAGGCATTTGGTCATTTCCATAATCACAAGAAGAAGGGTGAATATAGTACGATAAGATATTTTGAGAGAGACCACATTCCTGTAACTTTTCTTACAGTGTATTGTTATAATTGCTCTATTTTATTATTAGTTATTATTGTTAATCTCTTGCTGTGCCTGATTTATAAATTAAACTTTATCATAGGTATGTATGGGTGGGAAAAAAACATAGTATATATAGGGTTTAATACTATCCACCATTTCAGGCATCCAGTGAAGGTCTTGGAATGTATTCCCCTTGGATGGGGGGGACTGCTGCACTTCTAATTTACCCGACTAACGTTTACTCACCTTTTACATGTCAGTATCGCTGTCATTTCCTTCAGAAAGCCTTGTTTGTTCCCTTGAGTCTAAATTAGGTATTCCTTATACCTCCACCCAAATGCCCTATTTTACCTTAAAAGAGCACTCACCCTGTACAAGAATCGTCTGTTGACTTCTCTGCCTTCCTTGCATCACCCCCCCCACCACAACCTTTCTTTACACTAGACCTGAAGGTTAGGCCTCTGTCTTGCTCAATGTTGTATTCTGAGAGACTAGCACATTGTAAGGTTGTTGTGAGGAGTTAATGAAACCACTCATCCATTTAACGATTATTTACTCGGTGCCTCCCATGGGCTAGGATCTCCTCTTGGTGTTGGAATATATCAGTGAACACACTCATAAACTTTTACAAATTTTATATCTAATAAATATATATAAATTGATCAGAACACTATCTGACATCGTATTTAATACTAATAATGATAAATAAAATTTACTGAGTGCTTACTATGTGCTACACACTTATTTAAGTGTTTTTTTCATGTATTACCTCATTTTAATCCTTACAACAAATCTCTGAATTCATACTATTATTATTCCTACTTAATAGGTGAGGAATGTAAAGTACAGAAATGTTAATAACTTGCCCACACAGTTACCAAGTTACAGACTTAGAATTCAAACTCAGACTGTTTAACTCTTGCACTTTGGCTCTTAACTTTTTAATTATATTTATTTAATACTTAATATGCGATTTTTATTATCATTATTATTATCATGAGGCAGTCAGTAAATACATACTAAATAAAAAGAAACTGGAATAAGAAACCTTTTCCTGAGATGTGCCCCATGCTTCTTCATGCTTATATAATGAAGCTGTGGCATTCCGATATGAGTGAGTACACTTTGTTTGTTTGCTTACTTTTACTAATTTTGGCTCATAGAGCTCCATATTATTCATCTTCCATCACATGGATTCAATAAAGTTTTTCTTACCCCAGAAAAAAAGGTATATTCCTAAGGGCAAGACTTATTGCCAGAAATTGATGATGCAGAAGTGGACACCTCCTTTAGAAACAACTATCAGTTTCTTGGGCAGTCTCAAGTGGATATTCTCTACATTTCAAAGAAAAGACTGTAGAATGGGATTACAAGCAGTCTATCTGCTGTCCTTCCCTACCCTCCCTATTGGTTGTAATTACTTCAAAACCTCAATCAAACTTAGCCGTTTTAAGTTTATTAAGAATGGTTACAGAAACAAGAAAATGTTTATTCTCCTCTCTGCCCCCTTGCCCAATCAACTGACTATTAACTGAGCATTCATCTCAGTGTTCTGCTCCACTGAGCCATGGTACTTGTCTTCAAGGGGCTGCCAGTATAATTGGGTAGATAAGATGTACACAAGAAACAATGGGGGAGGATGTCCTACAAAGTAGATAATTGTGTTCTCAGTTGTGTGGACTAACCTTGGAGACTGTAGGAGTTCAGAAGAGAGGAAGATTCATGAAAGCCAGAGAAATGAAAGATATTGGGGAGGAGGTGGGAAACTGGGTTTTGCAGAATGAATAGGAGTTGTATAAAGAGAGAAGAAAGGGGAGGTCATTATGCATACAGGGAAAGATTTGGTGATGGAATACATATTTGTGGGATCATAAAGGCAATGGTCTGGCTAGAAGAGCAGAATATTTTGGAGGTTGATGAACAACATGTATCCATGTTGTGAAGGGTATCCTTGAATAACAGATGAATAATAAAATATTTAGAGCTAGATGTGCCCTTGGAGAGTATCTGAATTGGGCAATTCCACTGAAAACAAATGATCTAGCCCCAAATTTATCACTGATTTGTGATACTGGGCAAGTCAAGCTCTCTTAAAGATTATCATTAGGTTAAAAGAGTAGGAGAGGTTTTGAGTTATAAACCTAACTGATATTAGCTCACCACTAAGTTGAGTGATCTTGTGAAAGTTGCTTATCTTCATGGGGCCTCAGTTTCTACATCTGCAGGTAATAGGCGTTGAACCATTTGATTTCTAATGACATTCCGAACTCTAAAGTTCATGACTTCATGATTCCTTTTGCATTTTTGCCCTTATATGATCTTTTATGATGGATGAACCAGGATAGATTTTCAGACTAAACTCATTTAATAGCTAGAGTTTCTCTTAAACCGATTGTTCTAAGTAGCATATTGGATGTGTTATGACTTTGTGTGGCCATGAAAAGTAAAGTCATAATATCAGAGATTTTAAGGCTAAAATAAGCTTTGCCAGACATAGGCTGAAATGGAAAATCATGTTCAGTCAGCTCCTACCTTTACAAAATGGACTGATGTAGTGATAATCAATAATATATGCTATTTACTGAATGCTTATTTTGTGCCAGAAATTTTTCACGTAATATATATAATTTATATAATAACCCTTCATGTAAATATTATCTTCTATTTATTACACAAAACAGAGGTTTGATGACTTTCCCAAAGTGATGTAACTCATTGGTAACAATGCTGAGATTCATTTCCAGGGATGTTCTCACACAAACATTTTTATCTCTGCTCAGTGAAGGATTAAGGGCCATACATTGCTAAAAGCTACGTTCCCAGTTCCATATGGAGCTGGGAAAATTTGAAGTATATAGGAAAGGTGAAAGAATTAGGCCCCTTAGAAATAATTATGAGTTTGAATTCCCTTTATATTTAGGCCAGAGAGTCAAATACCATGGCTGGAATTTAAAAGTGACTGAACAATCTTATGACTAATAATAGCATTTGTAGTCACAAGGATTGAGATGAAAAAGGAGCAAACAGTAAGCCTTAAGGTCAAACATTCAGCAACAAGAGGTTAGCAAAATACTTTTCCCCAAGTTCAAATGTCATACAAAGCAATGCTGAGGACTGACTGCAATTGTGCTTATGCCTTTAAGAGATCTTCTGAGGAGGGGGGGCATGAGTCATCTGATATGTCAAAAAGGCTACCTATTACATTTTCTATCTGAGTTTCTATTTTTTCCAACATTGTTGACAAGGTATGCAGATTGAAATTCTATTTAATAAGCTTTCTTTTGGGGGTCTTATTTTAGAGCATGCATATAAAAATTCTACTGTCAGGATTATTAAATGGCTCTAGGTATTATCTTCATGGAGTCAATGATTTTGCATTTTGGTTCTAATCATTCTGATGGAATGTTTGTGTTAGAAGTAATTTTTTCCAGTGCAACTCCCTGGGTGCTTATTCAAGATGCTGGTCTGATGGATGAAGTTTTGCTGGCTGAAGGAATTCAGATAAACAGGGTGCTCCCAACCAACAAGAGAATTTAGAATGCTCTCAGAGAAGTCTTTTGCCTATGTTCATGCACCAATCGGTTGCAGTTCATAATTCTACCAGAGATCTATTACCGTACACTGTACTAGGTTACTTCTGGCCTATGGTTACCAACCTCTATATGCGCCAGAGTATGGTAAATTGAAATGTGGCACACCAGGGCTTAATTTAGATTCAAATGGGTATCATATATTGAGGAGTTTGAGGACTACAAATTCTTCCACCTTTAGAAGAAAGGGGTTATACTAGTAGAAAGGGTAATTACTTTAATAAAGGCAATCTGAGAAGTGCCCCCAGAGAGTGAATGTATAAGACCTTTTATATTCTCTCTTAGACTAGATGAAATATGGAAACATAATACACTGTTCAGAGAAGTGATCTCTGGGAGTCTCTTAGGCTTTGAATATTGGTCTAGAGAAAAAACACTTCAGGTCCTCACCCAATGTCACTTTTAGCATTCCCACTTACTAATGACTCAGTCAAACTGCTTCTTTCAAGGAGCAAAATCAGAATGCCACCCTTTGTTTATTCTCTCATTTTCTCAGATCCCAAGAAAAAAATATTTTCTCTTTGCTGACAGTTTATGTAGCTCTGGCCCTGACAAGTTTTTCCTTGTTCTGAGATACATGCAGAAAAGGGTTGCATTGGAAGGCTTTCATTACAGATACCAACTGCTGGAAGCATATGTAGCCTCTTGCACCTCAAGACAACATGTAATAAAGGGGAGAAAAGTTAACAGGACTCATTCTACCCACCTGGCTTAGGATTTTTGATGGGGAGCCATGAAATGGCATTACCACCTACCCAACGACATAAGCCCACTACTTCAGAGTCATCCTTGATTCTCTCCTTGTCTCATCTCCTATATCTAAATCATGGTAAACCTGTCAGCTCTATCTTCAAATATTTCACTAATATAGTCACCTCTTACTGTCTCTGCTACTAGTCCAAGCTACTATCATTTCTCATTTGTTTACTCTAATAGTCTCTTAGATGTTCTTCCTATAACCATTCTTGTACCCCCATCCCACCTGACCTCTTATTCTCCACCTAGCAGCCATATGGATTCATTAAAATTATAAATTAGATCATATCACTTCTCTACCCCCAAACCTTCCAATGGCTTTTTGATGCACTTAGAATAAAACACAAACTCCCCTTAGCCTAAAGGGCCCTATATGAACCTCCAGCTCCATGTTATACCCAACTCAACTGTGCTCATTTTCCTATAACCATGATGACCTTTTTGATGTTCCTGTAACTAACCAAGCTTATTGCTGTCCCCAAGAACTTTGTATTTATAATTCCTTTGGCCTGTAATTTCCGTCTTTCAAAATTTTAAATGACTCAAGTCTGAATCCAAATGTCATTTCCTTAAAGGGGCATTCCCTTTGTAAAGAGGCTCCTTCTCCCCCACATCGTTCTCTATAGCATTCCCTTCATTTATTCTTTATGGCACTTGTTTAATTATAAATATTTTGCTTATTTGTTTTCTTGTTTATTGTCTCTCTACTAGACTATAAGCTACTTTAGAGAATGAACTTTGTCTGTCTTATTCTTTGTTGTATTCCCAGAGCCTAAAATCTTGCCTTAAATATTTGTTGAATGAATGAATGGGTGGATGAAGGGAGAGATGAATGATGGACAGATGGATGGAAATAGATCCCTGAGACTGTGGCCAACAAACATAAAGGGAGCTGCTCACAGGTGGCCAGTAGAATGCAGAAGTGTATTTAAGTTGTAATAGCCCCAGAACAAAGGTCAGTTCCTCAGATAGATTCCATTTCATCATTATGTCTGTGGAAATTTTGGGAAGCACTAGATGCCTACACCAAGAGTCCATGAGTCATTTGTTTCCTTGAGAATCTGGAAACTTTATGAGATTGGCTTTAGAAAGTGCTTCCTTCTAGCCAGCTGGTCCTAATGCTTATGCTTTACTTTCATAGTGGAGGGTGCCCTTGGGGGAAATAGAATGTCATGACTTTGAGGTGGGTCAAGTTTAAGGAAGTCAAGTAGAGCACTAAGTCAAAAACAGATGGTCTGGATACAAAAAAAAGAATAGAGTCACTTGCATTCCAGCCACAATTGTGGTGGTGGTCTCTGGCCCATGAGTCATCAATACATGTGTTTTTAGACACGTAGAGAGAGAGAGAGAGAGAGAGAGAGAGAGAGAGAGAGAGAGAGATGTCAAGGGCTCTCATTTAAAATGTGAAAGTCTGAATTTGTCATTCAAACGTATTTATGGTTAGACACCCAGTTGGATGTGTTTTCCATTTGCCCGATTTTAAGTGTTAACCTGGAGAAATGTCCAGACTGCCTTTTCTCCTCCCCTCCCATCAGAGCCACAAGCTCCTGGCGTTTGGTTTTTATGTAGGAAACCAGATTAAGTAAAACAGCTTCTTTCCCTAAGATAAATCCTCTGGTGGCCAGTCTGGGGCAAGCTGTCTCCTCTTGTGCAACTATACACTCGGTATTTGAATAGAACACTGTTAATATTTCTTTTAATTGTATTTTCTTCACAAATCTATTCCAAGAGACTGTAATACTCTTAAATGGTAAGCCAAGGGGATTATGGTGGCAACTTTATTCAAACAATACCACTGCTCCTTGAGAGAGGGATTAAACAGGGTTTCCAGGCGGCCGTCTGCCAGGGTACTTAGCTCTCAAGAGGTTGCCCAGTGCCCAGGATCAACAACCGAAAGAATGCTTTAGAGAGAAGGTACTGAAGGTCTTAACTGATGCAGGACTCACGTAACCTTGCTGTAAGAGTTTACAGCTTTCTTCCATAGAAACTTGTGGATTCTGTCCTTTAGGGAGCATCTGGCATTTAGCATGTTCCTAGGATAGCGAAAAAAGAAGAAATAGGTCTGCTCGAATTCCATCTTAAAGCTTAAACAGCCTGCACATGGGGCGTGAGGAGAGTTGGAATTTTGGAAGGTGGGAGGGATCACTCTTGGTCAAGTTCAGTATACTTCATGATATTCATTCTGGCCCTCTCCTTACTGGTCGTGTGAACTTGGGCAAGTTAATTGAATTTTTCTGTTCCTCAGTTTCCTTATCTGCAACATGGGGACAGTAAGAAGTAACAATCGATGATGTAAGCAGAACTAACTGAAATAATGTTTGCAAAGCACACAGCAGAGGCCTGGCACAAAACAAGGACTCTATGAATGTGAACTGCTATTATCAAAGTTTTTCTGTTTTCTCCCTTGTTCAGGTTGGACAAGTTGTTTTCAGTACCGCTAGGTCTTTTCTTTCTCAACATCTGAGACTCAAAGGCATCCAGAGGCTCCTCTTGGGGTGACTGACTGACTGGGACTGAGGAGTTCCGAGGGACGCCAGACCTTCAGTGCCCAAACCAGGAGAGACCAGGGCAAACTGGGCTGGGCAGTCAGTCCCTTTGGAAAGGTCCCACACCAGATTCCCAGTTCTGTGAGGTCTTCCTTAGGCTAGGCAATGCTTCCAAAAAAGTCAATTCCGATGCTCTTTGAAATTCACCTTGTTTCTGGAAACTCTTTAGAGCTTTTCCCTTACATCATCTCGGCAGACATGGGGCAAAAGGCAGTGCTGTGTTTCATAGGCCAAGGGAAAGTGGGGTTCTCTAGGCATCTTCAGTAGCTTGTTTTTCAATTCAGGGCTTATAAATCAAGGGCCCAGATGTCCGGCAGGCTGGGAGGTGGACCATGGAAAGGAATCAGGATAAACTGAAATGATTTTTGCCATTGGCTTGGGCAGTACACCTTGCCAAGAGGCTTTTCCCTCAATTTTAAACAGATCAGTGTTATAAGGGGAAATGTACTCCATATGTTGCTCATGCCTTTTCCCTCAATTCACAAAAATGCCATCTTCTTAGAGAGGCAGAGTTTCCAGGAATTGTTTGGAATCTTTTTCCTCAAAGAAAGTACCACTCCAGTAGTCACAAATAACTCAGTTTTTCTTCACAGTTCCAGGTGGAGAGAATAAACCTGATTTTGGTTTCTGCCTCAATGGCCCTAAGAGCATTCTCTCCTAACCTTTTAAAATCTCCTATTCCACAGTATAATTTTGTCCCTTTCCAAAGAGTACAGATTTTCTGTTTTGTTCACTTCCAAGTTTACCTGAATTTAATAGAGGTCAACAAAAACCTGACAGGCTCAATTATTTTTATTAGTGGAAAGAGAAGTCACAAACCAAGAACATCACTTCCCCTTTGGATAGCATCAAATGCTGTGTTTTTTTTTTTTTTAATCAGCCTTACTTTGGAGGCATAAATCATCATTAAGGAGATAAGTAGACAAGAAATATTATCCCTAGTTTGCTTATTTTTTTCCCTAAAAAAGATTCTGTTAAAAAAGAACCATTCCACAAAACAGATGAACATCGGGAGGTGGGTACGGGGGTTAGGAAAGACAAACCAGAAAACAGACTCTTAACTATAGAAAACAAACTGATAGTTTCCAGGGGGTAAGTGGGTGGGGGGATGGGGGAAATAGGTGATGGGGGTTAAGGAGGGCACTTGTGATGAGCACAAGTGTTGTATGGAAGTGTCGAATCACTATATTTATATATCTGAAACTAACATTACACCATATGTTAACTAACTGGAATTTAAATAAAGACTTGAAAAAAGGAACCATTCTCCTTAGCTTAATCTTATAATTTTTCTCTAGCCCATATTCTCTCCCTCTTCTCTGAAAGTAAAAGTCACCTGTTTTTCCATGACCCCGTCAATTGCCTCTGAGCTCTGATGTGGTTCAGTTTGTCCGTGGTCTGAGGACCAGACAGGCCTGAAATCCTTTGTGGTTTATCAGTAAGGGGCCCCACCCCCACCTCCCCCAGGTATTAGGTCACCTCCATTTGTTTGGCCAGAACTGGCGTCCTTTTCTGAGACTGGAAGCCAGATTGGTTCATCACCAGAATAGGAAACTGGAACTGACATTGGTTTTGCAGATGTGCAAAAAAAATCCCAGGAGTTTTGAAAAAAAGAAAGAAAGGGAAAGGGTTTTGAGAAGACAAGACAAAGGGTTTTTAAGAGGACTGAAAACAAAACAATTAATCATATGGTGACTGTTACACTTGTTTCCATTAAGGTGACTCACTTTCTCTGCATTTTTAGACTAAAATTCAATTCCATTTTTATGTAACTACTGAATGACTATCACAAGTTTTTCCTTTGTTTCTCTCTCTTTTGTTATTGTTGTTTCTCAAAGTCAAAAAAGATTTTCAAATTGCCTTCTTAATCCCGAACCAGAAAAGGAAGTGATTTCATGTGTGAGATAATGAAGTAAAAGGACAGTGTTAAATCAGCACCCGATCAACTGCAAAGACTTGCCACTGGGGGAAAAATAAAAGTCTAGAAAAGAGCCTTAGAATTGTCATAATAAATTGCCTGGGCAACCAAAGTTTCTCAGGACCCTTCACCTTTTCTGACTTGAGGACAGGTTTGCCTTTTAGTACCAGAAAATTTCCAAAATGGTGAATGTCATCTCCCATAGGTGAGACCCCGGAGTGGGTCTAGAAATCATATAAGAAAATATTGTATTTCTTTTCTACCTCCCATTTCCCCAGTTCAGCAAGAAATTATGACTTAACAGCAGAAGTTTCCTGAGTCTTTAACAGTGCAGGCAGCATGGGCCCTTGACTCATACAGCCAGGATGTTAATTTTATCAGTTTCCATTTGTGTGACTGTGGGCTAGTTACTTAGAGTCTCTTAACTCTACTCTCTCACCTATAAAATAAGAATAATTACAAGAGTAGTAGTAATAATGATAATAATAATAATTCCTGTGCCTGAAATAAACATTATTATTAAAAGTCAGCAGACTGATCGTTCCTCCTGACAATAGCTACCAAGTAGATTAAACTCCCGGAATGTCAGTGGAAACCTCTTCCTCTATGCTTGCATTTCTTCACCTTCGGTTCATTCAGTGGTTTTGGAATTTTATTTCTGGGGTAATGGAAACACTGTCCAATAATAATGTCCCTTTAATTAGGACAAAACTGGCATTTTATTTTATTTTATTATTTTTATTTTTTAAAATTTTATTTAAATTTTACTTAGTTAACATATAGTGCAGTATTGGTTTCTTTCTTTTTTTAATTTATATTCAATTATCCAACATATAGTACATCATTAGTTTCAGATGTAGTGCTCAATCATTTATCAGTTGCATATAACACCCAGTGCTCGGGGGGCCTGGGTGGCTCAGTCGGTTAAACATCTGCCTTCGGCTCAGATCATGATCCCAGTGTCCCAGGATTGAGTCCCATGTCAGGCTCCCTGCTCAGTGGGGAGTCTGCTTCTCCCTCTCTCTTTGCTCCTCCCCTGCTTGTGCTCACTCACTCTCTCTTGCTCACTCACTCTCTGTCTCAAATAAATAAATAAATAAATAAATAAATAAATAAATAAATAAAATCTTAAGAAAAAGATAACACCCAGTGCTCATCACATCATGTGCCCTCCTTAATGCCCATCACCCAATTACCCCCCACCCACCTCCCCTCTAGCAACCCTCAGTTTTTTTCCTATAGTATTTACCCCAAAGATACAAACATAGTGATCTGAAAGGGCACCTGCACCCCAATGTTCATAGCAGCAATGTCCACAATAGCAAAACTGTGGAAAGAGCTGAGATATTCACTGAGATGAATGGATAAAGAAGATGTGGTATATATATATATATATATATACATATATATATATATATATACACACACAGAGGGATATTACTCAGCCATCAGAAAGGATGAATACTTACCATTTACATCGGTGTGGATAACTGGCATTAAAAAATAGTTATAATTTTATTATTTTCTGTATTAAATCCTGTTATTGGTACTTGGAGAATACATGGAGATAACAGAGCTGGTTTATTTTATATGTACTGTGGCTTTCCTTCTGTCACCACCTGCTCCTCCCCCATGGATGACACTTTCCTTTTGGGTCGGGTACAGAGAGAGAATATTTGAGTAGTAGCCCGGTCGAGGTCTGGGAATTATCCCAGATTCATAAATTCATCTTCTGGGCAAAAATTACTTTTCAATTACCAGATAATGCCTGTGTTGACATTCAGATCATCGGTGGCAATCACACAGACCAAACACAATGGATATGAGGTCAGATTCAATATAGAAAGACACATGATCACCAGATCATTTCTGGTGTCTGACTCATATTGAGTTGTTTTATTTGCTTTATCACTTTCTGTTAAAAATGGAAATAGACTGACTCCTAAAATTGAGGATTACTTAAAAAAGAACAGTTCTAAGAAGTTGATTTGCTTCAATTCAACTCAACAAATATTTATTGAGTATCTACTATAAAACTAGAAAGTGGCAAAGTCTTAAAATTCAGTAATGTCCCTTGTCCTGATGGAGCTTATAGTCTGATGTAGAATAAAGATGTTGTACAAGTCAATTACCAGTATGATGAGGGACTAGACAGGGACTATGGGAGGGTACAGCATGAGAATTAATTCAGTATAGAGCAGAGATTCTTAAACTTTCCTGTGCATATGAATCTCCTAGGAATTTGTTAAAAGTTAGTTTTCTGGTCCCTGGTCATTCTGATGTAGTGGTCCATGGGCCACACTTTGGGAACACTGGTAGAGTGGCTCAGGAAAGGTTGCCTTGAGAACTGAAGCTCAACCAAGGTCTAAAGGATAAGAAGGAGTTGCCTTTCTAAGTGGTGGTTGGAGAAGAGCTGTCCAGTCAGACAAGAGCAGGAAGAAATGCATTAGAGATGGGGCAAAAGGGACACATAATGGTGGGCTTCCTTCCTAAGGGGCCCTGAACCCGTGCATTCAGGGAGACTCCTAGTTCCATTGCTTCTGGGTGTTCGTCTGAGGAAAAGAACATTTTGGTAGGGTTGCCTTCTCAGGTGAACACTTGGAAAGGAAGGCCTAGTTTTTCAGGGAAAACTTCCTAATACCAAAATGGAAAAAAAATGCACACACACACACACACACACACACACACACACACACCCCAAAAACAGACAGGGAGAAAGGAAAATATGCACCCTGGGTCTAATTTCACCCTCAGACATTCCCACCACTGGAAATGGAGTGGTTGGAAAATGCCTTCATAAGCAGGATTTAGGGGTATAATTAGAAAATTATCTCTTCCTAGAACATTTTGTGAAATTCTGCCTCGAGGTGTCAACAGGTCTCTGTGGGGCTCTCTCCAGCAGAACTCGACTGACACATGTAAAACTCAGTGGGGTTCCAAGACGACCACTGTAGAATCTCAAGTATGTGGAAGGAGTTCGCTGTGTTTGCCAGTACAGTTTTTCCAAAAAAAGAAAAATTCTGCAGAGATCAAAGATGGGTGGGGGAAGTGGGCCCTAGCCTCAGTCGGAAGGTTTTGTCATCAGAAGAATTCAAGCTGGTGAGTTTCTGGCAAGGCAGGTCATTGGGCCATGAGAGAGAAGTGAATCTCCGAGTTTTTGATGTGAGGCAAAGAATGGAGACCCAGTGAAGAGGGAGAAATGAGGAATTAGGGATAGCCGCTCTCATCTGAGTTATGTCCCTGACCACAGACTGTCTTGAGGTCTCTGGCATCTTTTTCAGTATCCGGCTCTAGAACAAAACTTACTCAGTGCTTCCTCAGATGCCTGCTCACTACATATCACCAGCAGCCATGTATTTGAGAAGAATGTTGGGGATGATGTATGGGCAGCTCAAATAACACTCCAAGGTTTTCTCTTAACATTTTTTTCCTCTTTTTAAAAATTTATTTTTTTATCCAAAAACTAATGATGTAATATATGGTGATTAACATAACAATAAAAAAATAAAAAAATTATTTTTTTAAGAGAGAGAGAGCGTGCATGTACGTGTGTGCGTGTGCACGTGGGTGGGGAGGGCCAGGGGGAGAGGGAGAGAATCTTAAGTAGACTCCCCGTTGAGTGTGGAGCCCCACGAGGGACTCTATCTCATTACCCTGAAATCATGTCCTAAGGCTAATTCCAGTGTAGGAGGCTTAACCACCTAAGCCACCCAGGCGCCCCCCCTTTCCTTTTTTTTTTTTTAATTTTGGGGAAATCAGGCTAACCCAAGGAGAAAGGAAGTCCAAAGTGGTAGTCCCAGGAATGTGTGTCAGAGGGTGAAGGATGAGGAGAAGCGGATGTTGGAGTTCACAGATAGGAGAGCTCTGTTCTGGAGTGAGACCCTGAGGGTTCTAATCCTGCCTGCATTTCTTACTAGCAATGTGATTTGTGGAGAAAGCCTAACCCCTCTGTGCCTCAGCTTTACATCTGCAAAACATGCAATAGTATCCACCTCATAGGGCTGTTGGGAGGATTAAATGAATGAATGTAAAGTGCTTAGAGCAGTATGTGCCCATAGTAAGTGCTTAATAGATGCCAACTATAATTTTGTTAAACATATGTACATTGATGTAGACTAGTAGGCATTTAGTTTATTTATTTATTTAATTTATTTTATATTTTTCTTACTTTGTGGCACTTTCTCCAAATTTCTCTGTCAGAATAATGCCCCATGTTAATCAGGGCCTGGGCCCCATCATGTGGATCAGAGTGCCTTTCCTACAACCCTGTCTAATGCATCAGGACCAAAATAAAATGGAAGCAAGAGATAGTGCAGTGACTTCTTCCTGAACCTGCTCACAAGGGTAGTCAGGGAGGTAGCTATTCACCTGCCCTTCCTACAAAATGATGGTTCATTACAGGATACAGAAGGAGGATAATATTCAGCTCACTGAGGTTTTGAAGACTTTTGGTTTCACCAGTAATATGAAGAGAAAGGTGCTCTTCCATTGGATGTGAAATTGAGCTGGCACCTGATACCATCTTAGGGCTTGAGGGCTGGTTATTCTGCCCAGACAGCTGTGTTATAATCCTTCTCCTCAGACCAGCACAGCTCTACCCCTTGGTGCCAGCAAAGGTGTGACTAGAGGGTTAATTTCGTGTGTGTGTGTGTGTGTGTGTGTGTGTGTGTGTATGTGTTTGAATTTTTATGATCCATCATGTTTCCCTTTGCACATGGCCTGCTAGGAAGATCCAGGCCCGATGCATGACCTGCCCCTCGCAGCTATAGCCTGTCATGATGCGCATTTGGAGTACCTTCTTTCTCCACACTCTATTTTACTTTTCTACCTCTAGTTCCTCTTTGACTCCTCTTCTTCACTTATCTTTAACCTATTTGATCTTACTGCATTGTCTGCAGTCATTAAAAGCTGACCCAAGGGACAGGGAAGGTGAGACATGTAAAAAACACATACATAAGTCATTCCAAAGTGTTGGTCATTCAGTGAGATTGGTGTCGATCCTGGCAACTCCCTTACATAAATTTAGCTCTCTTCCTTGGCACTTTATATGAGAATATCCTTTTTGCAATGATTCCAAGAAAACCCAGATATTACTAATGAACAGCCAAGTTTATATACCTTTCTTAAGTAGTTACTAAATCTACCAGTGCAGAGGTGTAAAGGTCAGGTCTGAGTTTATTATTTAGAAATGACATGAAAATATGCACATTTAGGTGACTGAGTTGATGTAACTTGTGTTCTCTGGACATGGCAGCTGACAGACTCCAAACTTAACTGTCCTAACCAGCCACGGAGTCAGAACTGTTTATCATGATCAAACAGAAAGGTCATCTTCTAAGAACACAAGGCCGTCAGTCTGAAAATGTGTTTAGAATTTTGGAATTCTAACTCTGGAATTCTGTCCGGAGTTTAGCAATTTTTCCTTGGGAGAATGACCATATCAAGTATGGTTGAGCACACTGTTTTAGAAAATGACTGAACTTCCCACTGTCTTTAGCTGGGTTCTAACTAAGGAGAAAAAAGAAAAAAAGAAGAGAAGAAAACCACTCTGGAAACAAAGCTGGTTTTCATTGAGAAAAATTTCCTTGCTCTTTCAAATAAGATTATGTTAGGAAAATAGAAGACCTGAACTGGAGATTAACATCTTTTCTGATGTTTCTGTCAAGAGTTCACGCTGTTACTGTTTTTCCAGTACTAAGGAGGGCAACTGCAAACACAAATGTGTGTGGTTTTTTGGGGGGTTATAGAGAGGACAAGACTAGGTTGCCCTTTGCTCTTCTGAGGTATATACACAGCCTACAGATTTTTCCTGACCTAACAGTAATTTACTTACCTGTCACCCAGTTCACTGTAGTTATGATTAAGAACCATACAATTTGGGCTTTTTCCTAAAATGCCTAACATGTTTATAAAAACAGAGAGAAAGAGAAAAATATAATGTGTGCTATGAAAAAAATATACTGACATTTTAAAACAGGTATTATTATTTATCATAATGTTTGCCCTATGCTGGAAAGATGTTAAAATTGGGTGAATTGAATAAATAAAAAATTATTCATCTTTTATTTTGTTCATTATGCCCCTAAAAAGATTATACCTGGGGGCAGGAGTTTATTCACCCGCAAATCAGAATGAAGTCCCCCTACTTCTTTTTTTTTAATTTTTATTTATAATTTTTTTATTGTTATGTTAATCACCATACATTACATCATTAGTTTTTGATGCAGTGTTCCATGATTCATTGTTTGTGCATAACACCCAGTGCTCCACGCAGAACGTGCCCTCTTTAATACCCATCACCAGGCTAACCCATCTCCCCACCCCTTCCCCTCTAGAACCCTCAGTTTGTTTTTCAGAGAGTCCCCCTACTTCTTAAAAAAAAGTGAACTTCTAACTTCTTTCAATTTTTATTTTTATTTATTTTTTATTTTTTTAAAAGATTTTATTTGTTTATTCATGAGAGACAGAGGGAGAGAGAGGGAGAGAGAGATAGAGAGAAGCAGAGGGAGAAGCAGGCTCCCAAGGAGCAGGGAGCCCGATGCGGGACTCGATCCCAGGACCCTGGGATCATGACCTGAGCCGAAGGCAGACGCTTAACCATCTCTTGCAGTTGACAGGTTAGGTACCTGCTACAAAGTTAATATTAGGTTCTGCCAATAACTCCTATATTCTGGACTTGTAATAGACTAAAAAAAAAACCAAACAAACAACAATTTGACCCAGGCATGTCTTTCTGACTCACTGTCTACAAAGTGCAATACAGTCCATGAGATAATGGAAGTGGAATGAAGGAAAACGATGCTTCTCTCCTCAGTTAGGACTACCCCTAGCGGTCTCCATCCAATGACATTTGCATAAATTTTCTTTGCCTCAGCCTTTGACATCTGTCTTGAGAAGTGGTAGAGTGTAGAGATTAAACACATGACCTTTGGAGTCCAGTTGCCTGGGCTGTTATCCTGGGTCTGCTAGTTACAATTTGTGTGTCTTTTCTCAGTTTTGTCATGTGCAAAATGGAAAGTAACACAAATCTCATAACTCATGATACTTTGTGAGCTAATACAAGCATCTGTACTTGGATCTTTAAAGTCTAATCTAAACAGAGCAGCCAGAGTGATTCTTTTAAAGCATGAGTCAGATCCAGTCACTCTTCTACTCAACACTCCCACAGAATCCCCATGTCTATTAGGGTGAAAGCCAAAGTCCTGATGATGGTTTATAAGGATCTGCTTGGACCTCTCTGGCTTCAGCTTCTACCATTCTTCCTTTTGCTTATGAAACTGTTTCTCTGGCTTCCTTGCTGTTCTTCAAACACACCAAGCAAAAAACTAATGATGTAATGTATGGTGATTAGCATAACAAAAAAAAACACACACACACACCAAGCATACCCTCATCCCATTCAGGGCATTTGTCCTTGCTATTCTGTCTGCTTGAAACACTCTTCCCTGGAAATATTCATAGCTCTCTCCTCTGTTTCCTTTAGATCTTTGCTTAAATGTGACTTTTACAATGGGCCTTCCTTGACAATGTCTATAAAAAAGCAACTTCAGGTTCTGGTTTCTGAACTCATCTCCTCCAGGCACACTGAGTCTATAGCTACATATGGAACAATTTTCTCTTAAAAAACCTAAAGCAGACTGAGTGATAATTATGCCTTGGGCAAATGAGAAGAAAACCATCAAAGAAAGTCAAAGAGGTTGAGACACAATCTCATCATAAATCCCACCCCCACCATAGTCACCTACAACTGGAGGGAACTTAAAACCTGGAGCTTCTCCCTGAGGAGTAAAGTGTTTAAACCTCCCATTGGGCACCTCAACTTTTAAGACATGCATTTGACAGAGTCCCCAAGACATCTAATTTATTTTATTTTATTTTATTTTACTTTTTATTTTAATTCCAGTATAATTAACATAGTGTTATATTAGTTTCAGGTGTACAATATAGTGATTTAATAATTCTATACATTAATCAGTTCTCATCGCAATAAGCATACTCTTTTTTTTAAAGATTTTATTTATTTATTTGTCAGAGAGAGAGAGAGCATGCACAAGCAGGGGGATTGGCAGGCAGAGGGAGAAGCAGACTCCCTGCTGAGCAAGGAGCCCGATGTGGGACTTGATAAAGGGTAAAGTAAAGGAGGCTCACCTGCTTATAGTAAAACCTTGGCCTGAAAGGCAGCCATCTAACTTAACACACTCATCTAGGAGCCTGCTGGAGTATTCTCCAGAGATAGAGACTGGTTGGTGGGCACCATTTTTTCATTGCCCTTTTGCCACACTCTGAAGCACCAGTATCTCCTGGAAGAGAGCCTTATATGTGTGTGGTACACTGAGTTCTGCAGTTGCTGCCCAGAGGATGCCTCCTGCTTGCCTGGCTCTGGAGGCCAGGGGATCTTGTGTTCTTGGTCATGTGAGACTGTAATAATTGTTGTCACCCAGAAAGGAGCTCATACCCCCATCTGGTACTCTGAGTTTTATGTTGCCTCTATATCGCCTGGGTCTGGTGGCTAGTGGGGCTTATGTTCATGTTGTCCCACAGGACCATAACCAATGGAGAGAGAGTTCTTAAACAGTTAGCACCCTTCCAGGACACAGCAAGAAGCAACAGACCTGGGAGCTGACTCCTTCTGTGAGGGAGGCCTATTTGATAATCATCATGACTGTGACCTGAGGGGCAGATTTCTGATTAAACACACACATGAGGGCCGACTGCAGTCCTTTCCGGAGACCTCAGAGGGTGAGTGATATATTCATGCTCACTCTGCCATGCTCCAGAGTGCCAGTGTCTCCTGTGGGGAGCTTTCCATACATCTGGTGTTTGCTTCTTGCTGCTGATACCTAGGGAACGCTTCTTGATCACCTGGCTCTGGTGGCCAAAATAGCTTGTGTTCCTGGGCCCCAAAAGACTGTGGCAAGACAGTTCTTGGCAGGCTACCACTTCCAGGGCACTTCACAGATAGTGGGCTGAGGCACACCTTCTAGTCCTTCTGTGAAGGAGATGACTTTGCTTGTCCTGGGGCTTTGGACTGAGGGGCAAGCTTCAGATTTGGCACACATTTAGTGGAGCTATTTTCAAGGAGTGTAGGCTATGGATGCCATCTTGGCACTCTCCCTCTGCTTTGTTCTAGCTCTTCAGTATCTTCCAGAAAGAAACTTATACACCCATCTGGAGCCCCAGTATTTGTGATTGTTACCCAGGGAACACCTCAAGATTGCCTGTCTCTGGTGGCCAGCAGGGCTTATGCTGTGGCCTCTCAGGACATATATATTTGCATACTTTAAAGCTGCTCCCTGTAAGTCTGGCTTCCAGTCAGCCATAACCTAGGTGCTAAGACCCTCCCCTCTGGGATGCTGACAGGTTTCGGCACATTCCCAACTACTAGGAACTATTAAAAATGTATTGGGCCACTTAAATAAGCACAAAGGCTTAAGATATGATGAAGAGCTGGGGTAGGGCTGAACAAAAGATTCTTCTCCTATGTGAGGTCACTCCTTCAAGATTGGGAGAGGTGGTTGTTTCATCTTCTGTGTTAAAACTACAACAGAGCATTAAGCACAGTGAAGAAATGAGGAATATGTTCCAAATGAAAGAACAAGATAAAACTTCAGAAAAAAAAAGTTAATGAAATAGAGATAAGTAATTTACCTGATAAAGAGTTTAAACTATGGTCACAAAGATGATCACATAATTAGGGAGAAGAATGGATGAATATGGTGAGAACTTCAACAAAGAGCTGGAAGACACAAGAAGTTACCAAACAGAAATCATGGAGCAGAAGAGCACAATAACTGAACTGAAAAAATACACCAGAGGGCTTCAACAACAGTCTCGATGAAGAAAAAGAAAGAATTAGTAAATTTAAAGACAGGGCAGTGGAACTTATCAGAGCAGCAAAAAGAAAAAAAAAATGAAGATAGATTAAGGGGGTTATGTGACAACATCAAACAGACTAACATTTGCATTATAGGACTCCCAGAAAAGGGAGAGAGGGACAGAAATCTTATTTGAAAAAAAGAAAATAGCTGAAACTGTCTAACTTGGTGAAGAAAACAGACATCCAGATTCAGGAATCCCATAGAGTTCCAACCAAATAAGATGAATCTAAAGAGACCAACACCAAGACACGTTATAATCCAAATGTCAAAAGTTAAAGACAAGGAGAGAAACTTAAAAGCAGCAACAGGAAAACAAGTTGTTACATACCAGTGAACTCCCATAAGATGATCAGCATTTTTTTTTAGCAAAAACTTTGCAGGCCACAAGGGAGTGGTAGAATATAGTCTAAGCGCCGAAAGAAAAAATTTCCAACTGACAATATTCTACCTGGCAAAGTTAACATTCAGAATTGCAGAAGAGATAGAGTTTTCCAGACAAACAAAAACTATCACCACTAAACTGGCCTTATGAGAAATAATCTGATAGGAAAGGGTACTAATTAGTAGCACGAACACATATGAAAGAGTAAATCTCACTGGAAAAGTAAAAAATATAGTAAAGATGGTGAATCAATTACTTATGAAGCTAGTATGAAAGTTAAAAGACAAAAATAGTAAAAATAATATGACTACCATAATTAGTTAAGGAATGCACAAGACAAAAATATGTAAATGTGACAATATAAACATAAAAAATAAGGTGGGGAGAGTGAAAATGTTAAACCAGAGAGTGGGATCGAACTTAAGTTGTTATCAACTTAAAATAGATTATTACAAATAAAGTTGTTATATATAAGCCTCATGGTAATCACAAAGTGAAAACCTGTAGGAAATACACAAAAGAGAAAGAGAAAAGAATACAAATTATCAAACCACAAAGGAAGAGAGCAAAAGAAGAAGAAAGGAACAGAGGAACTACAAAAACAGCCAGAAAACAATGAACAAAATGGCAGTAAGCACATACCTATCAATAACTAATGTAAATATAAATGGACTAAAAAACAAGACCCATCTATATGCTACCTAGAAGAAACACACTTTAGGTGTAAGGACATGCACAGACTGAAAGTGAAGGGGTGGAAAAAGATATTCCATGCAAATGAAACCAAATATATTTATGTCTGACAAAATAGACTTTAAAACAAAGACTATGTGATAGAGAAAGAAGGATGTTACATAACAATAAAGGGGTCAACCCAACAAAAGGATATAACATTTGTAAATATTTATGCACCTAATGTAGGACCACCTAAATATATAAAAAATTATTAACAGACCTGAAAGGGAGAAATGCCCAGCAATACAATGTTAATAGGGGACTTCAGTATTCCACTACCAATGGATAGATCATCCAAACAGAAAATTGATAAGGAAACATCAGCCTTAAATGACATGTTAGACGAGATGGACTTAATATATATTTACAGAACATTCCATCCCAAAGCAACAGAATACATATGTTCTCAAATGCACATAGAACATTTTCCAAGATAGATCATATGTTAGCCACAAAACAAGTCTTAATAAATTTAAGAGGACTGAAATCATACTAGGCATCTTTTCCAACCACAATGGTATGAAACTAGAAATTAATTACATGAAGAAAACTATAGAGAGTTCACAAATATGTGGATATTAAACAACATGCTAAGAACAAGCAGTGGGTCAAAGAAGAAATCAAAAGCAAAATCAGAAAATACCTTGAAACAAACAAAAATGGAAATGTAACATACCAAAATTTATGTGATGTAACTAAAGTAGTTTTAAGAGGGAAGTTCATAATGCTAAATGCCTATCTAAAGAAATAAGAAAAATCTCAAATAAACCACCAAACTTTACACCTCTTGGAACTAAAAAAAAGAACAAAGCCCAAAGTTGAAAGGAAGGAAAGAAAGATGAGAGTAGAAATAAATGAAATAAATTCTAAAAAGACAACAGAAAATATCAGTAAAACTAAGAGCTGTTTCTTTGAAAGGATAAACAAAATTGACAAGCCTTTAGCTAGCCTCACCAGAAAAATAGAGCACTTAAGTAAAATCAGAAATAACAGGGGAGATGTTACAACTGATATCACAAAAGTACAAAGGATCATGAGACTACTATAAACATTTATATGCCAATGAATTGGACAACCTAGAAAAAGTGGATAAATTTCTAGAAACATACAACCTACCAAGACTAAATCATGATGAAATAGAAAATCTGAACAGATCAATTATTAGCAGGGAGATTGAGTCAGTAATCAAAAACCTCCCAATTAAAAAAACTCCAGGACCAGACAACTTCAAAGGTAAATTCTACCAAACATTCAAAGAATTAATACTAATCCTTTTAAATGTCTTCCAAAAAATAGAACAGGGCAGAGGGATGGGTGGGTGGTGAGTCTTCCAAACACATTTTATGCAGCTAGCAATTTCCTGTTACTAAAATCAGATATAGACACCACACACACACACGCACACGCACACGCACACGCACACAGAAATTACAGGCCAATATCTCTGATGAATGTCACAAAATCCTCAGCAAAATATTAGCAACCCAAATTCACCAATACATTAAAAAGATTATACACCATGATTAATGTGTTATACCATCTTAACAAAATGAAGGATAAAAATCATGTGATTTTCTCAATAGATGCAGAAAAAGCTTTTAACAATATTTCATTTTCATTTATGATAAAAACTCTCAACAAAGAGGGTATAGAGGGAATGTGCCTCAACAGAACAAAGGTCATATATGACAAACCTAGAGGTAACATAATATTCAATGGTAAAAAGCTGAAAGCTTTTCCTCTAAAATTAGGAACAAGACAAGGATGTCCACTTTCATCACTTTTATTCAACATAGCCTGAGTAATTAAGCAAGAAAAAGAAATAAAAGGCATCTAAATTGGAAAGGAAGATGTAAAACTGTCACTATTTACAGATGACATGATATTTTTATATAGAAAATCCTAAAGATTCCATTAAAAAACTGTTAAAACTAATAAATGAATTTGGTGGGGTGCCTGGGTGGCTTAGTCAGTTAAGTGTCTGCCTTTGGCTTAGGTCATGATCCTAGGGTCCTGGGATTGAGTCCTGCATTGGGCTCCCTGCTCCACGGGGAGTCTGCTTCTCCCTCTCCCTCTGCCTGCCTCTCCCCCTGCTTGTGCTCTCTCTCTCTGTCAAATAAATAAATAAAATCTTAAAAAAAAATAAGTTTGGTAAGTTGCAAAATACAAGGTCAATACTCAAAAATTTGTTGTGTGTTTTTACATTAATAACAAACTATCAGAAAAAGAAATCGAGAAAGCCATTCCATTTACAACTGCATCAAAAAGAATAAAAGACCTAGGAATAAATTTAGCCAAGAATGTGAAAAATCTATATATTGAAAACTACATGATGTTAATGAAAGAAATTGAAGAAGATAATAATAAATAAGAAGATATTCTGTGCTCATGGATTGGAAGAATTAACACTGTCAAAATGTCCATACTACCAAAGCAATCTACAGATTCAATGCAATGCCTATCAAAATTCCAATGGTATTTTTCACAGAAATAAAACAAACAACCCTAAAATTTGTGTGGAAAGACATTGCACAGAAACGCAAACATGAGAGAGAAAAACAAAGCTAGAGGCATCCCACTCTGATTTCAAACTATATTACAAAGCTAGTAATTAAAACAGTATGGTGTTGGTATAAAAATAGACATATAGATCAAAGGAACAGAATGGAGAAACCCAGAAATGAACCCACATGTATGTGGTCAATTAATTTATGACAAAAGAGCCAAGAATATACAATGAGGAAAAGACAGTCTCTTCAATAAGTGGTGTTGGGAAAATTGGACCACTACCTTACCCCATACACAAAAATTAACTCAAAATGGATTAAAGACTTGAACATAAGACTTGAAACCATAAAACTTTTAGAAGAAAGTGTAGGCAGTAAGTTCCTTAACATAGATCATGGTGATGATTTTTTAAATCTGACACAAAAAGCAAAAGGAACAAAGGCAAAAACCAACAAGTGAGACATCACGCTAAAAAGCTTCTGCATAGCAAAGGAAACCATCAACAAAATGAAAGGCAACATACTGAATCGGAGAAAATATTTGCAAATCATATATCTGATAAGGTGCTAATATCCAAAATATAAAAAAAACTCATACAACTCAATAGCCAAGAAACAATCAATCTGATTAAAAAATAGGCAGAAGATCTGAATAAACATTTTTCCAAGGACGCATACAACTGGCCAGCAGGTACAAGAAAAGACACTAAACATCATTAATCATCAGAGAAATGCAAATCAAAACCACAATGAGCCATCACCTCACACCTGTTAGAATAGCTATAATTAGAAAGACAATAAATAACAAGTGTTGGTGATGATGTGGAGAAAAGGGAATTGTTGCATTTTTGGTGGGAATATAAATTGGTGCAACCATTGTGGAAAACAGCATGGAGTTTCTCCAAAAAGTTTAAAATAGAACTACCATGTGATTTAGCAATTCCACTTTTGGGTATTTATTTGAAGAAAATGAAAATATTAAATCAAAAAGATATATGCACTCTTATGTTCATTGCAGCATTATTTACAATAGCCAAGATATGGAACAAGTGTAAGTGTTCATCAATGAATGAATGGATAAAGAAATTGTGTGTGTGTGTGTGTGTGTGTGTGTGTGTGTGTGTGATATATACATACCTTTATGTATGTACACATATAAATATGTATATGTATGTGTGTATATATATATATACCTATATATATTTCAGTCATAAAAAAGAATGAAATCTTGCCATTTGCAACAACACAATTGGACCTTGAGGGCATTAGAGTAAGTGAAATAAATCAGACAAAGACAAATACCATATGATCTCTCTTACATGTAGAACCCAAAAACCAAGCTCATAGATACAGAGAACGGATTGTGGTTTGTAAGAGATGGGGGTGGGAGAAGTGGGTGAATTTTTTTTTAGTTTAAACAAATGGATTTTCCACATAAAGTATCATGTCATCTGTGAAGAGAGAGAGTTCGACTTCTTCTTTGCTAGTTTGAATACATTTTATTTCTTTTTGTTTTCTGATTGCTGTTGCTAGGACTTCTAGTACTATGTTGAACAATAGCGGCAAGAGGGGGCATCCTTGTCGTGTTCCTGATCTTAATAGAAAGGCTCTCAGCTTTTCCCCATTGAGGATGATATTTGCTGTGGGTTTTTCATAGATGGATTTTATGAACTTGAGGAATGTTCTCTCAATCCCTATACTCTGAAGAGTTTTAATCAGGAAAGGATGCTGTATTTTGTCAAATGCTTTTTCTGCATCAAGAGGACCATATGTTTCTTCTCTCTCCTCTTATTAATGTGTCCTATCACATTGATTGATTTGCGAATGTTGAACCACCCTTGCATCCCGGGGATAAATCTCACTTGGTCATGGTGGATGATCCTTTTAATGTATTGTTGGATCCTATTAGCTAGGATTTTGTTGAGGATTTTGGAATCTATATTCATCAGGGATATGGGTCTGAAATTCTCCTTTTTGATGGGGTCTTTGCTGGTTTGGGATTAAGGTAATGCTGGCCTCATAGAATGAGTCTGAAAGCTTTCCTTTATTTCTAATTTGTTTCCTTTGTTTCTATTTTTTGGAACAGCTTCAGGAGAATAGGTATTATCTCTCTGAATGTTTGGTAGAATTCCCCAGGGAATCCATCAGGCCCTGGACTCTTTTTTTGGGAGGTTTTTGATCACTGCTTCAATTTTGTTACTGGTTATTGGCCTCTTCAGGTTGTCAATTTCTTCCTGTTTCAGTCTTGGGAATTTATAGGTTTACAGGAAAGCCTCCATTTCATCCAGGTTGCTCAATTTATTGGCATATAGTTGTTGATAATAATTTCTAATAATTGTTTCTATTTCCTTGGTGTTAGTCATGACCTCTCCCCTTTCACTCATAATTTAATTAATTTGGGTACTTTCTATTTTCTTTTGGATAAGTCTGGCCAGTGGTTTATTGATCTTATTAATTCTTTCAAAGAACCAGCTTCTAGTTTTGTTGACCTGATCTACTGTGTTTCTGGTTTCTAATTCATTGGTCTCTGCTCTAATCTTAATTATTTCTTTTCTAATGCATGGCCTTAGGCATTGTTTGTTGCTTTTTCTCTAGTTCTTTAAGGTATAAAGTTAGTTGGTGAATTTGGGATTTTTCTATTTTTTTGATTGAGGCTTGGATGGCTACGTATTTCTCCCTTAGGACTGCCTTTGCAGTATCCCATCCAAAAGACTCCACCCCCAAATTACTAGAACTCATACAGCAATTCAGTAATATGGCAGGATACAAATCAATGCACAGAAATCAGCTGCTTTCTTATACACTAACAATGCAACTGTAGAAAGAGAAATTAGGGAAACAATTCCATTTACAGTAGCACCAAAAACCATAAGCTACCTTGGAATAAACCTAACCAAAGAGGTAAAGGATCTATACTCTAGGAACTACAGAACACTCATGAAAGAAATTGAAGAAGACACAAAAAGATGGAAAAACATTCCATGCTCATGGATCAGAAGAATAAATATTGTTAAAATGTCTATGCTACCGAGAGCAGTCTATACCTTCAATGCAATCCTGATCAAAATTCCAATGACATTTTTCAACGTGCTGGAACAAACAATCCAAAAATTTGTATGGAATCAGAAAAGACCCCAAATTGCCAAGGAAATGTTGAAAAAGAAAAACATAGCTGGGGGCATCATGTTGTCCAATTTCAAGCTATATTACAAAGCAGTGATCACCAAGACAGCATGGTACTGGCACAAAAACAGACATACAGACCAATGGAACAGAATAGAGAGCCCAGATATGGACCCTCAACTCTATGGTCAAATAATCTTTGACAAAGCAGGAAAAAATATGCAATGGAAAAAAGACAGTTTCTTCAATAAATGGTGCTGGGAAAATTGGACAGCTATATACAGAAGAATGAAACTTGACCATTCTCTAACACGATACACAAAGACAAATTTAAAATGGATGAAAGACCTCAATGTGAGACAGGAATCCATCAAAATCCTGGGGTAGAACATAGGCAGTAACCTCTTTGACATCAGCCACAGCAACTTTCAAGATTCATGTCCAAAGGCTAATGAAACAAAAGCAAAAATGAACTTTTGGGACTTCATCAAGATAAAAAGCTTCTGCACAGCAAGGGAAACAGTCAACAAAACAAAGAGGCAACCCACAGAATGGAAGATGTTTGCAAATGACACTACAGATAAAGGGCTGGTATCCAAGATCTATAAAGAACTTCTCAAACTCAACACCCAAAAAACAAATAACCAAGTCAAAAAATGGGCAGAAGACATGAAGAGACACTTCTCCAAAGAAGACATACAAATGGCTAACAGACACATGAAAAAGTGTTCATCATCATTAGCCATCAGGGAAATTCAAATCAAAACCCCACTGAGATACCACCTTACACCAGTTAGAATGGCAAAAATTGACAAGGCAAGAAACAACAAAAGTTGGAGAGGTTGTGGAGAAAGGGGAACCCTCTTACACTGTTGGTGGGAATGCAAGTTGGTACAGCCACTTTGGAAAACAGTGTGGAGTTGCCTCAAATAATTAAAAATAGAGCTACCCTATGACCCAGCAATTGCACTCCTGGGTATTTACCCCAAAGACACAGGTGCAGTGAAAAGAAGGGCCATATGCACCCCAATGTTCATAGCAGCAATGTCCGCAATAGCCAAACTGTGGGAAGAGCCGAGATGCCCTTCAACAGATGAATGGATAAAGAAGATGTGGTCCATATATACAATGGAATATAACTCAGCCATCAGAAAGGATCATCAACATGGATGGGACTGGAGGAGATGATGCTAAGTGAAATAAGTCAAGCAGAGAAAGTCAATTACCATGTGGTTTCACTTCTTTGTGGAACATAAGGAATAGCATGGAGGACATTAGGAGAAGGAAGGGAAAAGGAAGTGGGGGGAGATCAGAGGGAGAGATGAACCATGAGAGACTATGGACTCTGAGAAACAAACTGAGGGTGTTAGAGGGGAGGGGGGTGGGGGGATGGGTTAGCCTGGTGATGGGTATAAAGGAGCGCACATACTGCATGGAGCACTGGGTGTTATATGAAAACAATGAATCATGGATCACCACATCAAAAACTAATGATGTATTGTATGGTGATTAACATAACATAATAAAATTAAATTAAAACAAAACAAAACAAAAAGTAAATGGAATAAATTTTTTTAAATAATAAAAAAAAGCCAAAAAAATCACCTAACCAAATTTAGGAATCTTGGGATACTTTCCCATTGCTATCCAAAAAATCAATTAATTAAAAAAAAAAAGATAAAGCAATTCCACCTGACACCACTTGTATCCTTTACTTTCTCCATAGCACTTTATACCATATGACATGTTATGCATCTACTTGTTTGCTTATTATATGCTTCCCTATTAGAATGCAAGCTTCATCAAAGGGAGAGCTTTCTTTTTCTTTTGCCACAGAATCCCCAGCATCCATAACAATGCCTTACACATAGAAAGTAGTACTGAATGAAAATTTGATGAATGAATGAATGAATACACTCAAGATAGTACCTGCCATACCTGATGGTATCTGTTGTCATCATTGTCATCATCATCTTTATTATTATCTCACATGAATTGCAATCTCCCCTGGATTTTCTCTGGAATGTTAGTTGCCAAAAAATTCTTGATTCAATTGGAAATGACTACTGATCTTTACATTCTCTTTGGGCACTAGTCAGCCCTTAGCTACAGTTACTAGAGGCAACTAGAGTCTATCTGGATTTTGTGCCTTGTATATTATGACATGTCAACAGTATTTTTTATATGTATTTTTTATTATGTTCAGTTAGCCACTGTATAGTAGTACATCATTAGTTTTTGATTTAGTGTTCAATGGTTCATTAGTTAGGTATAACACCCAGTGCTCATCACAACATGTGCCCTCCTTAATAATGTTTAATATGATCAAAGCCTGGCTTATGCAAGTGTGAAGCAGATTAAGTTTGGCATACCTCATCTCTCCTTTCTGAACTTTTCTTTCTTTTCTGAGCTGTCACTTAGATCAAAGCTTAGTTCTCCCATCCTGGAGAGAAGTTGCCTTATAAACAAATTCGAAGTTAGCTATTAGTGATTTAAAATATCATCTCTTTCAGAATGTTTGAATTTTAATATAGGACAGTAGGGACAGAGTGATACATACCCTGATGCTCAAAATCCCTAATGGTGGAAGATGTTGGAGTGTGGTAGAATTGGGGAGGCAGAGAGGGAAATATTCCCTCTGCACTTTAAGTGACATTATTGGGGAGACTTCTTGGCCCATGCACAGTTAGTGGTCTTGATCACCTCATTCTTCACTTACAAGCTTACCCCTTCTAAATAACAAGTATGGGAGGGCAGAGGACAATAATGGACTCCAATAACACCAAAATGCTCTCCAATTAACACTTTCATTCTTTCATGTAAACTCGATATAGTGAAAACAGCATGGGATTCTGAGTTAGAAGTTCTGGCCCTGCCTCTAATTAAGAAATATTACTTTTTCATTGCTAAGGGCCTCAGTCACACATGTGTGGGATATGATGGCTAATGATCTTCCAGAACTAAAATTAATGATTTTTACAGTTCTATAATTAAGTGCAAGTTGATAGCTGAGCTTTTTTTTTTTTTTTAAGATTTATGTATTTGAGAGACAGAGAGAGAGAGAGAGCACATGAGTGGAGGGTAGGGGCAGAGGGACAGGAAGAAAGAAACTCAAACAATACTCCAGGCTGAGCGCAGAGGCCGAAGCAGGGTTCCATCTTACCACCCCAAGATCAGACCTGAGCTGAAACCAAGAGTTGAACACCTTAACTGACTGAGCTCCCCAGATGCCCCCCCTTTATATATAAGGAAGGGAAAAGAGAGTGGTCGTAAGTTTTCATAAATGCCATAGGTTACAGTGCCATGGGATTCAGAAGCAGTCTGAGAAGGAATCTGGCAATTCAAGAATAATCATTAGGGGTGCGTGGGTGGCTCAGTCGTCAGGCGTCTGCCTTCGGCTCGGGTCATGATCCCGGGGTCCTGGGATCGAGCCCCACATCGGGCTCCCTGCTCGGCAGGAAGCCTGCTTCTCCCTCTCCCACTCCCCCTGCTTGTGCTCCTTCTCTCGCTTTGTCCCTCTCTGTCAAATGGATGGATAAAATCTTTAAAAAAAAAAGAATAATCATTAAACTTCTACTTTCAAGAGGACAAAATTAGGAGATGATATGTCTCACTTATTGAAACTGCTTCCTTAGTGTGTCTAATTTTCTTTTCTGTACTACCCAGGGTGGGGTTCCCAAAAGTTAAGGAGAATAAAGATCCTCTCAGTTATATCTTGTATCCTACAGACATTGAATCACTACTGCTAGAGGACATGCTTCTCTTTCCCCATTAGGGAAAATCTTACACATGAAGTCTGGGGGAAAGATTTCTAAGGGAGAGTTTGTACTGTGTTCACCCATATCATGTATGTTTGCCTTTGGTCAGCACCCTATTTTTCTCCTTTTATGTTTTAAATGGAGTGAAATTTGCAAGCAGAAAGGAAAACAGAAGCACAAGATCTTTCGCTATATATCTGTTTTGTGAAAAATAAATTGAAACCAAATGAATTCAAGGCTGATATTTTGCTTACTAGATTAGAAAATGAGTGCTCTGTTTCCCAGATCCCTCGCTATGGTTTTCGATGCTCTCCAGTGAGCGGGTCCCCTGGTCCAGAGGAAAAGAAACTTATACTATCGTCTGAATATTCCCCTTATTTTACCTTTCTTTGTATAATAAAGTTCTTTTTTGAACTTAGGAACCTGATGCAAAATCACGAATCTAGGGCGAGAAGAGTGGGGAGGCCAATGCATGGGAAACTACTAGAAGTTCTAAGTGTAAGTCAGACAACCTGCATGTCTGCAAACATGGAGCCTCCACCAAGTACACAAAATGTGGTCCAGCACACACACTGCCAGGGGTAGGGATGTGTGTGTGTGTGTGTGTGTGTGTGTGTGTGTGTGTGTGTGTGTATTCAGGCACATGTACATACAACACAACTCAAAGGATGTCTCAGTAGTATGGCTTGGTAGTGATAGTGTGTCTAAGTCTGGGTCTCTCAGATTTCATAATCAGCTGATTTAATAAAATTCAAGAAGTCATATTTTCTCTCAAGGTTTTGATAAAAATAGGGAAAAGGCAGCCCAGCTGATCTGGCAGAATTAAGAATATTCCTCCTGATTCTGTCTTTGGTGGGTTGGAGGTGGGTTAGTAAGTGAAGAAGATGAGATCTGAGGGTTTATCTCCTCTCACCATTGAAGGTGATACGAAACATGCCACCCTTGCAAAAGTGTGACCTCTCACACCATGTGGGTCAGCTTGGAGAAGGGTGCATGGCTGCGTTCTGCCCCCACAGCATGGCAGGAGGTCTGGGCCTCTGTGTGTCTATGCTCAGTTCACTGCTGCCAGCCCTAGCTGTAGGGACTGGGGCACACTCTCACCAATCTAGGCCTCAACTTTCCTATGGAAATGAGGAAGTATATTATGATAACCTCTAAGGTTCCCCATGTTCTCACACCTTGTCGCTAGCACCTTGGTTCTTGGAGCAGCAGCATCAACACCACTTGGGAGCTCATTAGAAATGCCATCTGTGGCCTCAGCCTAGACTAAATGCATGAGAATCTGTCTTTTTGCGACACCCCAGGATGGTTCATGTGCACATGAATATCTAAAAGGCATTGCTCTGATGTTCTTTTTTATTCATCTGATTATTTAATCAACAATCATTAATGTCAGCACATTATAAGCATGACTCTATATTGATCATGGCTAGATTGTTTCATCTACACTTAAAACGAGTAAGAATGTGTGACTCTGTGGGTGTGTTATGTGTGTGTAACAGAGAATGGGGGAGAGATTTTTGTGTAAAATGGAGAAAGAACCAGGTTTTTAAAAATTAGATTTTTATAGTTTGACTATTGTAGACATTGCTGCGATAAAAATTGGAAAGAGCCTAGATGTCCATCGACAGATGAATGGATAAAGAAGATATGGTATATACATACAATGGAATATTATGCAGCCATCAAAAAATGAAATCTTCCCATTTGCAACGATGTGGATGGAACTAAAGGGTATTATGCTAAACGAAGTAAGTCAATCAGAGAAAGACAATTATCATATGATCTCACTGATGTGAGGAATTTGAGAAACAAGACAGAGGGTCATAGGAGAAGGAAGGGAAAAATGAAACAAGACGAAACCAGAGAGGGAGACAAACAATGAAAGACTCTTAATCTCAAGAAACAAACTGAAGGTTGCTGGAGTGGAGGGGGGTGGGAGGGATGGGGTGGCTGGGTGATGGACACTGGGGAGGGTATGTACTATGGTGAGCGCTGTGAATTGTGTAAGACTGATGAATCACAGACCTGTACCCCTGAAACAAATACTTTATATGTTAATAAAAAATTAGATTTTTAAACTTTTTAAACTTGACTTTACTTAGAATGAAAAATTAACTATGTTTTTCTTAGAATGGAGATAGCCCTGTGCTTAGAATGAAAACGTATTTGAGAAGGTAAAATAAAGCCTAGGAAAGAAATGTTTAAAGGGTCTTTGATTTGAAATTCTAAAATAATTTTTCAGCAGTATCTGAAAAATACTACTCAATTACGTTAAATTAAATAAGCTTTGTGCATTCCTTCTGTCCAAAGCACAGTGCTAAGTCTGCAGAGGACAGATATCCAAGGATTCTAAGATTCTAAGGTGTGAGAATAAATAGGAAGGGACCATGGAGATGGTCTCGTCCCTCCCAGGTCCTCTCCGTACAGATGAAAAGACTAAGGCTTAGATAGATTGGTGATCTCTACCCATTGTCACACAGGTAGAGACAGAGCTGGGACAATCAGGTCTTAGAAAGTAAGGTCGGGGGTTTTGAAGACCAGTTCAAATAAATGCTAATGAGGGCTTGGTCAAAATGTTGGCGGTGTGAGTGGAGGAGAGGGTAAGAGAAGAATAGAAGAGATGAATGAGAAATAGCCGGAGTAGTCTCTTCAGAGCTGGGGCACTCCTTGCCTGTAGGGCAGTAATGAAGGGTGGATGGGAGTCACAGGTGGCCACAGAGTTGTGAGCATATGTGATGTAAAAATGGCATTTTTAAAGAGCAGAGGAATACAGCAAGGGGAGGTTTTAACACTGAACATTTCACATGGAGAAATTCAGGAGCTTACCGATAACTATCCTACCAGTAGTTACTTGTTTCTGTTTTTAACTTCCAACCTCACTTTGGCAATTGTCATGCTCCACTTCTTCAAATCGGATTCATCTTCAAAGGCTTTCCCCTCTTCTATGGAGCCTTCCTTGACAATAAAATCTCATTCTACTCTAATGCCAAATGCTTGGAGCTCTTACTGTCCTTATCACTCATCAAGTACTTAATGATATACAGTAGCAGGTGATCTGTTTTATTCATTACTGATACACTCATTGAAATAATGTTCTGTTTCCAGGCCCTGGGAGCACAGACTGCGTCCCTCTCCACATGAAGCTTACATTATGATGGGAGAGACACAGCATAAACAGCAAATAAAGATACAATAAATATACAAAGCAATTTCACATAGCGACAATAAAACAGAGTGATGTGATAGAGACTGGGGGCTACTATTGAATTTTTTTTAATGGAGTGTTTTAGCTTGTAGCTGTTTTCTCTCTCCCAACTAGACTATAAGTTCCTCAAGGGTGGGGCAGTTTTTTTTTTTTTAAAGATTTATTTATTTATCTGAGAGAGAGAGAGAGAGAGAGAGCAGTGGGGAAGGCAGAGGGAGAGGGAGGGAGAGAGACAATCTTAAGCAGACTCTCCACTGAGCGCAGAGACTGATGGGGCTGGATCTCATGACCTTGAGGTCATGACCGTGAGATCATGACCGGAGCAGAAACCAACAGTCAGACGCCCAGCCGTCTGAGCCACCCAGTCGCCCCCAGGGGTAGGCCAGTTCTATGTTACTTTGGCATCCTTCCTAACAGTGTAGCCTACTGATGACAGAGTAAGATCTTATCAGATTTGTTTTTGGAATAAATGACTGTTGAATGTTTTACTCTAGATCCTTTTCTATGATCAACTCTGGTATTTCCTCTATACTAATATTTGTATTTTTGGGGGGCCAGGTAGCAGTGCTGCTATCAGTATGGAGGAAAATACTGTTTGGTATGAAGTGGGTTGTATGTTAGGAAGTTGAAAATTGTGATACATTGACTCTCTGCTTTTTTTCAATTCAGAAGAAACGCACAGATGTGTATTCACAAATCTTCCCAAAGAAATTGGCCTTTCAGATGTAAGCAGTGTATGACTCTTGAGTATCTCAAGGCTCCTTTGTCTGTTGTCAGTGAGAATTTATAACCCTCATTGTAAGAATTGTGTATTTTTCAAGCTAGAGTCACTCCTGGGTGCTGAAAGATTCTCAAACCACTTCATTTGTGCCAAAGTATTTCCAGTTAACTCCCTAAAACATGCTTTTATCTCAGCTTCCCTGATCTTTTTAGGTAATGCCAGCATTTTAAACAATTTGGTTGTTTTCCTTTTAACTTTCTAATCTGACTAATTTAATTCTGAGTCATAAACCTATAAAGTTTATTAACAGATCTAATCATCCCAAAAGTTTGTTTAGAGTAGCTACTCCTTTAACTTCTCATGGAGTTGACAGGAAATATTTCAAACTTCAAATAGGCCTGCAGATTTTTGTGTGTGATTTCACATTTTTGTATATTTCAGGTGGGGATTATAGCAAACTGACTAAATTACTACATAGGAAATTTCTTAATAAGAAAAAAAAACTCAAGAAAAAAGTGGGTTAGATAGGAATATGATGAAGGTATGACAAAATAGATCTGAATCAGTTATGCCGAAATTTGGCACATGAATTCCAAAGTAAATATCCCTGTTTCTACCTTGGTTACCACCTTAAGGTCTGGAAGTCATAATCTGGTGTATGACTGGTGTTCATTTCTGGTATGATGGTGCTGTAACCCTTTCATCCTGGGGCCTGAGGAGAGACTTCTGGGTGTCTGTGCGGAGGGCCCTGGCAGGTCTAGTCTCTGGTGAGCCACTGGCCACACGCAAACAGGCCCCCAACCCTTCCAGACACTGTGCCCTTTGCCTGTCTTCTCAGATGGATATTCAGTTGTTCACTCAGCCTTGCTTTCGTTCCCCCTTTGACCTTGTTTCAGGGTTTCTCCTTGACTGAGCTGCCTTTAGCAGGTGGGTGAAAGTATCCCAGCTCTCAGAACCTTACTCCTTGGTCCAGGCTTCTCATGTAGATGTCCCTAGAAGATCCTTCCTAACCCTGGGGGTAGGACCCAGACAAGCTTTCAATCTTGTTAATCTTGACATTTGGAAGAAGAAGTTATTTAAAAATATCCAGGAATGTGCTATAGAAGTTGAAAATTGTGATACATTGACTCTGCTTTTTTTCAATTCAGACATTAGGATAAGTAATATTTAGAATTCTAGGTGTGTTACTAATGAAAAAAGATCTTTGCCTTTATACCGACCTAGCTGATTCTCCTTAATTTGCTTTTTAAATTCTTTTAACAAATACTGAGTGATTCTCATGTGTCAGGCAGGAGGGCAGTTACCTGTGGTTCCTGCTCTAATGAAGCTTACATTCTATGGGACACACATGAAAAAGGAAACCAATAAATGAAATGATTAATAATGTGGCCTTGCTATGATGGGAACAAATACAAGAATGAGTGGGTGGGGGAGGGAGGAAGAGAGAGAACATTCAACTGGTCTTACGATTGTCAATTATTTTTATTTTTAATTTTCTTTTAATGGAGAACTTGACCACTAACTGCGAATCTCACTCATAGAATAAGTAATTAGTGATGAGAAAAACCTTCAGTTTTCTTTTGAGACTTATTGATACAAAAAACAAAAACCAAACCCCAAACAAGAGGCCATTACAATTCAATTATCTTAGGGCTTATGTTGATTTATTATTGAGAATGGTTTTTTTTAATGGCTTAAAAATCATTCATGCTTTTTCTCTAAATTATAACCATTTTCTCCCCCAATCTTGTAAGATTAACATGCTATATCAAGACTACCATGACAAATGTGAAATACCTCATTAGTAATTTTTAACTCTGATTGCATGTTGAAGTGGTAATATCTTAGACATATTGGGTTAAATAAAATATATTACTAAAACTAATTTTACCTGTTTCACTTTACTTTTTAAATGTGGCTACAAGAAAACTTTTAATTGCATGTATGACTCTCGCATTGTTATTGAGTTGACTGCTATAGAATCTTGTTATGAAAATTTGTTTATTATTTAGATGGATTCTGGTTTAAGATGTACACCTTTAATAATTACTACTAAAAAAAGAGAAAAATATGTAAGTTGGTTGGAGAGGATGTTAATTATATCCCCTAACATCTTTTATAAAAATCCACTGCAGTTTTTACTTTTGCCAGTAGTCAAAAATTTCTTGAAAAGAGGGAGTTTGCATTTTGATATATTCTTTGCTTCCTGTCCATATGCTAGATATTTGTATTATTTGGCTACACTTTGTTAGTAACCTAATCTTGTCACACTCAGTGCTGCTGGTCTATCAAAAACCTCACAGTTTTGTATAAGAAAAAGAGATGGAGAAAAAGAATCCCCCACATTTACAAAGATTTATAGATAGTAAAGAATTGAAGAGTGAGAAAAATAATTTAGATTTATCAAACATGAAAGAAATACTGAAATTAACTTTTGGTTTGACACATTTGGTTTGACATTTCTCAGATGATATAATGGTAGGAAGGAGAAGGAAATGAAAAGATCATTTTCAAATGGTAAACATGGCACCATACAATTGTTTTTCCCGTGTTTTTTTTTAAGATTTTTATTTATTTGAGAGAGAGAAAAAGAGAGGGAGAGGGAGAGAGAGCATGAGCAGGGGCAAGGGGCAGAGGGAGAGGGACAAGCAGACTCCCCGCTGAGCAGGGAACCCGATGAGGGGCTCAATCCCAGGACCCTGGGATCATGACCTGAGCCTAAGGCAGCCGCTTAAGCGACTGAGCCACCCAGGTGCCCCTCCCCTTTGTTTTATTTATTTATATTTTTAAAGATTTTATTTATTTACTTGACAGAGAGAGAGACAGCGAGAGAGGGAACACAAGCAGGGGGAGTGGGAGAGGAAGAAGCAGGCTTCCCACTGAGCAGGGAGCATGATGTGGGGCTCGATCCCAGGACCCTGGGATCATGACCTGAGCCGAAGGCAGACACTTAATGACTGAGCCACCCAGGTGCCCCCCCTTTGTTTTAAATATAGTTCCTGGGACTTTTATTCCAGGCAAAACCCAGAATAGTCTGGAGGCAAATTAAGGAAAGTATCTGACAGTATTACTAAGGCCAAATACAGTATGCTCAATTGTTCATTCAAATGGTTTTGTTATTCTTCTTGGCTTTGGTTAGTACTGAGATCCTTTGTTTCTAGGCCACCACTCAATGAGAAGAGAGAAGAGAGGAGTGGGAACAAAACGGAAAAGAAAAGATCGCCCCAAGGTGAAAAGAGACATTTGTCTCTGGGGCATATACAAATGCCTGTTACAAAAGTCTGCCCTTCTCCACAGTTTCTCTTCCCACACTTTTAGTTATCCACCATCCAGAAGCAGATGATCCTCCTTCTGACAGATCGTGAGAAGTCAACAGTAACCTAACACTACATCACAATGCCAATGTCATTCACCTCTCTTGGTCGCATCACGTAGGCATTTTATCATCTCATGTCCTCCCAAGAAGGGTGAGTATAGTACAATAAGATCTTTTGAGAGAGAGAGACCACATTCACATAATTTCTATTATAGTATATTATTATAATTGTTCTATTTTATTATTAGTTATTCTAGTTAATCTCTTACAGTGCCTAATGTGTAAATTAAACTTTATTATACCTGTGTATGTCTAGGAAGAAGCAGAGTATATACATATGAAGTATTTGGTCCTATCTGTGGTTTCAGGCATCCTCTGGGGTTCTTAGATAAGGAGGGGACTCCTGTATACTCAGCATTCAACTAGTGAAATTTGTTTAAACACAACCATAAAATTCTCTTAACCTATATATCCATCCATTTCTTTGTGGTTATTTGAGATCCATTTGGTTTTCAAGCCACGTAAGGTTTCAGTTGTTTCAGACAAGGCTGCTGGTTGCTAAGAGGTTATTGACTAAAACTGGATTTGTGAGCATCCTGGATCCTGGACTCATGTGGTTTCTGCAGTTATTCATAATTGAATTATATATCATCATGGGCTATGTGTGTGTGCACGTGTGCAGGAGGGGTGCGTGGGTATGAAGAGAGGGAGGAAAGGGAGAGTAAGTGTCTGGCCTGAGTAGAGAGGCCTTCCTACTGCCTGGAAGAGAAATGAGACGCCCTGTAACTTGATTCTTGTCTAAGCACCTCCAGGAATAACATAATTTCATTAAAAAGCCATCATTTTTAAACTTGAAAAAAGAAGTTTTTTTTCCAAGAGAAGAAAAGCATTCCTGTTCATTTGTGGTAACATTAACACTTGGCAATTTAATCCCACTATTTTGGTAACATTTTTGTAAAGCAATACAATCAGCTACACTGGAAAAGCTAATAATGAAATCTGCATTCTGCTACTAATTGGCTGTGTGGTTTCAGGAAATCTGCTTTACTTCTCTGCGCCTCAGTTTCCTTATTTGTCAAAGAAGAGGGTTTGGATTACAAGAGCTTTTTAAAAAATTAATCCCTACGGTTAATTCTGCCCTTAGGTTCCCTGTCCATGAGGGTAGCTGGTGGCAGAGAGGGTTTGTAGAGAGGGGTGGTTTGAGGCGCTAGGAACAGAGTTAGAAAACCAGTGTATTAGTTCATCTGGGGATCTTGTTAATTGCAGATTCTGACTCAGTAGATCTGGGGTGAGGCCTGAGTTTTTACATTTCTAACAATATCGCAGGTGATGATGATGCTACTGGACCATGCACCACACTTTGAAGAGCAAGGTGCTAGACGATTTTTTTCCCCAGCCTTCTCATTCAACAGGTGAAAGCGGGTCCTACACAGGCAAAGTGATTTTCCCAAACTCACACAATAATTGAGTGGTGCACCTCGAACAAGAATTCCTGATATTATCACTGGCAGTTTGATGACAGTGTCACTTTCTACATCTCTGATACCTTCCCCATGCTAACACTCTGAGTGATAGTATTTTATGGCTTTTAGGAGCCATTTCTTAGGAGCCACTCTGGGCTCATTGTTTTGGCCACACTATCTCATTCACTTTCAGTTTCATGTCAAACCATATGTAGTAGTGGCTAGAAAAATTAAATTTGACAGATTAACTAATTTTCAATTCAAGGCCTTAATCTCCATTTAGAATGACCCTTGCATGTTTATGCATTGTGCATGGAGAGAAAGTAAGAGTCCGCTAAGGAAAACTGCTGATTCCATGAATTTGAACAGCTGTCCATTAATGCTCTTCAGGTGATACCAGCTTCAGCAAAGGTTTTTTTTTTTTTTAAGATTTATTTATTTATTTGAGAGAGAGAAAGAGAGACCACGCGTGTGTGTGAGCTCACGAGCGGGAGGAGCAGAGGGAGAAGGAGAGAGAACTCCAAGCAGACTACACCCTGAGCAGGGAGCCTAGATTGGGGCTCTCTCCCAGCATCCTCTGATCATGACCAGAGCCAAAACCAAGAGCTGGATGCACGACTGTGCCACCCAAGTCCAGCGAAGGTTTTTAGATGATCAGGGCCCATATTTTGTGAGCTTTATGTGTTAAGATAAAAAGAAGTTAATTACTTCTCAAAGTGGCCAATGCAAACCATGCTATAGCCAGTAAAAGAATTTCCATGTTGTCCTTTATTTTCATTTTTCATTCATATCCAGTAATAGTTTTTTTGAGTCCTTGAGGGTGCAAGGCAGTGATTTAACAAAATCAATCCAGAAAAGACAGTCTGCACTTCTATGCACTTTAGAAAAATAAGATAGCATGCATTTTTATTGTTTTAATTTTTTAATTTATTTTTTAAAATTTTATGTTATGTTATGTTAGTCACCATACATTACATCATTAGTTTTTGATGTAGTGTTCCATGATTCATTGTTTGCATATAACACCCAGTGCTCCATTCAATACGTGCCCTCCTTAATACCCAACACCGTGCTAACCCATCCCCCCACGCCCCTCCCCTCTAGAACCCTCAGGTGATTTCTCGGAGTCCATAGAATGCATTTTTAAATATCCATTACCCTGAAGTTTGTTCTTCGTCTCAGGCAAATAAAATTTTCTCTAATCTAGATAGATCAGCATTTCCCAAAATATATTCCTTAGAACACTAGCCCCAAGAACTACTCTTAGGAAAAAAAAAAAAGGATTTTTTCATTAAGTGAATTTAGGACTGTCTGTTTAATACACACTTAAGTTTCACAAAGCACATTAGAATATGAAGATTTCTGAGAAGTCTTACAATAAAAAATTCTTTTCATTTTATTTAAAAGAATTTCCCAAAATTATTTGACTGTAGATTTCCCCCAAACTTCCCCCTTATCTTTTCTTTTTTCATGCAATGTCTATTAAGATTTTGTAGAACAAATTAATGTTCTATGGGATGCACTTCGGGAAAGACTGGTCTGGATTACTTTTCCCAATGTTTTAGTTTGCTTTTTCTGTGGTTATCTGGCTAATATCTTATATTAAATATATCAAGACAAACTACTTGGTAATACTGTTTTTTAAGAGCATATATTTTAGCTATTACATATTTTAAAGAAAAATGAAAAGGAAAATTTTTAGGAAACAGAGCATAAATAGTAGCCTGAGCTTTTCTCTCTGGCTGTGAGAACTTGCATCATCTCTCTGTGAGCAGTTTGGTTTGTTGTACTTTGATGTTCCCTCACTGGTGAGGAACTTGAACAGATGGGAAAACATCTTAGAATTAGAAATGTCTGCTTTTGCTGAAGTTGGGCAATGCATTTTTTTAAATTGAAGAATAACTGACATTTAATTGAAGAATAACTGACATGTATTAGTTTTAGGTGTACAGCATAGTGATTTGATACTTACATATACACATTATGAAATGATCATCATAATAAGCCTAGTTACCATCCATCACCATACAATTTGTTACAGTATTATTGACTATATTCCCTATACTGTACATTATATCCCCACATCTTATTTATTTTATCACTGGAAGATTATACCTCTTAATACCCTTCACTTACTGGATTGCCCATTACGGCAAAATGTCTTGAAGTATCAGTGAATTTCTTTAAAATGGCACATAGACAAACATGAAATATTTTATAGTTATGTATTTAATTTAATTTAATGCATTTTAGAAAAATTATAATAGCATTCTGAAACATGATTTCATGTATACAATTGCTAAAGTAGTATTTATGTTTGAAAAACATATGTAGATTTGAAGACAGATGCCAAGTAAAGAATGGCAAAAAGAAATTGTGAAAGGGGTGTACAAATGGTTAAAGCTTGAGAACCAATACCTGGAGGATTAGCCAAGAAGCAAATTCTAGGGTCTGGCCTGTATCCTTCTAGAAAAACCAACACCACTGTGTTTGAGGAGCACCATAGTATAATGAAAAGGTTGCTGGATGTAGGTTGAGGAGATTATGGTCCATGGAAAGAAGCATAATAAGACATGGTTCCTGCCACTTGAAGGGCTCACAGCCTTTCTAAGACAGGGCATACTAAGATGCCACTCTCAGCCTGATAGCCAAAGAATTGAAAGTTTCATATATAACCCACACTGGACATGTTACATAGATGGCTTAGGGCCAATAAGACTTAACTGAGTTTTTTGTCTTTTGGACAAATAAAGTAAGGGGTAAATTTAGCCTACAATGCTGAGATAAATAACCCACATTTGGCTCCTTAAGATTAGCCATCAATTAATACCACCAGGTCTTTGGGGGCGCCTGGGTAGTTCAGTCAGCTAAGCATAGGACTCTTGGTTTTGGCTCAGGTCATGATCCTGAGATAAAGCCTGCATCAGGCTCTGTGTTCAGTGGGGAGTCTGCTTCTTTCCATCTCCCTCTGCCTCCCTCCAACCCCTGCTCATGTTCTCTAAAATGAATAAATAAATCTAAACAAAAATGCCACCAGATCTTTTGTATTCTGTGAGTTCTGTGAGTCAAAGAGGCCATTACAATAACTTGGCTGCTTTCTCTTAGATGAATACTTCTCTATCAAGAATACTTTTCCACCCAGGGTACGCTTGGTGATATAGGGACACATTTTTGGTTGCCATAACTATGGGGGCAGTGCTATTGGCATCTAGGGGGTAGATACCATGGGTGTTTTCTAAAATTCCCAGAATGTATAGGACAGCCGCCCACAACAAAGAAATATCTAGCCCTAGATGTCAATAGTGGTAAGGGTGAGAAAACTTATGCTAGACTGACAAGGCAGGCAGAACTGGACATGATGACTGCAGAGCTCAATCACAGGCTCACTGGACATAACTGATCAAAGTTTTAATGCTTCCAATGCACTATTTTCCCTCAGGGAAAAAGTAATGATAGCACAATAAACTATTTGTGGTATGCTGGATACTGGACCCTCAAAATGTCCATGACTTAATCCCTGGGGCCTGTGAATATATTATTTCACATAGCAAAAAGGATTCTGCAGATGTGATTAAGTTAAGGATCTTGAGATGGGAAGATTATCTTCGATTGTCTAGATGGGCCCAATCTAACCACAAGGGTCCTTAGAAAAGGGAAGCAGCAAGGTCAGATTTCAGATTTTTAGTGTATTAGAACATAAAATGCAGTTAAACCTACAGTTATTTGGAATTTTTTTCTCTAAGGGTTGGGAGGCACTTTGGGGTTTTGCATAAACAGCGATGATCATACTGATGAAGATGTGCTGGTGGGTGTAACGGTTGGTTGATAGACTCAAGCTAACTCATGCAGTTTATGGGTGACAGAATTCCTCAGGTGTGCTGGAAAACACAGAACACAAGGAACTATTGTGGCAGTGCCTGCACAATTACTTGAGAAAATCTCCAAAATCACAAACCTTTTGTTCTGCTCTCACTTAAATGATTTCATTAATTTTTACAACCCTATTGTTACTTGTTAAGATTATTATTATAAGTTTCTTACATAAGCCTCCCGGCAGTGCTGCTTTTCTATTTGAATCCCGAATAAAGATGGTTTCAGGGTTTTTCTGGTCCATTTCAAGTATGTTTGTAAGCAATTAGATGGCCTCCACAGTGCAGCCTTCTAGAGTCTTTTAAGTGTAACACACAGTGTCTGTATTCACTGGGGTCCCTGTGTGCACACCTGCAGCCTCCTGCCCAGGCACAGAGCCCCACATCTGACCTCAGCACATGGAGTGCAATTCCCTCATTTCCCCCTCCCCGTTTGTGAAATCTAAAAGTTTTGCAATCATCTAGTCCACAATAATAGTACACACACACGCTCACACACACACGAAAAGATAGGCATCACTAACATTTACATAGTGCCTACTAGCCCACAGAGTGCTTTTCCCCGTCACTGTTTTATACTCCCTAGTACATTGTTATTATCAATATTTTACAGGTTAGGAAATGGGACTAAAAGAATCTCAGGCATGTGTCTCATGTTAGAAAGGCAGTGAAGAAGGCGGGCCTTGAATTTCATTTCTCTGACTTGGCACTCACTGGTCGGCCTGAGGCTAGGTAGCTCCATTGCATTTGGACTTTCAAGAAAGGGACAAAGTGATAGAGCTTGGCCAAGGTCATTGTGGTGGTCACACTGAGCACTTATGGCAGGAGAGCCCCACTGTGTGGCCCAGACAGCTGGCCTCTAACGTTCTCCTGCTCTTAAGACTTTATTTCTCTGCCTCTGGACTTTGGGAGATCTCCTCTTGAACCTTCACTGTTCTTAGGCTAGGGGAAGAAAGTATTTCTCTGGCTTCTGGCTTTAGTATAGCCCCAGGCTCCTCCTGTTCTTACTTTATGGACACTTTTATGTACTTACAACTCTGAAACTTATTAAATAAATCAACATGAAGTGAAATAAATGATCAGCTACTTAATTGTTCTGTTTCTTCATTTTCAGATACCGTAAAATGGTTTAGACTAAATACTAAAGTGTATCACTAATACTATATGGTATTGCCGTAATTCTATTTAAAGCCCATGCAGGTCTTTGGTAAAAAATGTAATCACTCATTCCACTATCGCTTTAAAGATGCAACATGCTCTTTAAATTTATTTTGCCCTTTCTGGGAAATTGTAGGACCAATTTAGGGCTACAAGGTTAGTTCTAATGAAGTGAGGTTGTGAAATTTTCAAAAGTAGCTACCTTTGGGGGATTTCTGCTCCAGCATTTGATGTAGAAGAAGGATATTAAGATGTTTATTAGAGGCAAAACTGTTTTATGCAATATTGAAAACAAAAAAGACAAAAACAGAAACACTTGTATGATTGAAATGGTTGCCAAGTCCCCTACACGGGTAAGGTAGCCTGACTCTTAGAGCCATATTTTTTTTTAATCACAGAAAACTGCTCTGGTGGATGAATTAGCACTCTTACCAAGAACCTGTTCAATTTATTACCATATTACAGACTTAAATAAGTAAAATCGACATGAGTTGGCCCACAGGCTTTTAGTAACCAGGGGTAAATTCTACATGTTTGGATTGAAAGCAAAATCTTTTATTCTCAGTGGAAAACCATCAGGAGAATTATAAATGGAAAACCAACACAGGAGAATTTTTAAGAAAACTCTAAAATTCTACAACATAGAGAAAAGGGGTGAAAAATGTATATTTGGCATAAGGTATGACATAGACTGTGTAGGGAGGGTTAGTCTCCTTTCTTCACATTGACACATTTTTATTTGGCAAATTTTTAAGTTCGTTAGGAAACCAAGAAAGAAAGATTGTTGAGAATGGAAATAATAACATACTAACTTTGTCATCCAACAGAATGTGATTAAATTAATATTATTTCATGGTTATGTATATAAAATAAAATCCAAAGTAAAAGGCTGAAATGTGTGGCAATTGGAAGATATTCATATTTTGGGCACACCAAGGGTATGCAAGTTCTTATTCTTTCCTATCAGCACTTTTTAAAAAAAAAATTTAAATTATTTATTTATTTGACAGAGAGAGACACAGCAAGAGAGGGAACACAAGCAGTGGGAGTGGGAGAGGGAGAAGCAGGTTTCCCGCGGAGCAGGGAGCCCGATGCTGGGCTCGATCCCAGGACCCTGAGATCATGACCTGAGCCGAAGGCAGACGCTTAATGACTGAGCCATCCAGGCGCCCCTCCTCTCAGCACTTTTGATGATAGTAAGACAGTGTGAACAGTATCCCTGTCCATCAGCTTTTGATGCCATACTTTGCATTATTCACATTTGTCTTCTTATTGCCTGAGCTTTCACTTTAGTTGATTGACATTTTTTCCTCAGGGTCTTTATTACATTAAGAATAAATTTATTTTTTCCTCAGAGTGAGGCATTAAATCAGTACATTAACATTTATTTTTAGAAGATGGTAAAATTTGTAAATTACGGGGAAATATTCTCTTTATGGATAGCTTAATTCAGCTGGAGGTGTCACTGGAGAAAGTGGGGAGAAAAGTATTGCCTTTTCTTCTCCCCTTCCAGCTGTAGTTATACCAACAAATAGGATGATGATCCAGTCCAAAAATATTTCCATTTCTTTTAAGAGGGAGATCTTGAGGTCACTTGAATTCTTGTACTGCCTCCCCTTCCCAGAGCTTTTTAAAATTTTGGCAACTTTTTGCAATTAGGTAATGGAAGCACAATTCCCGTTCAGAAAATTATTCTACAAGGTGCCAAATTCAGACATTATAAAGCAAACACACAACTCTACCTTAAGAAATGATTCTATCGTAAAACAATACTGACAATTTGCAAATAGCAGTGGGAAATGGGTTAACTGAGGCTTGGCAACTCTCCATTTCAGTAGGAAAAAGATGTACAACTGGTTTGAACCAAATGACAAACTCTTATTAACAAATAGCAACTACTCATCAAATAAGGCTTTGTGTTTACTGGTCTTTCCTTTCACAGCATTTAGGCTCAAATGTTTGTAAAGAATCCAACAATCCACCAACCCTCCTAATTTAGGAAGGGAAGCAGAGAGATTCATTGGATCTGAATCTTGACTCTAACTTGGTAGTTGGAGAGCATCGGGCGGTTTGTATAACCTCTCTGAAGCCCCATTTCTCCAGATAAAATGGGAATAATGACCCCTGCCTCCTAGGATTGTTTTTAGGGTTGTAGAGGTGTATGTAAAATGTCTAGCACAGTCCCAGGCTCCCAGGAGGCGCTCAATACCCAGTGATTAAACTTGAGAAGAGAGTTCTTCTTATTTTTTTTAACTTTTAAAAAACATTTTTTTATTATATTATGTTAATCACCATACATCATTAGTTTTTGATGTAGTGTTCCATGATTCATTGTTTGCGTATAACACCCAGTGCTCCATTCAGTACCTGCTCTCTTTAATACCCATCACCAGGCTAACCCATCCCCCCACCCCCCTCCCCTCTAGAACCCTCAGTTTGTTTCTCAGAGTCCATAGTCTCTCATGGTTCGTCTCCCCCTCCGATTTCCGCCCCCTCTTCATTTTTCTCTTCCTACTATCTTCTTATTTTTTTTTTAACATATAATGTATTATTTGTTTCAGAGATACAGGTCTGTGATTCAACAGTCTTACACACTGTATCATGTGATCTCACTGATATGAGGAATTCTTAATCTCAGGAAACAAACTGAGGGTTGCTGAGTGGTGGGGGTGGGAGGGATGGGGTGGCTGGGTGATAGACATTGGGGAGGGTATGTGCTATGGTGAGAGAGTCCTTCTTCTAAATTCATATTCTAAGTGGGGTCCCTGTTGGTATGGCTGGCTTATATCATCTGCTGCTGAACAGCCTGAGTGAATGCAGGGAGACTGGAGGATTTCAGATCTGATGTCACCAACGTGAGGTCCCAGGAGTCCAACCTGTTTGACTGTTCTGAAGAGTTTACTTCATCAGTTCACTTAAAAGAAATAGCTTATTTCAGATCTTGGCTCCCAAACCTGGTTTCATGAAATGTTCGATTTTTCAGCCTGTTTTGATCTCCTAGAGGCAAAGTCACAGCCTCTCCTTGCCCACATTCATAGCACTTTTGCTTGGCTGAGGGAATTCACTGATGTAAAAACAATCTTTGCAACCTGACAATATTGGGTTAAATATTTGGGTTCTTTCAATGTGAGCTTGTTTAAGGCCCAGTCTGAGTAACTGGAAAGAATCATTTGATTGGAAGGATTCCTGAGGGTTCCTTTGGAATTATTGAGTCACTGAAGCTCAGGCTGGAAGAAATCATGCGGTCTTATCCACCTGCTTCCTGGCAGGACCACCCACTCCTTTCACAAACTAGAATTTATCTCGTCCCCCCAAACATTGCTGAGAAAGGAGTTCTGGAGATTTCAAACACTCATGAAAGACGCTTACATATTATGCTTAGTTACAGCTCTTCCTATATCAAAACAAAGCAAAAACTATGAATGGTCTACTAGTCTTAATATGTGAAGTAAGTTTCAATTTATATTTTCTCTCCTGTGATTTTATTCTCATTTTTCCAACCAGGAACCTCTATCTATCTATCTATCTATCATCTATCTATCTATCTATCTATCTATCATCTATCTATTTATCATCTATCTATCTATCATCTATCTATTCATCCATACACCCACCCATCTACCTACCTCTCTATTGATTCATTCAACAAATATTTTATGAGTGTCCATGATGTCCCAGGCCCAGGGCTTGGTATGATTTTGGTAAATGCAGAAAGGAGCAAAGGATAGACTTTGTCTTCTAGAATTTAAGAGTCTAATGGGGGAGAAAGACATGTAAAAGAATAATTTAATAATTTAAATACGATAAGCACTATAATAGAGGAATGAAAATATTCTCTGAGAGCACGGAGGAGAAAGGAAGTGACACCTTGCTGGTGCTTTTTCTCTCTAGACTTTATCTGGAAAAAGCACCTTTCATTCAGAAGATAACAATTCTCTATTCTCCCTTTCTGTATTTAGAAGCATATATTTCATAACACTTAATGTCAGGAAGTTCTTCCTTCTGTGACATAAGTCCCTTGTGCAGGAGGGAAAGTGGGAAGGGAGCTCACACTGACCGAATGAGAAACACAGCAATGTAGTGCGATATTTCTTATTTTGCTCATTTTCCAGATTTTATTCACCACTGAACTTCTGATGTAAGTAGGTACTCAGTAAATAGTGTTGAATAGGTGAAAGAGGAAACTGGGGATGCCTGGGTGGCTCAGTCGGTTAAGCGTCTGCCTTTGGCTCAGGTCGTGATCCCAGGGTCCCGGGATTGAGGCCTGCATCCGGCTCCCTGCTCAGCGGGGAGCCTGCTTCTCCCTCTCCCTCTGCCTGCCGTTCCCCCTGCTTATGTTCACTTTCTCTCTCTGACAAATAAATGAATTTTAAAAAAATCTTAAAAAAAAAGAAAGCAGAAACTGAACATCAGAGAGGTTAAGTGACATGCCTGAGGTCACAAAGCTAGTAAAATCTCGTGTTCTCTGGTCTTTACACAACTCCAAGCCACTAAATCCTTTTCCAGTGATTTCTGACTTGGTGGAAATGAAGAACATCAAGTCCTGTTTCTTTGTATAAAAGGTGATCTTACACTTGGTCAAATCCAGTCGCTTCCTTTTGTTATTCCCAATAAAACGGCAACTAACTAGGTAAGAGTCAATCCATTGCAGATATGCATTAGAGCCTAATGGTGAACAGAGCTGACTCTGGGTTCAAAATCTCAGCGCCTCTGCTTGCTAGCTACCAAAAAAACTGTAGTTTTCTCATCAATAAAGTGAGAATAACAGTAACATTTCCCTCCTGGGCTGTCATGCTGATAAAAGTAGATAACAAATATATAAGATTGATGAATCACAGACCTGTACCTCTGTAACGAATAATACATTGTCTGTTAATTAATTGAATTTAAATTTAAAAATAAAATAAAATAAAATAAATAATAGAAAAAAGTAGATAGCAAATACAACGTGCTTCGTGCAGAGGCTGAATTTAGAAGCTCTGAACACACATGGACTAATATTCGGTTATACCTGTCCCAAGTCTCAAGATATCCTTGAGGGTGGTGAAAATCTCCCTTAGTGACTTGTTTCAGAGACCTAACCAGGAAATTCTTTGGGTCTAACCCAAAGTGCTGCCTTCTGCTGTAACTGAAAGCAGTTTCCTCGGGTTCTAGTCTCTGAGGAAATATAGAGCAGCTGGGCCTTCATATTCTTGATGACTTTTACTAAGCCAGCCACACTTCAGAGTTTGTTTCTGGACTAAATACACTCTCAAGTCAGAAACTCTTTCTACATAAACGTTGTCTGTTTGGTTTTTTTCTTCTCTCCCTCTAATCTTTCAGTCTCCATTGGACCCTTAAGGAACAAGGCCATTGGTGTGAAAATTTTGCAGATGGAAAACACAGAGAATTTTCGTAGAAAATAGAGTCTACAATTGCTGACCTAGTGTTACTGGAAAATCTCAGCCAGGGATAGGTGAAGTAACAGTTGCTAGTGAAGTAATTCAGAGATGGAAATTTCTCTGGATATTAAAAATACACTCAGTCCTATTTATGTATCTTTTGGCCACAATAATTCATCTTGTAAATGTGTTGGGACTATTTTTCTCACTCTCCCAAATACAGATTCTGACTTGGTCATTGCCATGCCAGAAACAGATTGGACCTTTTCTGCAAACAGAAACCGATTTGTGAATAGAACAATTCTGAAAAGACCTGTGGAGATAATTTATCTCATCTTTCTCGTTTGACAGACAGTCAAGCAAGGCTTAGAGAGGTTAAGTGACTTGCTCAAGGTCATACATGAAGTTGGTGAGAGTGAAGTATTCTGACTTCCATTAAAGGTTCTTTATTTGATATCAAGAAGTGCTTTTCATGTTGTTGATTTGAATAAGCTAATAGGCTACCATTGATATGTGAAATGACAGGGGGAGACTTTCCATAAATATTGAACAGATATAATATTCCCATTTTCTGGGCATTAGACAGAGCAGGTAGTAATAAAATCCTACAAAGAAAACACAGGTAGGAAACTTGCTCCCTCCTTCTCCTTTTCTTTGCTGTTCTACAAATGTCACTTCCCACGTGTCCAGCTTCCGTCTGGGTTGAACATAGAAAAGGGTAGTCAGTAGTAATATTATTTCACATTCTTAAACTGATTTCCCTTGGCTTTTACAATTACCTAATGACTGTTTTCAAGCACGTCTTGGACTTAGAAGATTGCAACCTTGGCTCAGAAAGGAGCAGTCTTATTCCTCAGGCTATTTTCTTAAGCTCTGAAAGCTTTAGTGAAATAACGCAATATTATGTCACATATGGTGCTCATCTCAGAATACTGCTCTACGCTGCTGAGTTCTCTATCTGTAAGACATATCCACATGTTGGTAAAGTGAGTATGTGTGTCAACATTTATATGGAAAATGATGTTTTGTACTTTTCATCCCTCAATATTTGGGACATTTTTATTTGTAGTGGGAAAAAGAAAAATCCAAACACATCTTTAAGTATAGGATATCAAACATGAATCCTAAGGAGCTGGTTTTTGAATAAATTATCTTGTATTTCCTAATGTGAAAAATACTATCCAATAAATTTTTGTTGGTATGTTCTTCTCTTTCTCAATGACCTTTCCTCAAAATTGCAATTACTAGTAACTGTTTTGACGGAGAATTGGAACAATCCCGTCACAGGTTTTTTTTAAATCACACATAAGGAAGAGTGAGGTTTTGAATGGTGACCCAGTTACAGAAAGAAACCCCAACAACAACAGAAAAATGAAGATCTAGTCTACTATTTGGGAGAACTTCTGGATGCCCAATGTATTTGCTTTCCTGGTTTCAAATCTCATCTTCTAGATGAGCATAGGGCTAGCAACATATCCTCTAGTTCAAAGGTGTAAAGTGCCCCGCCTTCCGTATTCACTACTGTCTTCCCTTTCCATGGAATGAATTAGTTAGGGAACTAAAAGGTACCGGACAGGGAATCTAGTCAATGATACTGTAGCAGTGTTGCATGGAGACAGGTGGCAGCTACACTTGGGGTGAGCACTGCAGGATGTATATAGATGTCCAATCACTCTGTTGTTCACCTGGAACTAATATAACGTTGTATGTCAACTATACTCAAACAACAACAACAACAACAACAACAACACATTAAGGAGCTACTTTTCAGGGACAAAAAAAGCCTCCTCTAGGCCAAAGAGGAAAATTTCATCCCAGCCTCTTACATTACATGGTGCATTGAATCCAAGTCAGCAAGGCCAAACAATGACTGAGAAACAAACCAGCAGTTGTTTGAGAATTATCACTGGCCAGTGACTCAGTCCCCAACCTTTCAGACAAGTTGTTTGGGGAATTGTATGGCCTCAAGCAGTGAAAGGCAAACTTGTTCACCCACATATTGAGGGGCCCGAGAGCAAGGAAGATGGTAATTTGTTCCTCTGTATAAATGTGTTCCACCCACTCGTAGCCACAAGTGGGAGTGAAGGATGGGGCTTTTGGCCTCAAGGGTGGAGTCATACTTGTCCCCCTCATTTCCTTGTAGGGATGTTGGGGGGACCAGTGAGATCATGTCTATGAAGCAGATTGACTGGAATGTGCTCATGTGGTCCAACGTAAAGTATGCCAGCAAGATTTTTTTTTTTTTAATTTCCCTTCTCTTTTCTCACAACTCACAAACCATTGGCAACCTGTGTAGATTGTCCCATGTCCTTAAGTTCAAATCTCTCTGCCAACACGCTCTGGGTAATTCATTTATGCTCTGTGTGTAAATAGCCAAATCGTAGTTCTTTGTCTTTCACAGCTTTCCCATAGACATCTGGAGCTGCTCTGAGTGCGGAACTGTATGGAAAAGTACAGAAGGCCCCAGTGTCCAGCGTCTTCATCAGAAAGCCCTATAATATTTGAGTACTCTAGAGGTTGCCTGAGATGGTATCCCGAAGTTATCTATTTTGTTCAGAATTGCTTCTTTAGATACCTTGTATACTTTCATGAGATATACCCATAAGATGTTCTGTACGAAGAAGCTATCTGATTAAGTGGAGGATTATACTTCTAAGAGAGCCAGAGTGACCTGTGACTGTCATGGATTAATTCAGTCTTTTTTGGTACTCTCCCTGTAAGACGGGAAGCCAATTTAAAACCACTGTCTTCCATGAAAAGTTTCCTGAATTCTATTTCTATTTTCTGCTTTCATTAGGGAATCAGTGGAGAATTTTCAAATAACTGTGATATCTTGCTTTTAAGACATGTAGCAGGTAACAAAAGAGGGGAGGAGGAAGAGGAAAGATTTTTAGAAAATAATTAATAAAAATTAGTTATGTTTACATGAATTTTGTTTTTTTAAATTTAAATTAATTTAGCCAACATATAGTACATCATTAGTTTCTGATGTAGTGTTTAATGATTCATTAGTTGCATATATCACCCAGTGCTCATCACATCATGTGCCCTCCTTAATGCCCATCACCTGGGTACCCCACCTCCCCACGCCCCTCCCTTCCGCAACCCTCAGTTTGGTTCCCACAGTCAAGAGTCTCTCATGGTTTGTCTCCCTCTCTGATTTCTTTCCATTCAGTTTTCCCTCCCTCCCCCTGTGGTCCTCTGTGCTATTCTTATATTTCACATATGAGTGAAACCATATGATAATTGTCTTTCTCTGACTGGCTTATTTCACTTAGCATAGTCCCCTCCAGTTCCATCCATGTCGATGCAAATGGGTGGGTATTCATCCTTTCTGATGGCTGAGTAATAGTCCATTGTATATATGGACCACATCTTCTTTATCCATTCATCTGTTGAAGGGCATCTCAGCTCCTTCCACAGTTTGGCTATTGTGGACGTTGCTGCTATGAACACTGGGGTGCATGTGCCCCTTCTTTTCACTACATCTGTATCTTTGGCGTAAATACCAAGTAGTACAATTGCTGGGTCATAGGGTAGCTCTATTTTTAACTTCTTGAGGAACCTCCACACTGTTTTCCAGAGTGGCTTTTGGATCTATTTTGAAGCACTGGTCTCATCAGATTATTATTACTCTTACAGTAGTCATTTCCTGATGCTTATTCTTTAAATTCCTTTGCACATACCTGCTAAACTGATGTTTTCAATGCTATTGTGAAAGGCATCTTTTAAAAAGTTTCATTTTCTATTTGTTTAATGTGTGTATATAGAAGCTAATCACTTTTTGAATATTGGACCTTGCACCCAGTGGGCTTGATAAATGCACTTCTTTGTTGCAATAATAATTAATGAAAATAGTATTTTTTTTACGTTTAAATTATGATACCTTTTATTTCTGTTTCTTGCCTTATTGTACTGACTAGGACCTCCAGTATAATTTAAACAAAAATGGTGGTAGTGGGCATTCTTGTTTTGTCCCCAAAGTCACAAGCATGGACAATGTTTGCTGTAGAACTTTTGCTAAGTCTGTTATTAGATTAAGAAAGTCCCTTTAGTTTGCTAGGCACTTTTATCATCAATGGGTGTTGAATTTTATCAAATGCTTTTTCTGAATTTGAGCTTATTATGTAATTTTCTTCTTTTTAATGTTAATGTGGTAAATTACATTGTTTTTTGAATCATAAACCACCTTGCATTCTTGGAATAAAGCCCACTAAGGCTAATATTGTTTTGATATTTGCATTTATGTGTCTGCTATTTTTCTTTCTTGTAACATCCTTGTCAGGTTTTGGCCTCAAGATTATGCTGGGCTCATAACAGAGAAGTGTTTTTTACCTTTTTTTTTCTATCCCTGGAAGTGTTTGTGTTACATTGGAGTTTATTCTTTAGGTTCTGTGATAATTTACAGATGAGCTATCTGGATGTGGAGTTTTCTTTGTGGAAAGGTATATAAAAATAGGTTCAGTTTCTTTAATGATATTGAACCATCCAGATTTCTTATTTTTTCTCTGTCAGTTTGGTAACACTTTCATATAAGTTGTCATATTTACTGGCATAAAGTGTTTTATTTATCTTCAAGTGATCTTTTTAATGTCAGCTGATAGTTTACAATGCTATTATTCTTACAACCACTAATAATGCCAAAAATGATTCTTCATTCTTTGAAGCTTGCCAAGCCATTTCATATTGATTATCACATTTATTTATGTCATTAGATGAGATGAAATAATACTTATGTGAATCACACATTCTTTTTATCTCTGTGATTTCAAATGTTTCCACTAATGGAAGTATTTCTTTAGCCAGAGGGGGAGTTAAAATACTAGTTATGTTTGTGTTTGGAGGCTTTTGGCTTGGGTGAACTGAGGTACACCACCAATATCTCATTAATGGTTAACATATTACCTTTTCAGCAGCCTTTTGTTTTTGAGATTATTCCAAGGGTGAGTGGGTGAATGTATGAACTCCTTGGATGAAGAGTGTAATGTTCAGTGGGGATGACAGGGGGAGTTATTAACTAAAATACTTCTGGTGTCAGACATTTCAACATCAAACAGCAGAGTTTAGTAACTCTGTCACAAAACTCAGCATCTTTAGCTTCATTAGTAACCAGCTGGGTGACTTGGGCAGGTAACCTACCTACCTACCTTATGGTACTTTTTTCCAGTATCTGAAGGGGAGTTAATACAATTTTCCCCTTGTGCAACTCTGGTGCTCATGGCAAATAATGAAATATTGTATGTGATATCTAATGCTCCAGGGATCATCCAGAAAGAAGGTCCAAGCTATGAAATTGTTAAAGGCACAAGTGATCTTTTATGTTTTTTTTTTTCCCCCTCTGGGCCAGAAACAAAGCAGGAAAGATAGTCATGGAAAGAGATTTCTGAGGGAGCCTCAGAATGCCAGTTCGCCATAGTTCTGAATGCCTCAAGGCATTCAGGCCAGTCCCATCGTGAAGCATCAGATGGAGCTGTGTGAGAAACTACTAGTGGAAAGTACACACCCTCCCAGACTACAGAGGTAGAGGTGATAAATTGAAAGAATAACCAAACAAAAGGACATTCCTCTAGTTATTCCTAGACTGCCTTAGGAAGACAGTGCATTTTGAGCTTGAAGGCACTTGCAGAAGCCATTGAATCTTGTGTCCTAATATCCCACTAAAGAAAACTGAGCACCCAAAGATTATGTGACACCTCAGTGGAGAAACATCGTGCTTTAAGGAAAACCAGATTACAAAATTCTAGGCATGAAAACAGATAAACTAGGGTCACTATTACTTTACAAAGGAACTTTATTATTCAGCAAATAGTTCTCCACAGTATTCATTAAGCAGCAAATCTTTAATGCATTTAAGAAGTGATTTAACTTGCAAACATTTTATTTGCATGCAGTTTTAACAACACATTTGTTAGGGAAAGCAAGGTGTGCTGATATTCTTTCTGTGATTGGCTCTTGAGAGCTCAGTGATACACCTGGGTGTTTGCCAGGGCACACATGACTGGGAAAACTTATGGCATTTTCCCAGGTGGTGAGGTATGTGAATGTTTTTGCTTTTATTGAACAAAATGTGGAGTCTGAGCTGTACAGCCAAGTAGAAAGGGTGGGCCATGAGCTGGGGCTGGAGTGCCTTTCATGTCTGAGGCAGTGGCAGGATATTGCTTTCCTTCTTGTCAGCCACACCTTCAAGACTATTTTTTAAATGGATACAATACATTTTATCACAAAGGTATATTAAAAATGGAACAGAAGTTGGGTGGAGTAGCAATACCACAGTCCAAAACCTTCACCTCCAAGTTGACAGGGTGGAGTGAGCAAGGCACTCCTTGCCAAGCATGTTTATCTTGGCCCACAGGACCAGCAGGGGTGGGGGTGAGGGCCCTCTCTGGCCACAAAGCTGAAGGGTTCTTCTGTTGCCTCAACTCCCTTCATTCTCAAGAGATTTCTTGTAAACAGTCTCAACAAAGGGTTTTCATAGAAAAAAGTGAGGGTTATTTGGATTCATTACCTTTAAGGCATCCATTCATGAAAAAAGCAAGAGATCATAAAAAGTGATAACATAGGATTGTTTCTATATGCCTCAAGATATTGTGCCTTGAGATTTTCCCATAAAACTGTGAAATCATTAGGCTAGGTTACGGCTAGGAACACTTTCTTAGAGATGCCTGTGCAAAAAGCTTCGCGGAAATTGGAAATATAATGATAATAACATAAACTGAGGGCTGTTCTAGGTGCTTTATGTGTATTAATTCATTTAGTCCTTGTAACAGCCCTATGCGGTAGGCACTATTATCAGCAGCAGCAGCATCCCTATTTTTCAGACGTAGAATATGAGGGACACAGAGGTTAAAAAGCTGGCTGTGGTAACACAAGTCATAGTAAATGGTGGAGGCTGATTTGAAACATAGGCAGTCTGACTCCAGAACTGGGAATCTTAACACATATGCTCAGCTACTTCTTTAAAAATGGCACATAAGAGGAGATTTTAAAAGAAATACCCCCAAATCAACAATTGCCTCAGAATCAGAGTGAAATGAAGGCAGGAAAATAAAATCATAAAACACAATAAAAAAATATTTCCTCTCAAAATAGTGTTCTCAAAATCTACTCTCACATATTTATGTTAAGGACTTATAATAGGGAAATTGATTAATATGGTGAATAATAGACATATTAGTCACACCAAAGGCAAAAACTGTTTTGATATATAAAGATACATAAAATGACTTAGACAAATTCATGGGTGGTAGTTTCATACGGCTTTTTTTTTTTTAAGACTTTTTATTTATTTATTTGACAGAGAGACAGCGAGAGATGGAACACAGCAGGGGGAGAGGGAGAGGGAGAAGCAGGCCTCCCGTTGAGCAGTGAGCCCGATGCGGGGCTCAATCTCAGGACCCTGGGATCATGACCTGAGCTGAAGGTAGACGTTTAACGACTGAGCCACCCTGGTGCCCCTCATATGGCTTTTGAAAGGAAGAAGGATGTCCCTAATAACTGAGTCTGAAAATTCACTCAGATCTCTTTTTAGTAGACTTAAAAATTTGAACTCTTAATCAAGAAGGGCAAGCAAGCCCTTCTCCCTTATATTTTGTCTGCCAGAGTAAGTGATATTAAACTACATGTCGCCCATTTACCAATCACATGTAGTAATTTAAATAGACTTATGATCTTGTATCATTTTTCACAACAAAGTGTTTCTTAATATTAAAAAAAGTTCACAAAAGAGAAGATTCAACAGAAACGAAAGTTTGATAATTCAGAAGAACGAGTCTATTTCTTACAAAGCATTACTTCAATAAGATATTAAGCAAAATCCTACAAAAATCCCCAAATTTACTTTTTCAGCTACAGTATTGATTTCTGGAAAGGTTGGTTGACTAAGCAGATGTAAGAAAGGTATCTTCTTACTTGAAATACATAAGAATGTCAGCTACAAAATAAGTTAAAAAATATTAGCTATAAAGCTGAGTTCAAATGCCAGAATGGAGTATCTCTAAGTAGCAGGAAAGGGAGAGAACTGATCATTGTAATGAGGGGTGGTTGATGCTAGGCAGGTTAAAGGTAGTTGCATGGATATATAAAGCTAATGTCTAAAGCTCTTTGTACAGTGGGGAAATAGATCTGGAAATAGTTTGTTCACTTCATGAGGGAGCTAGGAAACTCTGGTCCAGAGACAAGCCTGGTATATCACGTGGTGATGTGGCATGGAACAGATCGTCTGCTCTGAGCCATGGGTGGAAAGGACCTGTGGAAATTGGAAGTCCAGTCTAGGCTGCCTGTGGGACCTGAACTTGAAGGATCCAAGTGGTGCAGAAACACAACTTTAGAGTCCAAGGTAAAGCTGGGGTGAACTGGGGGCGCCTGGGTGGCTCAGTCGTTAAGCGTCTGCCTTCGGCTCTGGTCGTGATCCCGGAGTCCTGGGATTGAGCCCCGCATCAGGGTCCCTGCTCCGTGGGAAACCTGCTTCTCCCTCTCCCACTTCCTCTGCTTGTGTTTCCTCTCTCGCTGTGTCTCTCTCTGTCAAATAAAATCTTAAAAAAAAAAAAAAAAGCTGGGGTGAACTGGTGAAACTTGTAGAGCTCCAGCAGAGGAAACGCAAAGCTAGTCCCCAAAAGGAATCTCCACACTTCAGGGTATAATCAGTATGGGGGTGAGAGGCGGCTTTCTCTGAGGTCAAGCTCACAAATGGAAATTACAAGGCACAAGCAGGAACTCACTGAGAGAGTTAGTTGATGCAACTAAAGGAAGAATTCTATTAGATAAATTAAACTATTGATAGTATAATGAATTGTGCAAGACTGTTGAATCACAGATCTGTACCTCTGAAAGAAATAATGCAATATATGTTAAGGAAAAAAAAAAGAAGAAGAAGATAGCAGGAGGGGAAGAATGAAGGGGGGTAAATCTGAGGGGGAGACGAACCATGAGAGACAAGGGACTCTGAAAAACAAACTGAGGGTTCTAGAGGGAAGGGGTTTGGGGGGATGGGTGAGCCTGGTGATGGGTATGAAAGAGGGCACGTTCTGGTGTAGAGCACTGGGTGTTATGCACAAACAATGAATCATGGAACACTACATCAAAAACTAATGATGTAATGTATGGTGATTAACATAACAATAAAAAATTTGAAGAAAAAAATATCAAAAAAATAATAAAATAAAATAAAAGATAGTATAATTATCTAAAAGATGCTTAAAATAGGTGTAAATATAAGTGTATTAGGAATGATAAAATCATAGAGAAAAATAAGCATAAAATTCAGGATCATGGTTACCTTCGGGAGAGAGAGAGGGAAGAGACCGGAGAGACATACAGAATAATTTGACTCCAAAGATTTGTACTGGTAACAGTCCATATTAAAACTAGATATTGAATATATGAATGTTCATGGTATTGCTTACACATATGTTACAGTTATTTTTATGTATTTAGTATCCAATAAAAACAATAAAAATTAAAGCCTTAAAAAACACATGTAATATTGTGAGTGAGGAATGCACAATAGCAGAAATATTAAAAGTAACATTTCAAAACAGAAAAAAGCACATAAATTATGTAAAAAATGATTAGTGATAAAAGGATGAATAAATACATGAGAGAAAAGATGGGCATATTGAACAAAAGGGCAGATTTTTTTAAAAAAGAATCAAATACCAGTTATAGAAATGACATGTGTTCATTAAAAATGAAAATATGTTATTAAAATATGACCTCAAGGGATGGGTTAAACCAAACACTAGATAAACTGAAGGCATGAGGAAAGCACTCAAAACGCAATCTGAAGACATAAAGAGATGGAAAATAGATGCAATTAATATATATATATTGCATATTAAGACATCATGGAAGGCAGGGATGAGCAGTTTTAATACACATCTAATGGAGGTAAAATCTTTCTTATGAACCAAAGTAATAGTTATTTTTTCCATAAAAGAAGTGATGTCATCTAGGAAATTTAGGCACTGAAATAGTGAATAGGTTTTCAATACTTTTTTTTTGAAAATGCAGAAGTTATTAAATAAATTTTCCTACTCTGAGCTGTGGAGACTCCCTGTGAATTAGTTCATTTTGTGTTTGCCTCTCCAGAGCCTTTTAGGTTTTACAATTTCTAGATAACTTGTGTCTTTTCTCTGTTAAAAGCTCTTAGGCTCTAATGTGGATAAACTCCATATAATTCAATTAGTGTGTTCTATAGATTAATCAACTGACTAAAGTTCCCAAAGTCCTGCTTTTTGCCTCTGTAGCAGGTGTAGGAGAGATAGTCTAGATAATTGAACACATAGTTCTTTCAAAGTTCGGTGCACATAATCAAGAGCTGTAAATTTTCTACCTTAGAACATCCTCTCATCAAAGAAATTAAAAAATACTCCTGAATCTTACAGCATCTGAAGATTTTGTCTTTTCTATAACACTTTCAAAGAATGTTTTGATATCACATATGTCTTAATTATTACCTTTATTTTTTTATATTTTAAAAATAATGTTATTCTTATCCCTTTGAAATTATCTTCCTTCCCATTGGTCCATGCTCCATAGTCTTTAAAAATTTTATATCTTCAAGGATTTTGGTTCTGTTGCAGATTTGTAGAGAATTGGCAGAAAGGAGCTGTACTTTTTAAATTTCTCTCTATGCCCATTTACGTACTATTTCTCTCTCTCTCTCTCTCTCACACACACACACACACACGCGTGCACACACACACACACCCCAGAAGAGATTGCGTGTGCCACAACTGGTGAAAGAAACAAGGCAATCTAGCATTCCAAGAGGCAGTAAAAAGAAGGTGTCTCCACTAATGGACTCTAAGAGCTCCCTGCTTTCCTTCTGAAAACTGGTGCCAAGTGTGATTACCCATCACCATTGGACAAGAGTATGACTAACTTTGACTAAGATTTTAAGTCTGACTTTATATGAATGGAAGAATCATAAATGTGTAGTCCCATTCAATATATTTCATATAATTATACTTGACATGCAAGAAGAGATATGGTTAGTATCACTCAATTTTTGGTTCAAGAAATTTCTATAATGGTTATAATTTAAAAATATTTCTTTTAGGTAATTACTGCTAATGTAAGTGATAACACTTTTTTTACCTCATTTGAAAAATGTGCTCTTCAGCTAAAGTAATATATATATATATATATATATATATATATATATATAGCATATTACGGCAAAATACTAAGTCTGACATAAACATGTGAACTACAAACCATCTTTTGTCTTGGGTCCTAGAGGTGATGTATTACATATGTGTTTGAATCAGAAATTGTACAGGATTTTGGTGAGCTCGAAAAGGCTCTGGAAAACTTTTTTTCCTCCTGGTATGGAGTGACAACTATTTGTAAAAATTTCATTATTACCTTATGTTCCTGTAAAGCATTCCACGACCCCCCCCCCCAAAGAGCTGGTATGACACTACAGCAATTTCCTCATTTATTTTTATTTAAATGGGTATTAGAATTGAAATCTAAACTTTCTGTTTCTTTTCCATTTGCTTCTGGCTTTCTCTAGAATTCTTCTTACTATAAAACATATCTTCCTTCTATCTCCTAACATTGTCATTTTCTCTCTTCTATCTTTTTTAAAGAGATGGAGATTGACTTACATGGTTATTATGTGGCATACTAGAGTAGAATCTCATTTCTAGTGCTACAAAGGCATTTTGTTCATTCATTCAATGTTTAATAAATATTTACCATGTGCTAGGCTTAATGTCTCTGGCAGGCCTTAGTTTCTCCATCTGGAGTCTATACAATGCATTTACAGACCCTGCTCCTGTCCAGAATAACTTTCATTCCTTCTTCATCGATCTGATAACTACTCATCTTTTAAATTCAACTCAAATGACAGCCCAGCCTCCTTAGTCTGGTTCAAAGCCTAACCCCTGTACTCCTCCTGCCCTTGTGCCTTTCCCCTCCACAGCATTTATCATGTTTTACTATAGAATTCTGTGGCTGATAAACTCTAAAATGGCCCCCAATTATCCCCAAATCCATTTTGTTAGCAGACTTTCTCTGTTGCCTTTTTGACTTGCATTCTTTGATAAAAGAAGCAGCCATGCTGGGGAGAGCCACGTAGTAAGGATTTTAAGTTAGCCTTTGGATAATAGCCAGCAAGAAACTGAGGACCGCAGTCTAACAGGCTACAGGAACTGAATCCTGCCAATAACCACATGACCTTGAAAGTGAATCCTTCTCCAGCTGAGCTTCCAGATGAGACTGCAGCTCTGGCTGAAACCTTGACTGCAGCCTTGTGAGAAAAGCTGAAGCAGAGAATCAGCTAAACCATGCCCAATCCCTGACCCACTGAAGCTGTGAGATAATAAATGAATATTGTAGATTATTTTAAACTGCTAAGGTTTTAAGTCGCTTGTTACATAAAAACTTACTTATCAATTTATTTATTTACTCTCCCATTGGATTATAAGTTTCTTCAGACTGAATGCCCTGTGCTGTTTACTTTTTTGTTTGTTTGTTTACTTTTGTATCATGAGAACCTAACACAGTACCTGGCACATAGTAGCTGCTTAATAAAATTTTTGAAGAGTGTAGTCGTGAAGCAAGTCCACTGGCTTTTGCAGAAAGGAACTCAGCTTTCTGCCACCAACTTTATAACTTCATTTCATTCAAGTTCTGAGCCTCAAGTTTTTTTTTAATGTGAAAAATTAGAGGATTAGACTTAATGTAGCTCAACTCAGCTCAAATAGATTCCATATCTTTTGTTTTTCTTTAAAAGTAAGTACTAACGATATGTGTGAAGCTGTATTCTATTTTAGTAGATGACTTGGTCCTCAATGTATTTCTTTTTTTTTTTTAAGATTTTATTTATTTATTTGAGAGAGAGAGAATGAGAGATAGAAAGCACGAGAGGGGAGAGGGTCAGAGGGAGAAGCAGACTCCCTGCTGAGCAGGGAGCCCGATGCGGGACTCGATCCTGCGACTCCAGGATCATGACCTGAGCCGGAGGCAGTCGCTTAACCAACTGAGCCACCCAGGCGCCCCGGTCCTCAATGTATTTCTATATTAGGGTATCTTTTTAACTCTGATGTGCAAAAAGTAATTATGGCAAGACTAGTGTATCTTTGACTTTTAAAAATGACTTTATTTAAAAAAAAACCCTAAAGGATTAAATAGTGAAAACACAAAACTGGAATGAACTCATGAAAAATTGAAATCAGTTTTAAAAAGGGGATTTGATGACATGTAGCGTGACATTTAACAGCTTTCTTAATTAAGTGGACTAAAAGCCAGATAACACGATAACACAATTTTAGACAGGAATTTCTTTTTCCATACTGACAGGAAACATTTGTTTTGTTTTAGCCAGACGGTTTTAAAAAATACTATTTATAATAGCTTTGCCAAAGTTAAAAAAGAGGTCTATAAATTCTCATTCATTTTTAATTTTTTAAAAAAAATGCTGTATTATCTTTACAAATGTTTCTTCCCTTTCACTGAGTGTTTAGCTGATAGGAAAATCGTGATGGACAAGACATGTTTCATTTTCTGGGCCAGCACATATGGAGAAGATAATTCTTATTAAGCATATTAGATAACTTGAGATTAAATCAGCTAATTATCAGTTGGAGCTACCTTTCCTTCCTCTCCACCCTCTTCCTTAACTGTTATTTCTCCAAGGACAAAAAAGCAGGCACAGATGATATTTAATTTTTGTTATTTAAAAAAAGAGAAGAAGGCATAGCTACATAGAAGAGATTGGTGGCTGCCGGGGCGGGGGGGGGGGGG